>NW_005370156.1:1035103-1052486 GCF_000412655.1 Myotis brandtii
GGCCGCCATCTTGGCTGTCAGTTAATTTGCATATCTCCCTGATTAGCCAATGGGAAGGGTAGCGGTCGTACGCCAATTACCATGTTTCTCTTTTATTAGTGTAGATTCTAGCATTTGTAAATCAGTTACTTAGAATCCAGAGGCATTATTTTCTATATAGAATCCTACATAGTGATCAGGTGTCCAGGCTGGATCACCAACATCTATTTATGTCATAATAAGGCATTTGCACCTCCACAAAGCTAAATGACGTTCTCCAGGAAATATAGCTAATAAGTCAGGGAGTCAGGACTCAAACCTAAATTCTGAAAACCTGTTCACCTGCCTGTATTTATTTATGAACACTAACACATACATGATTTACAATCACTTAACCCACAGTTTTTATCATTTTAAAAGAGGTTGTTAACTTAAATGAACTCCTAATTGGCTGACTTGCAGACACTGAGTGAAAATGAGGAGAGTAGACTATTCTGGAAATAAAAATAAATATTTTACCCCAAGTGGTTTATGAGTAAGAGGAGGGCCTTGAAATTTAGCAGTCGAGCTTGAGCTATCGTGTCTTTATCTCTTGACATGGGGCAAGTTACTGAATCTCTGGTTTCCTCATCTTTAAAATGGGTCTAGAGCATCTATTTCCCAGGGATATTATAAGGATGAAGTGAGGTGATATATGAAGATTCACCTTTGAGCTACTTGTGTTTTCCTTGCTTCTTCTCTTCCTCCTTTTAAACCTGCAGACATGTATTCACAAGAACTACACTGCACACAGCATCATTTGTCTGAAAGAGACATGCAGCATACAAAATAATAATTAAAAAAAATCCAAGGTCTTAGCCTCTTATTTTTTTAACCGCCCTTTCTTTCTTTAGCCATAGATGTGATTTGCAGAATTTGAGCCAATTATGTCTTCCCTGAGTGTTTTTGTTCTGATTCTGTTGTTCACTGTGTCTATCTGCCTGCCCCAGGCATTGAGTTTCTTGAATAAAATGTGTTTTGTCAATACACAGTGCTAGCAATACTGAAACTTAAATGCTGCTTATGAATTCCAAAGAAGAAATAGTTCTGTTCTTGATTATTTCCATGACACAGTGTGTGCATTCATTATATTTAATGCTAGCTCGATGATATATATATAAATTGCATATTGACTACAACATGCACATTTATACACATCTATTCAGCCTAAAATTCTTAGTGTTCCCCAGAGAGTAGTAAAAGGATATAACTTATAATAGTATCATTAACTTTTGACTATATTTGCAATTATACTTCTTAGAGTCTCTTTCATGATAAGAAAGAAAATAAAGGCAGTTAAACTAATGTGTACTCTCAAGTATGAAAATATGATGTTTTTTTCCTTCCTCTTTTTTTTTATCTTCTATGAATATGTTCTATTTATGTCATTAATCTTTTGGGGAACATTTTTCAATCAGCTTTTTCTGCTTTGTGCTTTTCTAAGTGTCTGCATGAAACTACCCTGCATAGCCTTAAAACACACACACACACACACACACACACACACACACACACACACACCTGGAGTTCTAAGCATCCAGGGAAGCAGAAATGGGAACATTTAATGCCGTAGTTCAATGGAATTGTACCTGAAAATATTATTGATAATCTTAAGGCACCTTCTCCAACATCTGAATTAGAGAAAAACTACTTGAAGGATAAGCAATGGTTTCAATTAGGGGCTATTTTATGCCCCCCCCAAACCTCACTCCCTAGAGAACATTGGCAATGTCTGGAGAAATATTTGGTTGTCAGAATTGGGGGAAGGTGCTACTGGCATTTGTCAGTAGAGACCAAGGATGCTGCTAAATACTCTACAATGCACAGGACAGCTGCCCAGTACAAAGAATTGACCAACCTAGAATATCATGACATGAAGATCCAGCCCATATAGATCTATTCTCTTCAGGGATACTCATATCAATGGGGAAGCTGGAAATAAAAGAAAAGACAGAAATAATGTGGCTCAGGGACCTGTGCTCTGCTTTGTGGATGAGAAGGGCTGCCAGGAACTTCAGACACTTGCTTCATCTCTGTTGATTGCCCTGTCTCTGAACGAGGCATAATAAGCAGTACCAGCTTCACGGGAGGCGGTGTGGATTAATGAGATAATCTTGCAAAGTGCTTGGCAGGTGAAATGTTTTTGAGATGTGCTGTGATTGCGCTCATTAGTTTTCGTAGACACTCGGGGAGAGAATCTTTAGTGAGAAGACAAGTAATTAATGCAGCAACTCTTTGTCCTTAGCATGATGCTCGCTCAGGGGAGAAGAGCCCAATGCTGCTGTGGCCACTTTCTTCCTTTTGATGCTCCCAGACTGCTTATTCTTCCGCCCCAATCTACCCCCATGTGCTTCTCTGGGTTGCCCTTTCCTGACAGCTGAACTGGCTGCTGGAATGTCTTAATTAGGTTTGGGATTTGCTTATGGTCTTAGTCCATTCAGGCTGCTATAACAGAATACCATAAACTGGGAGACTTACAAACAACAGAAATTTGTTTCTCATGTTTCTGGAGGCTGAAAGTCCAAGATCAAGATGCTGGCACATTCAGGGTGGTGAGGACTTTCTTCTAGGTTCATAGAGGACTGTCTTGTAGCTGTGTCCTCCCACAGTGGAAGGGGTGAGAGGCCTCTATGGAGTCTCTTTCTAAGGGTGATAATCCCCTTCATAAGGGGTCAACTTTCATGACCTAATCACTTCCCAATGCCACATTTCCTAATACCATCACCTTAGGGCGTAGATTTCAACATATGAATTAGGTGAGGGGCCATGGACTTTTAGTCTATAGTACTTATCAAGAGCAGGCATGAGTCACAATGGAAGTTGTGTCCTGTAGCTCCTTTAATGACTCCAAGGGCTTCCTTAAACATTGTCCCTGCTCTGCCCACACCCTAACCCCTCCTCTGCCTACACTCTAACCCCAGAACACTAGGGAGTTTAGAGAGTCAACTCTGGGATCCAAGAATCCTACCCTTAAGATGACACTTCTATGACCATCCCCACAGCACCTTCCTAGGGCAGTGGGCAGCTGGCGTCTAGTGCGAGGACAGATTCAGGAGACTCAGAGCCACTGTGAGTGGGGATGACTTGCTGGCGAAGGGTGATGGACATTGACACTGAACAACTTGAATATATATGTTTTTGATCTTCACCCAAGGATGTGTTTTTATTGATTTTAGAGAGAGAGGAAGGAAAAGAGAGAAACATTGATGTGAGAGATAAACATCAATCAATTGCCTCCCATATGTGCCCCAACTGGGGATCGAACCTACAACCTGGGTATATGCCCTGATCCAGAATCAAACCCACAACCTCTTCCAAGCATGTCACACCCGCTGGCCGTGAGTTTGACATGCTTAGATGGGGTGACATTCCAACCAACTGAGCACCCAGTCAGGGCTGAATAATTTTTTAAAATTTAAATCAATTTTATTTTTCTATTTTAGTTTACATATATCCTGATACATCTGACACCATATATAGTGATTAGAATATTATTAGACTTTATTCTCTATGCTGTACTTTACACCCCTCTGACTATTCTGTAACAATCAATTTGTACCTCTTAATCTGGATATTTTGAGGTTCCAGAGAACATGGAATGGATCCACTTATTTAATTTTTTTTTCAGTTTATGAATCAAAGGCAGATGATGGACATTTTGGGCAATTGTTAGCAGCAAGACTGTCCAGCACCTTCACTTGATTGCTGTGGCCTGCCCCTGCCTCCTGCACTGGCTGGAGTCAAGGACACATGCTCATGCTCTGTTTCTGTGCAGGGGCCTCAGCGCTGCCAAGCAGGAACTTTGCCCGGATAGGGCTGGTGGGAAGGGAACCAAGCTGGGTCATCAGACTTCTGTGCCAGCCATAAGGGTAGGCATCAGTGTCCTGCTTTCTCAAACCAAGTTGGTCCACACTTTATGCTCTGTCTCCTTTAACACAGCCATCAGAAAATAGCACAGGTCCCCTTCAGACCATTTGACCTGAAAGGAGATTTCGGAGCGGGATAGGACAGGGATCCAGGCCCGGAGGACGCCGTGCTGGTTTATTTACCCCTCTTGCCGGCTCTGACTGACAGAATCAGAGCAGTATGGACTGGATTTGCTGTTCATTCTTCTATGAATTGCCCTCTGGTTTTTCTGACGAATCACAGAGCTATTCAGTAGGCTGACTTGCTTAATTTACTCGTACACGAAAATGCTCTTTATCACAGGGTGCTCCTCACTGTGACGCTTACACACCTGAGGCCCATATCAGATAGCACATTGGTCTGCGGACCCAGGACAACCACGGGTTTGTGATGGGCTATGTGTATCTCCCCCCATTCCGGAGAACTATTGTTTGTCTCTCAACCCTTCAAAGAAAGGGAAGAGGCTCATTTCAAATTCCTTCTGCTACTCACTACCCAGGAGTCTTTGTGTATTTTTAAATCCTGAGTCTGGCAAAGGTCTGAGCAGGAGAATGAGGTGAGGGCAGTTTAGCCCTCGGAGAAAAAAAACCTTCCACTCCTGCGCCTCCATGCCTCTGACCCTGCTGACAGCACCATATTTACTTGCACTGCAGAGCCCTGGATAAGCCTCAGCACAGAAAATGTCTCTGCTCATATCTACACGTAATAATTACTAAGAATTTACAGTGCTGGGGGGCTGAAATTTTAACACTCACAACAACTTCATGCAGTATTCAAACCCCGTTTTATAGAACCAGGATTCAAAGAATGAGGTAACTTGCCCCTGGTTACCTAGTTGGTGTGAGGGTCCAGGAAAAGAGATAACAGGCTAGCGGGGAGTGGAAAGAAAGTTCTCAAACCAGTTTTCATGTAGAAATTTAGAAAAAGCCATTATGACCTCTCTATATTTTGTGGTTTTGCCACGTGAAAATTTTCTACTTATGAACCAAATATTTGGAAGTGGGTGGAGGTAGAGGAAGTATGTTGAGATGGAGAGAGACAGGAAGTAAAGAGTGGGAACAGGTGAAATGAGGTGTGTGTGTGTGTGTGTGTGTGTGTGTGTGTGTGTGTGTATGTGTGTGTGTGTGTTTGGGAAAAGTGTGAATAGCTGCCTCTCACCAGCCACAGGTTGGTTAACATCTCCTCTTGAGACTCGTGTCTGGGTTGGAGCCTCTTACTTTGCTTTCAACACAAGTGGCCACTAAAGAACCTAGTAGAGTAAGTATTAAAAGAGCTTTACTAACTACATTAATGCTGGGGTGGCAGGCAGATCCCTCCTGGCTCATGTTATAGGTGAAGGAATGAAGGTGCAGAGAAGTTCAATGATTTGCCCAGGCCATATCACCAGCAGTGGGCAGAGCTGGAACGGGAGCCAGGTCCTCTCTGCTGCATGGTGCTTGCCATCTTGCTCCCTGGGGGCTGAAAGGCACCAGATTGGAATGGGACAGGGTGCCATTGCAATGACATGCTCCTTGGGAGGGACACTATTTGGAAAGGCAGCTGTTGGGAACTGCTTCTATGCAGCTGTTTCAATGATGGAAATAGCAGCTTTGATTTGGGTCCTTGAAAGGGAAGAGATGGGCAGTAGGACCATTCGTGAGTAGGTTGGTTTTCAGTTTAGGACTCACCTGGATAGGAAGATAAGAGGGACGCAGTCTGATAATTAGTTTTGCAGGAAAATACACTCTGGGTACACAGTAGAGCTTGTCCAATCGCTTCTCAGGACAGTGATAGGAAAAAGTAACCCCTGGAAAAGGATTTGCTCTAAAGTGACTTCGGAATGTCAGGGAGGCACTTCACAGTGACTTGGGATGTCTACTTCCTTTGAGCTTCCAGAATGTTTTGTTTCTTTTTATTTTCCTTCTCCTTCTAAAAGGGCAGCTAGTAGATGGAGAATAATACTTAAAACAAATACCTCCTCCCCACTTCCCTCCAAATGGTAGGAGCTCATGGTAGCAGGGCTAAGGACATGGACTTGGAAGTGAGATGGCCTCGGTTTGAATCCTTGCTCTGTCTCTTACCCCATGTGTAAGCTGATAGCTAACCTCTACCTAACTTCTTTCTCTCGCTTTCCTAATCTATAAAATGGAGATTGGAATGGTATCTATTCCATAGGACGGTTAGTAAAGATTAAATAGGTTAACATTCATAAAACATTTAAAACTACCTGGAACACAGTTAGCACTGGATCTGTATTTGTTAAATAAGTAAAAATAATTAAGGACTATAAGCCAAATGGAAATGCAGAGGTGGTGTTAGGAGAGGAATATGGTGAAGAGTTCATGCAGTTATGACCCTGTCCCAGGTACCCTTAGAGAAACTGAATGTGGCCCATGCACTGGCAAATGCTACAGCCATGAAGGAAGTCCACTCTTCATCCAAATAGCAGCACATATCAACCTCTGATTAATAAGTACCAGTCACTTCTTTTTGATGCCTACAGTTGAAGGACCCAAATCAAAGCTGCCACCACCTTCACAGCTGGAATTAGCTCACCTCAGTCATGCTTCCCAATTGTTCCCAGGAGGTCCCCCCAAAGAGGTGACTCACATGCTCTTACACACCTGTCAGCCCTCCTTGCTCACCCACGCCCAGGACTGCTGACTTCAGAGCTGCTTGGAGCAGCATCACCTCTTCTCTTACCCTTTATGGGAAAGCCAACGTTCATGCCCAAATAAGCCAGTCCACATAACCAAAATCAGACCTGGTAGGCAGTAAGTGCTCAATAAATGTGCACTATTATTAATATTAAGCCCTATCCCTCTGGATACCTTGCAAGCTTTCACTTTTCAAGATGCTGTAGCTGGTTAGTTTCTCTGCAGACATCTAGAATACTAGTATGGATGCCGCCTAGTCAGAAAGCATTTATCTCTGGATGTGCTGTACATAGCATTTTACAAAGTTTTTCTTGAATAGTTGAGTCAGTTTCTGGCCCATACCTTATTAAGTCTTTCCTCAAAATCTTGTATTTTCTAACTCTTGCCTTCCTAATCATATGGGCTCAAATTCAACTCAAAAGGCCAGATCATAGTAACAGCCAACATTTTTGAGCCCTTGCTATATGCCAGGCACTCTTTCAAGTGCCCGGCAATGGAGATATCATTTCATCTTCACAGTGGCCCAACAGATTGGATATGAGCATTCATTTTACATGTGATGGAGCTGAAGCCCAGAGAACATATCTTTCTCATGGTTTCCCAGCTGAGAAATGGTGCAGTGAGAATTCAAACCAGCGATCTGTTTCTAGATCCCACCTCCTAACGAGTGCACCACACTGATGGGGACTCCAAGCCTCGTTTCCTTCTTACCTTGCCCATTGGTACAAGAATTCCTTCTGCACTTCTCAGTTCCAGTATAAATCTTTCCCTGTATCTCAAATTGATGGAAACATTTACTGGGATGGGTTGGGGCAGAAAAGTTGCTTACATATTTGGAGCCCCTGTTAGCCAGCAAAACTGATAATAGGGGCTATTATCATGAAACACAAACAGTTGATTCAAATGGCAGAGGTCTTAATCCCAGCACTCAGAATGGCATTAAGCATCTCCTATATGTTATCCTTAAATACACTGTCCATTGTTCTGTATGCAACACTTGCTCATTTAATAATGGTGTCATAATGCTTACTATGTAACAGATATTACATTACATTAGTAATGCTTACTGAAGAACTCTTCTTCACATAATTATATCTGTTCTCTCATTTATTGGTTTCTGCTGATGCCCAAATAGACAATTATGTTAGCTACATTAAATGTGGTTCATAAAAATCTCATTTCATTTGTTCATGCATTAACTCACTTACCAAATATGTATTTAACGCATCATGTGTAAGGAATCCATAGGCAAACATATAAGCACATGTAATGGGGATAATATTCCCAAATATTTAACCAGTATGTTTTGCTGCCCCTTAAATCATGATTCCATGTAACTTCTACTTCCAAGGCTGGGTAATTAGATGTATTTCTGCCACAAAGAAGGAAAGATTGGACACTGTCTGGAACAAAGAGACCATGGACCACTTTTAGGGCTCAAAACCATGTTCTGTCCTCTCAATCCCATGCATCCATTGACCAGATCCCTTCTTGTATTAGAATTCTTCCCAGGTGGTGGGGCATAATGTTTTTAGAGATCATATCCTTCAACACATTTACTTTACCAGTAAGAAAACAAATGGTAAAGGAGCATCTCCTTCAACACATTTACTTTACCAGTAAGAAAACAAATCTAGAAAGGTGAATGACATACCAAAAAAATTAGGGGCAGAACCAAAACCTGATTCTAATGTTCCACTTGGAGTCCAACATTCTGAACTATCTTCTTTGTTATTTAGGGAAATGTCCAGGTTTTTACCCACATTTTAATACATTTTTATGGTCAAGGAAATATTTTGCTTTGACAAAATCCATGTTTTATCATTGCTGGTGCTTCTCTTAAGAACAAAGGTGAAGATTGCAAGCCTGGCTGTGAATGTTTTCTTCTGTTCTGTCACTTAACTGGAGGTAGCCAGAGGTGGCCAATTTGAAGTTGTTAAGATCAGCATGTGCCTTGAATGGTAATATTTCTGGCTTCAGTTCTAATCTTAAAAATGATTCAACTCTGTCACTGAGGTGTCAGGCCATGAAAGAAAACACTCTTTACTTGTGATTTAATGAGTATTTAGGACAACTGATAATCCTCTGATTGGATCAGTGTATGAACCCTGAGCCCAAGAAGACATTTCATGCCTTCTCTATGTTGTTGCAGCTGTTCTGTGGCTTGACCCATTGACACAGTCACTGTTTGGTGTCAATATTTGCAGACTGGACAGTCTCCCTCTGCTAGATGAGTTGACTTGTGGGGACTTAAACTCCTTTATTAGTTTACTCAAGGATAAATAGATCTCCATCCAAAACTTTGAATTCTCTGAAAGCAAATGAGTTCATGGTACAATAGGGAGAGATGGCAATGGTTGAAACTGGGATCATTGTGGGCTGTTATACCAGCAGCAGCCTCATACATCTATTTATTTTCTCTTGTGCTTGATTTAATCTGTTGTTTTGTACAGAAACATGCTGCACAGGCTTGTATCCTAGGATCAATAGGCTGTACCATATAGCCTGGGTGTGTGGTAGGCTATACCATCTAGGTTTGTGTAAGTGCACTCTGTAATGTTCGCACAATGACAAAATTGCCTAACAATGCATTTCTCAGAAGGTATCGCCGTTAAGTGGAGCATGACTATATAGTGTGAAGTAAAGATCAAGTTTTATTTATTTTTTCATATGGCTACCCAGTGTTTCCAGCACCATTTGTTGAAAATGTTTCCTGTTTTCCACTGAATTTTATATTAGTGTTCCAGGGCTTCCTTAACAAATTACCACAAATGGAGGCTTAAAACAACGGAAATTAATTTTCTTAAAATTTTAGAAGCCAGAAGTTCAAAATCAAGGAGCTCTGTTTGGAGACCCTAGGGGTGGCTCCTTCCTTCCTCTTCCTAACTTCTTGTGGTTGCTGGCATGAGAGTCCACAACCCTTAGAGTTCCTCGGTTTGCAGCCACATCCCTCACATTTCCACTTCCATCTCCATGTGAGTCTCTACGCATGTGTCTCCTTCTTCTCTACTTATAGGGTCACCAGTCATATTGGAATTAGGAGCCACCCTACTCCACATGAACTCATCTTAACATAACTAATTATATGTTCAAAGACCCTATTTCCAAATAAGGTCACATTCTGAGGTTCCTGATGGACATGAATTTAACCCACTATCAATTACTTGGCCACTTCCGCTGAAAATCACTTGGCTATTTGTGTGACTTATACTCTGTGATTTGGTTCATTGCTTTAAGCTTAGAAAGTCCTTGCTCATCCTGAAATCAGTTTAAATATTAACCTCAGTTTGTTGAATGATTTAACTCTTAAAAATCTGGAATAAATTTTGAAGTATGGTATATGGTTACACTGTAAGTTTTTCCCCCCAAAATAATAAATTTCTCTCCCCGCAACCAACGCCTAGTATTTATTTTGTATTTTAAATTGTAAATATATACACGGTTATAATTTTACCTAAATGAATATATATGATGACATATAGCTTTTAAAATAACCATTTTCTACTTGTTGGATAATTCATCTCTTGCCCTTTTTGCTGCTTCTTTTAAGTTCTTCTAAGCATATATATTAGGGACAATTTAATGACCACTTTGTTCTATTAGTGCTTTTGAGATTTGTACTAACTAGTACTCATCATTATAACTTTATAATTGGCTTTGAGAATTATGAGGAAGAATCTCTCATCACTTTCATTTTTTCCTGGCTTATTCTTCAAGATGAACCTTTAAGTAATTTGTTCAACATTTAAAGTCATTTTCATTTCTACTGAACTAACACTGTACAAATGCATAATTTTGGTGAGAACTCTCACCTTCTCAATTTTATGCATGCCATAGATAAATCTGTATATGCCTTGTTCATGTAAGTTTTTTATATCTTTCATTAAAGTTTTATAGTTTTCATCATATGGTTTTCTATTATACATTTCTTATTAGCATTGTCCCTAGATATTTTCTACTTATTGCCTTCTATTATAAATTGAATATTTTTTAATTGTGTTTTTTCTCCTATTCCATTTTAAAACCAGTTTCAGCTGGTATTTAGGAGCAGAATAAATGCTTTTGGTATACTTATTTTTATCTAGTCACTTACTAAAATAACCTTTATTAATTCTATAATTTCAAAAATTACTTTTATCCCCCTTTGGCATAAAAAATGTAAACTCTCTCTTTTTTTCTTTTGGTCCCTTTCATGTTTCCTTTTCTGGTGACTGGATTAATCTCCTTTTCAGATCTGCAATTTGAGGGCAGGTTAGTGTCCTCAGCTCATGGCTGCATTCCAAGTGCTACTCTGCTGGTCTGATTGTCTCCTGCCTCTGCTGCTTTGTTCTCTGAGACTCTCAATGTTGTGATGCATTAAGATGTACCATTCCTAGTAAGCAGTACCACCAGAACTCTTCTTGTGCCCCCATCTACATCCTCTCTTGGACATCATATTCTGATGTCCCACCACCAGTTTCTAGTCCAGTTCATGCCCGATTTGTTTTCCTGAGAACCACTCTGTCCAATCATGTGGAGCAGAGCTGTGGTGTGGGCGGAACTGCGGCCACCTGAGAAGGCAGCAGTTAGACAGCAGGGGGGCTGCCAGGCCTGCAGCTTGCTTCAGACTGATAAGCAGAGACAACACACAGGGTGAAGCAGGAATGGTTTTTCTCCCACTTTTAGGAGGTTGGTTGGTTATTTCCTAGCATTTTCCATCTTTTTGGCAGATATAGAAATCCACTCTCCCATCCCCCCAGATTTTAGCAGCAAATTGATAGCCACTTCTAAGTTTGAAAGGGTTGTAAATTCTTAACTTTTTCTTCTACTTCACAGGAATTTCAATGGAAAGCTGGCATACCTTGCTTCTTGGCTGCAGGCCGATGCCATCCTTATCAGGGAGTTAAGCAGTGTGGAGGAAGCAAAGTAGAACTCGGGAAGCTAGTGCTCTGTAGATCGGGATCCTCCCTCAAGACGCCTTCCTGGAAAGAGGACAGTTCTGTGGAACATTTGTCCTGTCTCTACTGCCCCGCCTGCCCTGCCCCTTGAAACCTAGGCTACCATCCTTATGGGAACTTAACTAGCAACGAGGAATAATACAATTCACAAAGCGTTTCTTTTACACCCAGTGCCAGACAACACTTTTCCTGTCTTGAGGTCCAGGAAGTGGCAGAAACCTCTCATATCCTAAAGAAGGGAAACCAGTGACGGACTGAAGCTGATACTTCTGTCCTTAGCCAGCTCCCAGTTCAAGCCTGAATGTACAAGAGAAGGCCGGACTGAGATGGTGAGGGAGTTGGGAGTTCTTTAGAGAGAGAAGTCAGGTTGTCCTGTGTTTTCCCTCCAGGAGGAGAAACGGACATATCACCCCCCCACTACACACACACACACACACACACACACACACACACACACACACACCCTGATCTCGACTTCTGGCAGAACTGTGAGAAAGTAAATTTCTGTTGTTTAAGCCGCCCAGTCTGTGGTTCTCTGCAAACAAACACAAGCCCCTTCTGGTTGCTAGTGGCTGGAGTCACTCTGAGAACCAACTTAGACACGGATGCTGGACAATGAAGCTGACTTTGTCATAAGTCCTAGAATGGACATAGCAGCACTTCAGCCACAGACAACCCCCCTTCACCTGCCTTTGCTGCAACGTCTTGTGAACTGACACAAAGGGAGGCTTCTAGGGCTCCCCCAGGGCCTCCCCAGATCAGCTCCCTGCTCCCCAAAGACAGATACAGTATCAGGCTTGCTAGTAAGCATCTGGAGAAACTGTGGCCAATGATGGGTTTCTAGTTGAATCACTAAATTTTTCTCAGGTCTAACTAAAGACAAGTCTTCAATTTGGGCGTGTTCCAGAGGGATGGAGGCAAAGGCAATTTATCAAGAATAAACTTTATATCACAGCCAAACACAAACTCTAATGTTATTAGTAGCAGGAAAGTACTTTTCCAGCACCCACACAGACCTAACAGGTGCTAGTTCAGAAATGACTAAGAAAACACACACACACACACACACACACACACACACACACACACACACACTCAACCTTTATCCCACCGATGACCTGTAAGTAATTAAATTATTTTGACAAGACACCAAGTTCACTAAGCAAAAATGTTTAACCCTATTGCCAAAGGACACATGGTGCCAAAAAGCAAAGGCGGGAGGTGAGAACCCTCCTCAACAGATATCAGGAAGAGAGAAAATATGGAGACAATGAGGGAATAGACACAGGTAGGAGAAGAAAGACTGCTTCAACTGGAAGGAAGTGGGTGGCAGGAAGAAGGAGGGAAGAGGCCTGGAAAGAGAGGAAGCTATAGTCACAGGCCCACATCAGGGCTGAAGGGACAGAGTAGTCTTTAGGGCACATGAAGCCATAGAAACCTTCAAAGGAGGCTTTTCCAAAGGCTCTAACGGTCATGGCAGTTCTCCCCTTCACTTTGCATATGGCTCTTACCAATATGAGTTGGGGTATAATATAAATAACCGATTTTCTCCAGCATCCATGTGTATAAGTAGCTAGCTACACAGGCCTAGTGACCTAAAGAGGCCAATGGAAGACTGGATGACATCTCCAGTGAGGGTCAGTTTGCTACCTACACAGTTAGAGAGAGCTTCAGAAAAGCCTTCAGTTATCTCCCAAATGGTCCCCACTGCTAAGCATTGGCACATGAGAACTGAGTTTAGGCCGCAGGCCCTGCAATAAAGACATTTACCCGGTGCCCAAAGCAATGGCAAATGGAAAATTCAGCTCATAGCTCCTGTCAAAAGAAATAAGATCACATTAAAATTCTTGCCATTTCCCTTTTTCTGCTAAATAAGCTAGCTTAACATGCAGATCTCTCTCTCTCTCTCTCTCTCTCTCTCTCTCTCTCTCTCTCATTTCTCTTTCTCTTTCTCTCTCCTCTCTCTCTCTCTCTCGTTTCTCTTTCTCTCTCCTCTCTCTCTAGTTTCTCTTTCTCTCTCCCCTCAATAGTCTGTTTTCTGGAGAGTGGACCAAGGATCCATATGTCTCAACCTGACTGAAGAAGCTGATTGGAAAGATACATTTATTCTGTTCCTTTCAGCATGCCTTGGGAAATGAGCCCCATTTAGGGAGGGTAAAATTAAGATAAGGAGAGGAAATGGAAGGCCTCCTGGAGCACAGGACCGCTCTGAAAGTGGAAATTTCAGCCTTGAACTGAAGCCTATCCCCCACTTCATGCTTATATTTGTCATGAATGAATAGAATAGCTTCGTTGTAATTTCTAAAATGCTTGCAAATGTTGTACAAAAGTCAGAAAGCTTGCTGTACCTTCACACAAAATAGCACTTTCATGGGTTAAAAAAACTTTTTTGGGGTTTTTTTTTGGCAACAGACAACTGTTGATGGCCAAACACTATTTTAAGCCAGTTTGACTTCTGTTCCCTCTGCCCTAAAATTCCCACTTCCCTCCATCCCCAACACTCCAGTGGGTGCTCATCCAGAATTTGCATCTGCCATTTGACTGCCCACATAAGATGAGCTAGTTTTAATTGAGACTTGTATGTGCTA
The DNA here is from genome assembly GCF_000412655.1 of Myotis brandtii. Taxonomy (NCBI): domain Eukaryota; kingdom Metazoa; phylum Chordata; class Mammalia; order Chiroptera; family Vespertilionidae; genus Myotis; species Myotis brandtii. Next base: position 1,049,189 of record NW_005370156.1, read on the forward strand.
GGCAGGGGGCTCAGAACCCTATAAATATCACATTTTTATTTTCACACAATGGCATGCATTAAATAACTAACATACCTGCCCAGCTATAAGGAGAACCACCTTACCTAATGGGAAGATTTCCCCAACACCACTTTTTTATAAAGTGTTATGGCTGTAGCTAACATAAATACAGCTTACAAAATGTAATTTATTAATTCAGCTGCACATACATATTTAAAATCACATACTATTTAAATAATAAAATAGTGCAGAAATATTGCCTTTTTTCAGTCTTACACATCATTACATAATTTTATTCACCATTGTGTTCATTATCTCCAGAGTAAATTTGAGTCATTCAATTCATATTTCCAGGACATATAAACTTCATTTCTACCTCAGTTGTTTGAGATACAGCACACTGCCACTGGAAATTTTATCCCAAGCCACGAATACCCATTAATATAACATTAGGACAGTTGTTTTATTTATTCAAAGTATAGGTGTATATTTATGAGCTCCACAATTGAACCATTTACCTTATTACCTTTTAGAATATTCAGAAAGTTTGGGTACAATGGCTTCCACTATTTGCATTCATGAGGTCATATTCCCAGAAATAATTGCTAAATCTGTGTTCTATTCATTTGTCTCTTTTCCGTTTACAGTTTCTGTCAGGAAACCTCTGTAAGCACCCCCAACAAACACTGATTGAAGTCATTTCAAGTCAATGTATTTTCTTTAAACAATGCCGTGTGTGTGTGTGTGTGTGTGTGTGTGTGTGTATGTGTGTGTGTGTGTGTTTAAAGTAAATGAGACTGTCCTCATCCATCTGAGTCACTTTATAAGAATTTCAGTATTTGGAACTGCCTTCTTTTCTAAGGGATGACCTTTGTTCTGATTTACATGAGATCATTAACCTCATTTTACAGATCATGACACTGAGGTTCAGAAGTGGAAAGAGCTTTGCTGAGATCAAAGAGCTAGTGTTTGAATGAAATGAAGCTGAGACTGCAGGCCTGGAGCCACGTGCTGCAGGGCCCCATGCACTGCCGGTGGTCTTCCTGCAGCCCTGACCTCATGTCCACTCTGCAGCAGTCCCGTTCCAGAGCGTCCTGCTGCTCTCAGATTCTATGATAACAGATTCACTTACAGGCATTTATCTGAAGGAAATCATCAGAAATATGTATAATAATTTAGTGCAAGGATATCCATGACAGAATTTTTTTAAGGGCAAAACCTTAGAAACAAACTAAACATCCTCAAAGAGGGACATTTTAACCTAACTTTATGCTCACATTAGAATGCTAAGCAGCCGGTTTAACATTCATGAAATATTAAGTAGAAAAATGAGAAATTGTAAAATATGATTCTAGTTTTATGTTATTTTCTTTTTTTAATTCTTTATTAGTTAAGGTATTACAAATGTGTCCTCATCCCCTCCATTAAACCCCCATCCTCCCCCTCCCCCCCAATGTTATTTCTTAATAAAAGCATATGTACATCAAAAAAGACCGGAGGGGAACACAACATGTTAACTTGGTTAATCCCTGGGAGATGGAATTAAATGAGATGGTTATTTTCTTAATTGTACTTTTCTTTTCCCCCCTCCCCGCAAGTCACGCCTTTTCCAAAAGAATAGCTTCAACAGTGAGAATTCGGGGACAAAGAAAGAGGAAATGTGCCATGTGGAATGACAGGAGAAATACCTGGGAGAAAATGATGTCTTGTTTTACAAAGTGTTACCTACAGGACTTTCACAAAGGTATTGCCCTGCAAAGGCATTTCCAATTAAGGGGGAACGATTAAGGTTGTAATCCTGGGGAGTTATCAAATCCAAAATCTGTTTGATCTCTATTACAACTGCACAGGTATAATAGCCTGTCTTATGGAACCAACTAGGTGTGCAAACCACTTGGCCACATTTCAGACCCTCTTCTATGGCCAAAAACCAAGCAAGCTCTCCTAGAGAATTAGCTAGGGCTCTTTTAATTCAGGCCCTGGCTCAGGGCTGTGTTAGGTGAGAAGTAACAGATTTAGCAAACGTGACACATTCTTCACCCTCAGGGAGCCCACTAATCCAGCACAGACATGCTGATAAAGACATGGACACAATGAGCAGGAAGGGAATGGGCACTCTCTGGGGGTGGCCCCAAGTCACAGCCGGTCACCTGCTGGTAGGTGGGAGGAATGTCCAATACCTAGAGGGCTAATGGTACTGGATGGGAAAAGGTAGTATGAGGCCAATCTCTGTTATTGCCAGAATGGAGCAAGGCTGTCCCTTAGAAAGGCACCATTCCATACCCCTGCCACAAGGTTTCTAGCTGCATTCAAACACTGGCCTCTTTACTACCGTGTCTGGTACTGCATCTGTCTTTGGGGAGTAGGGAGCTGATCTGGGGAGCCCCCGGGAGGCCTTGAAGCCTCTCTTTGTGTTTATTCACAGTATGATTACAGCAAAGGCAGGTGAGGGGGCATTGTGTGGGAAGCTGCCTATTGTCTTCACTAGCAGAGAGGTGTGGACAAGGATCCCGGAAGGCAGGTGACCCTTGAAGCCCTGGTGGGCTGTGCACCCACTGTTAGTCCAGACAATGGTAGCTGAAGCAACTTCCCCATTTATTCTTATGTAAATCCTTGCTGAAGGGCTAGTCTGCCAGTTACTGGAAATTGCCTGCTTAAGGGCTATGCTATGGGTGTATCCCAGATCAATAAAAGGTTGGCAAGGCCTGAGCACCAGTGGAAGTCCTTCCCCTTGAGTTGGACTTGCCCACCTGGTCTCCCAATATTTCCAAATTATTATTTCTTGTCTTGTCTCTTTCATTTGCGTGCGGACCTCTTCCAGATCCTGAACCCTGAACCACGCGGGACCTGGGGGGAAACTTTACAACAGCATTGTCTGTGGCTGAAATGCTGCTATGTCTATTCTAGGACTTAGGGCAAAGCCAGCTTCATTGTCCAGCATCAGTGTCTAAGGATGCTCTCAGAGTGGCTCTGGCCACTGGCAACCAGTAGGGGTTTTTGTTAGTTTGCTAAGGTTGCCATAAAAGAACCATGGACCTAGCTGGTTTGGCTCAGTGGATAGAGTGTCAGCCTGTGGACTGAAGGGTCCCGGGTTCGATTCTGATCAAGGGCACATACCTCAGTTGTAGGTTCAATCCCTGGCCCTGGTTGGGGCACATGTGGGAGGCAACCAATTGATATGTCTCTCTCACATCAATATTTCTCTCTCTGTGTCTCTTCCCCTCCCTTCCACTCTCTTTAAAAATCAATGGGAAAAATATTCTCAGGTGAGGATTAACAAAAAAGAAAGAAAGAGAGA
>NW_005370156.1:1052590-1054337 GCF_000412655.1 Myotis brandtii
GAAAGAAAGAAAGAAAGAAAGAAAGAAAGAAAGAAAGAAAGAAAGAAAGAAAGAAAGAAAGAAACCACAGACTGAGTGGCTTAAACAACAGAAATCTATTTTCTCACAATTCTGCCAGAAATCTGAGATCAGATGTGGGCAGGATTGGCTTCTCCTGAGGACTCTCTCTGGGTTGTAGGTGGCTGGCCATCTTCTCCCTGTGTCCTCACATGGTTTTCCTTCTGTGCTGATCCACCTCCCTACCTCAACCTACCACCCTCCTCCATCACCACTAATCCCGACCCTAAGAACATGACTTCCTCCTCAGGACCCAAGCAAGGCTCTGGCTGTGCAGTGTCTATGAACAAACTCCTCCTGAGACAGAGCACTAGGGTCATGATTGCCCTCATATTATACCGTGGGTATTAGGACATTGAGCCTTTTGTGCAAGATCCTATATTCAAGAGCTCAGATGGCCTCTGCCTATCAAAGAAGATTGTTCTTCCGGAAAGATGGTGCTTATTCAGAGGCTAGTGAAGCGAGGCAGAGAAATCTTTTTTATCTTTAGGAGAAAGAACATTATAGCCACTTGGATGTGACCAAAATGACTCATAATGGTTCTTAATGGTCAAATGAGACATGAATGTTAAAGGGAGAATTCTATTCAAGGGAAAGAGAACAGTCCTGGTGCTTTAATCATAAGTGCTACCTTACCGAGTATGATATTTTGGCCTCAATTGCTTCATCTGAACAATGGGTATATAATATCTCTTTGCAGGATCACCAGAGGTCTCTGGAGAATCTTGCACAAGTAACTAAATGCTTCCCTTTGGAAGTGACACTTGTCACTCCTTCTTAAAGCTCATTAGCCAGACCTGGGATTTAGGTGGTGGTGGGGTGACCTGCAAACCTTCCAGTGCCCGCAAGGTGGAGCCAGGAGTAGCGGTGAGCAGCAGTGATGGCACTGCACTAGCTTATAGTAGGTGTTCAGTACATGGTATGGATGTTCTTATGATTTGTCCTGTCTTTTCTGAAAGTGACTATATTCTGTTCCATTTCTCTCTTTCAAGCAAGACTTAATTAATCCTAATTAAGTGGACTAATGGATTTAGCCACATGTACTCTTGCCCCCTCACCCTTGGGGAATATTATCTATGAATATTCCAAAGTCAATTATTATTCTTTGAGCTGTTGTGATGGAGCTGTGTAAATTCAGTTATAAAAAGGAGACATTTTGACCATAGGTTGAAAGCAAGCTTTTATGCATGTGACATAGTGTGAGTGTTTTTATGTCTCAGGCAGGGAATGAAAGTCAGAGATGGTCCTTTTTATTTGAGACATACACCTGAGGGCCACACTACTTTTTGGCACTGGCCTGAATGTTCTTAGGTTGCACTCCCAGTGCTGGCATCTTTTCTCCTTTTCACTTTTTTAAAACTTTAAAAAAAAATCTTCACCTGAGGATATGTTTATTGATTTTAGAGAGAGAGGAAGGGAAAAGAGAGAGAGAAGAGAGAGATAAACATCTATGTGTGAGAGAAACATCGATTCATTGCCTTCCACATGCATCCTGACTGAGGAGTGAACCTGAAACCTAGACATGTTTCCTGATCAGGAATTGAATCGGAGACCCTTTTGTGCAGGGGAAGACCCTCCAGTTCACTGAGTCACACAAGCAAGGGCCTCCCTTTTACTTTTCAAAAAATTATGGTAACAACCAAAGGACTTGTATGCATGCATATAAGCCTAACCAATGGACACAGACAAC
>NW_005370156.1:1054362-1063472 GCF_000412655.1 Myotis brandtii
GGGGGTGGAGGGCAATGGGGGGGGGATAAGGACACATATGTAATACATTAATGAATAAAGAAAAAAAATAAAAAATTGTGGTAAATGCTCATAACATAAAACTTACCACTTTAACCATTTTTAAGAGTTTAGTTTAGTGGCATTAAGTACATTCACATTGTTGTGCAACTATTACCACCATCCATCTCTAGAACTTTTTTCATCTTCCCAAACTGACATGCCATGCCTATTATAATAACTCCATATTTCCCCTCCCCCTGGCAATCACCGTTCTACTTTCTGTCTGTATGGATTTGGCCACTCTAGATGCATCATTCAGGTGGGATTACATAGTATTAGACCTTGAGTGACTGGTTTATTTCACTTAACATAATTTCTTCAAGGGCCACCTATTTTGTAGCATGTATCAGAATTACCTTCCTTTGTAAAACTGAATAATATTCCATTGTGTGTATAGACCACATTGGTTTTATCCACTCATTCATCAAGGAACACTTAAGTTGCTTCCACCTTTTGACTGTTGTGAATAATGCTTTTTGGAATACGAGTGTGCAAATATCTGTCCAAGTCCTTGCTTTCGATTCTTTTGGGTGTATATCCAAAAGTGGACTTGCTGGAGCTTATGGGAGTCCTATTAAGAATTTTTTGAGGAACTGCCATATTGTTTCCTATAGCAACGGCACCACTTTACATTCTGACCAGCAGTGTCCCTTTTACTCTTTACCCCCTGGCTGACCTCCCCATGAAGAGCGTGGAGTATCAGTTGCTTCTTTCACATTATTTCACAAAGGACAGGGTCCCCCTTGCATCCCATCTATCATGACTTAATTTGGCATTTATTGCCTCCTTATCCTTGTTTTACTTTATAATTTTGTTCAGAGGTCATGTGCTAGAGCCGCAGGTTATACTTTAAATCCTCACAAAGAGTATGTGAGCACAGAAGTTATCCTTTGTATTTCTTTATTGGACTTTTGTCATTTTTCTATTACCATTAATATACTACCTATACCTTTGGGCTATCTATCACTGAATTTCTTCAACATCCTGAGCAACGACGTGTAAGAAATATCTGCAAAACCTAATATAGAAATGCTGCCCCTTAGAGATTTGTGGGAATAAAATTAATTTGAGAAATGTGTTTGATGTTTTAGTTAGCGTCTGACTTTGAGGTGTACTGGCTGTATCTGACTACATGCTACCATATTGGGGAAAAACACTTGGGGAATATAGTTAAATGTGCAATGTTCTCCTCTCTCTTGTCCATGACTCCAGATGGTCATTAATATCCTGTCAGTGGAGTTTTCACATTTTTTTCAACATAATCTAATTCCTTTTGCTTTTGAAATGGTGATTTTTTCCACATTTCTTAGGTCCCAAACCTGAAGGAGTTTCAGTTTCCTAGGATTGAGTGCTTAGCCTGTGAGGAGAGGTACACATGCTTCAGGTCACAGAGCAGAGATAACAGTGACAAGTTCTCCCACAGTCACTTCTGCAGTCAGACTGTCCTCCACCAGCACCGTCAGCAACAGCAGTGCCCTCTGCCCTGTGTGCTTGGCATTCCCATGAAAGCAGCTTGGTGGTGACACAAGCTTAGGAAAATGAAAGATAGCCTGACTGTGGCTTTGCTCTTCCTATATGGTCGTGGAGCACTCAGGAAACCATCTTCCCAACCTTCCAGACAGCGATGCACATGAGTGACAGTTCTGCTGCTGCTTACTCTTATTTTATTTTGTCATCTCTGTTCCTGACATCACCTCTGTTTAATGCTCAGTGGCTTTTTTAAAGGGGAAAAATAAATTCCCCTCCAATACTCTGTAGAAGGGGATTAGAATCACTGTGAAAATCCATGCTGGCTAGTAAATAATTTGAATGTAAATTATATAAACTCTGAACACAAGTATCTCAATTCATGGTGTCCTTCAAATCATTGCCATTTCTGTACTTCTGCTCTTTAAGAATGGAAGCCTTTTTTAAACCAATAATTAAAAATAAACTCATTATTGAAATCTCTTTTATGCTAAATAGGAATCTTAATTATTATTGAATAATCAGCCTCAACTGAATACAAGGTTATACTCAAAATGCTGACAATAGCAAAGAGGTTCTAGTAGCTATTTTAAATAACAGTTTCAGATAGTTCCAACTGCTTCACTATTGCGTGGTTTAATATAAAGAACTTACATCAAAGTCGAGCTTTTTAGAATGCATTCTTTTTTTCTCTGAATGGAGACTGACTGGCTTTTTTATAAATATGGTGACATGGAATTAAATTTTACATTAGCTGGCTATTTTATTATAGGCTATTTTTAATATGGGCTGTTTTATGATCACCTGGAAAGTCCTACATTCTGGTGGGAGATTTTCTACTCTCATTAAGCAGCAGAAGCCTAGGTGGACTGAATTAATTGCCAACAGGATTGGGGGAACTGCCTCTTCATGTGCAAAGTGCTGAGCTGTTAAGAGGATCAGTCAGCAGGGGGTGGTGTAATCCACACGCACAGACATTTTCGGTGTGATTCCACTGGTGGGTTGATGTATCTGAATGCAAAATTGTGCCGGGATTTTGTCCATTAAAGAGAAAACTATCCCAGCAGGGGCTTAATAAAATAGTTTTTTCTCATCTTTTTACTTTTTATTTTTATACCAGGCTTCATAGTTTAGAAACCATTTGAAGTTAGTGTTGTGAATATTAAGCAGGGAAGGGAATGAGGCCAAGCTGTGACCTCCTTGTAACAGCCAGATAGGAACCCTTTCCTATCGCCTGTGTGGAAGGTGTGATATGCTCAGAATGACCCTTTGGATCCTGTTAAATGGGCAAATTTAATAATAATGGTGAAACCTTATGCAAGTGCAAGGAGGGTTATAACTGGTGTGGACTTGTGGGGGGCAGGGGGGCTTAATCTCCAGGGAATAAACTTGAACCTCAACCAGGAGACCCAAACTGTCCTGTTACACTGAATTAAACTAAACATGCTGGTGTTGCCCCTAACAACAGTTGCTAGGCGACCTTTGCCAACATGTGGAGGGGTGGGAATCACTGAAGATCATGGCACTATTTATCATCACACACCAGCAGTCCTGTTTAGGGAAAGGCCTGACACAGACATGTAGTGTGCCACATGATGAAATGTCGTGCACACACAGAGAGGAAAACATCGGGGGGGCGGGGGGGAGGTCTGGGAAATCAGAAATAGTTGCCTCGCAGCTGCTATCTCATTCCTGCCTATGTGATTTCTGACTAAAACTTCCAACGTGGCGTTTCAGTTGTGTGACAACGTTAAGTCTACTGTGTGACCACTCCGCCTCTGATGGGGGCAGCTTGGAAGGGAAGGGAAGATGGAGTGGGCAAGAAATAAGGACAATGTCATCGCTCTATCAGTACTGGGATTGTAATTCTAGTAACAGTCAGCATCGTACCATGTATTATCAATGTACAGCCCAAGTGAGCACACACTTAGAGCATTCTCTAAATCAATGCGTGACTTGATTGGCAGTTCACCAAATATGTCATGATGTAATTCACTTTCTGAGATACAAAGGACCCTATTAAGACTAGTTCCTCTTTAAAAGGTATTACATCTATTTCAGCACAAAATGTCACCACTGTTCATGGAATAGAGTAGGCCAACGTTATCAGAGCCCAAGCGGGTGTTTCTGAAAATCATTCCACTCTGAGTTGAGCAAATGCTTGGAGTAGCATCAACTCCTCCCCTCCTCACCCCCCCCCCCCCCCCCCCACAATCTTGCATATTATCTATCTACTTGGCCAATCTGTGCAATCTCAGCAGTTGGGCTGGGACTCATGTGGTTTGAATAGTTAGCTGTAGTTAGTCAATAGAAACCGACCTGACCCCACCCTGCCTTTCCTAGTTTTAAAGAAACAATTCTCAGCAAGATCTTTTTTTAACCAATTAAAAAGCTATTTTTAATTAGAGCAAATTGAGGTGGTTCAGTAAATGCACTAATCCCTGTAGTATGACACAACCTAAACAACATTCCTGATTCAGAGGTTTCAACCCTTAAAATGATCCAGCTATGTTACCACCAAGGAAAAGATAAGGAAGTGTCTCCGGGACATTTTTCTGTGGATGTGCCAGGTAATTAAAATGACAGTAGCTTCAGGGTGAAATATCGTACCTGCCCTTCTGCGTTCTCAACATTAGAATTGCATTTAGAAGAGACTTTTATAGGTCACCAAGAGGAAGAGTAGAAATAAATCAATACGGGGGGGGGGGTTGCACTTTAAAAAGAAGAGAGAAAAGAAACAAATTAAAAGGTCCTTTGGAGAAGTGATGGGTCAGAGTCTATTACTATTTTCCTACGGAAGAAATAAAGTGGGTGATGATCTGATTTCTGGGTGGAATATCACCCATTGCTTCAGGACTCTGGCTCTGGGATCAGGCCTGGACTCATTTATTGTCACCACCACTTACTGCTGAGCCTTTAGGCAAGTTATTTAATCTAGATTAGCTCCCATTTCTCCTATGAATCTGGGATAATCATTATATATTACATACATACCATATATAATTATGAGATTAGATGACACATGGTATATAAAGCACTTAGTATAGTGCCTGGCACATGGTAAGCTTGCAACAGATGTTAGGATGGATGACTCCTTATTTTTACTGTAAATTGCTGGGAAAGAGGTTCTAAGACAGAACTCCAGAAGGGCCAGCATGTTACCTGAATGGGGGGAGTGGGGCTTGCAGCTGCCTGTCCTGTTAGAGACCCTGAGCTTAAAGGCAATTTGAAAGGGTCCTGCTAATGGCACAGGCCTACTGCGAATGACAGAGTGGAGAGGGAATGAATGCTGTGCAAAGCAGATGAAACCAATGCCACATCTGCCCTGCTACTCAGGCACTCAGAGAAGCTGTCAGGGGGTGGGGTTGAGTCTTCATCAGTAACCTTCGCAGCCTCACAGTGTTCCATGCTCACAGACTCAGAGTAAATAATGGAGTCCCAGAAGGGACCTTAAGTGGTCAACATAATGAATAGCATTTGCCCAACACTTCATAGCTCCTCACATTATCCTACTGGATCCTAGCAACAGTCCTGTGGCATGAATAAGGCTGGGGCTCTTCTCTCTCTCTCTCTCTCTCTCCCTGATAAATTGATGCTCACAGCCTATGGTTTACTTCTGATTGAATAAGTCAGCCTAAGAAGTATAAGGCCCAGGACCTAATGCGTGTCTTCTGTCCCCACATCCCAGAGCCTTGACTTCCTGTGGCAATGCTTGTTGTGCCCATGCCATATCCCCGTGTCCCATTTGGCTTCAATGCAGCTATGGAGACAGCACCTGCACATGGCCAGAAACTCACCTGAGCACAGAAATTCCTCCAGAATTTCCCCAGCAGCCTCCTGACCCTGATGTAGGAAAGTTAACACCCTTAGGGGCAACCCTCACCAGTGGGGGTTTGAGTCAGTGGGGAGTCCCCAGCCTCCAGCCTGGGGGACATTCTACACGGCTCCTTAGAGTGCCCCTTGTGAGACGGAGCCCCTTTGCCACAGCAGTAATCAGCTCAGTAATAAGCCTTTTCAACTGTTCTTCCTTTTGTCTCACTGATTTGCCCTCTTACTGCTAATTCTTGAGATTTCCTTTCAAACTGCTCATACCTGCACTCAGGGAAACCCAAACTAAGAGAGCTTTGCAAGCCTTTAACAAAAAACCGTCAAACCAACATATCGAGAAGAATAAAAACCATGTTATTAGGAAGGTGTCAGTTTCATATTCAAAGCTGCTCATTTTGTAAATTTTGGAAAATTGGAAAAAAAACTTATTGGGTTTCAAAATTCAACAGGGCACAAGGAAGACGTGCTTTTGCCGTGGGTTGTTAAATGGGATTTGTCTTCCATGATGCCAGATGGCCAGGATCTTTGTGGGTTTGCTGCCCCTTAACTGTGTTTCTGCCCAAACACAGGATGCACTGGAGCACTGCTCAGGGCCCTTTCTGCTTCCTTAGAGTCTGTTCCTTTTGCTGGATTCACACAGAAAGGCAAAAGATCTTCATTCCCCCACCACTCTCGGCCTTGGAAATCCCACCACAAAACTCTGTGAGGGAGGCCAGCGAGGGTCCTAGTTGGGTTCCCCATTGCCACTCAGTGGATGTGCAGGGGGTGCAGAGTAAGAACGTCTGGGTTTGAGTTCAGGCTTTTTTCTGCCTGCTGTGTGGATATGAGCAAGCCACTTAAGCTCTCACTTGTAAAAATGGAGCTAAGATAATAAGAGCTATCTACATAGCTCTTGGGATTGTTGTAGGCACAAAGATAGGAGACATATGTGAAAGCATTCAGAAAACCAAAGGAAGGAAACAAGTGTTACTTATTAATTTTGGGGAGGCAAGGAAGGGCGAGTAGGAGGAAGAGGGAAGAAGAAAGGTGACAAGAATGCTGCTTAATAAGATCTATCCCTAAGGCGGCTGCTCCCTGTGCCTAACCATGCCTGTCTCCCCTCCACCTCCAGCCTCCTTTTGCCTGGCCCATTCCTCTCTTCCTTCAGGTCTCAGCTTAAAGGTCAGTTCCTCCAGGAAGCTGCACTGACCACCCCTTCATTGATAGGTGCCTCTGTGAATAGGAAACCACATGATGTGCTACTGTGAGGTTGACCCTTCAGAACCCTTTCTTCACTGTCTGTGGATAAATGACGAATATGAGAGTGGTCATGTTCTTTTAATCACATCACAGTTGAGATTTTGGAGACTCAATATACTTGGCCGGAGTCATCTTAACCTCTTTAATAATTAAATACTACAGTTACCAAAATACCAGAAAGCAAAGCCCACGGGTGGAATGTTTCTCTAGTAGAGGAACAAATCATTTATTTGCGGGCACTGGAGTTACTTTAAGCTGGGACTGAGGAGCTCCAGCTTTTCCTGACACTAAGGAAGCCCTGAGCTCTCCACTCCTGGAGATGCAACCCGTTGGGTAAACACTGCCTGTCGAAAACATGTCAACATGCAAAACAAATGCTTGTCTTACCAACAATCTAGGTAGTGCATTTTGAAAAATAAGTTCCCACTCTATCTCATGTCCCTTAGTGGAGGGGATACTTTTCTTTATGCAATGTTGAAGGCACAGGAAGCAGTGATAATGAAACGTAGACTGAATCTTGGGAAATTTCAGCATATACATAACATGCTTCTTCTAAAAATACCTTAAAGTTTAAATTTAGAAATATTGCTACTCTGTACAGATTTTCCTTAGGGGAAATCATACTCAGTGCAGTTACAGTCTAGTAGCCAGTCCCTGCAGTGATATAACACACATGGATGTTTTCTTATAATGTTACCTTAGCTCATCTTAACGTAATAACTATGATAACTACTATTAATGGTACAATGATAGCCATTGATCTTTCCTGCCCAATTAAGTAACAAAGACTATGAAAGGTGTGAGGTGAGTCATTGATGCATTTGATGGCAAATTATGATCAATATGCATCACTAAATCATTGAGGGCTTCAGGTCTTACCTGGGTCGTAGCCCAAATCCTATGCTCACTGCAGCACTGTTCATGATCGCTGCAATGTGGAAATAATCTAAACGTCCATCAGCACATGAATTAATAACAACAATGTGGTATATACACATAATGGAATATTATCCAGCTTTTAAAAGACAGGACATTCTGAAATGTGCAATATATGGATGAACCTTGAGGACATTATGCATAAGTAAAATAAGCCAGTCACAGAAAAACAAATACTCCATAATTCTACTTAAATGAGGTATCTAAATTTGTCAAGTTCATAGCATCATAGAGTGGAATGGTGGTTGCCAGGGTCTGGGGGAAGGGAGAAATTACTAATTAACAAGGATAGCTTTAGTCAAGATGAAAAAGCTCTAGCGATCTGTTGTACATCATGCCTGTAATCAACAATAATGTACTATACATTTAAAAATTTGATGAGATCTCTCCCCCACCTCCCCCCATCCCAGGTGCACACTCTCCAGCTGGTGCTTATGGAGACCAAGCCCTCTCCTTGGGACCCCTCCTCTGGCCTTCCCCGCCCCCTCCCCTAAAAAAAAGAATAAAAATTTGATGAGTGTAGATTTCATATTAAATGTTCTTACCACGATAAAATATAATACAAAAACAACAGACCACCTCCTGGTGGGCTCCAAATATGAAGTGCTTTGGTAACACTTGGGATTTGTAATTTCCTGTAGTCATTCTTTATTTTCCTTATCAATGCAGAGGAACAGGGTTAGAATAGGGCATCCAATCAGGAGCTCTGTATTGGTTTAAGATGCCTGTTAGACATCAAAGTGGCAATTAGGCGCACAGCTGGATGTATGAGTTCAGCTTAGGAGAGAGATCTGAGCTGGCGGCAAAAACCTGGGCAACATCAACATGCCTCTGCCATTCAGAGCATGGGCTGGGTGCAGTAATCTAGGGAGTGTAGTGAAGGAAGGAGGCTCAGTCACGCATTGCAACATTCAGCAGTTAGCCAGATGCTCCTGGTACATTCTACCCACCTTGACCGTTCTGCTTAGCACGAGGGTTCCACAGGGCTTCTCTTCAGTGTGGCAAGAGGCCGACAGGTCCCCAAGTACAATAACTCCAGTGTATGGAGGGTGTTGCCAACCACAAGCCAGACACAGTAATTATGCTACTCTGGGAGGCTTCACTACAAAGTTTGTCCCAGGACCATCAGGGGTGGTGTTCCCTCAGCCCTCCCCTGCATTTGCTCCTGGACATAGAGGTCTCTGAAGTGCTCCACATCTACCTTGCTCTGTTCATCTCTACCAAGATACCCTGGCCACCAGGAGGTGAGAGGATGGCGGTCTTCTGCCTCTTCCCACTTCCTGCCACTTCTAGTTGCTTTGCTTCCACTTGGAGTTTCCAGCAGAGATCCAGCCTAATACTGGAGGTAGGATAACCAACTCGTTCAAGTTTGCCTGGAAAGTCCCACCTTCTAGGGAACCCCCTTAGTCCAGGACGAAGTTGGACTGTTGATCACTCTGACTAGAAGGAAACTCAGAAAATAATTTCTGTCATCCTCTAGATTCTAGAGTCTATAGAACCTAACCCATGGACTCCAGGATTCCCCATTGCTCTCCAGACACTCCTCATAAGAAGTTTTTGCCCTGTGCTAGTCAGGCTCT
>NW_005370156.1:1063496-1067274 GCF_000412655.1 Myotis brandtii
TCGCAACCCCTGCCACCTACTCTCCCACTCCTGTATCTTCAATAGGCAAGTCAGGCCCTGGCCAGTGTGGCTCAGTGGTTGATTGATTTACAGTCAAGGGTGTGTGCCAGATTGTAGGTTTGATCCCTGGCCCTAGTCAGGGCACATTTGGGAGGCAACCAATCAATGTGTCTCTCTCCCCTCTCTCTCTCTCTCTCTCCCTCTCTCTCTCTCTCTCTCTCTCTCTCTCTTCCTCCATCCCTTTTACTCTTTCTGAAAATCAATGGAAAAATATTGTAAGGTGAAGATTAACAAAACAACAACAACAACAAAAACCACACACATAGGCAAGTCAAGTCAGTAAGGAAGTCTGCCCCTGACTCAACCAGCTTTTACTCCCTAATTCTCCTTTCCCATGTCCATAAAGCCCCTCCCTGCCTTTCAGCTCTCAACTCAGCAAGGTCTCCCTGCTACATACTGACTGTGTCAGAAAGCTCCCTAGGAACTCCTTAATTCCAGCCTTCCCCTTCCTTTCCCAGTTTCTCCCTTTTAGACCATACGCCCATTTTATGTCTCCAGATTGTGAGACTTTGCTTTAAGTCCCATAGAAAAAGTAAATGAGCCAAATAGGTGTTGAACCCTTTCTTACCAACACCTTTGGTAAAGTCATTTCTTTTATTGAAATAAGAATAGTAAATCATTGTTGAGGTGTATGAGCTCCTACTGTAGACACTTTATGGAAAATATCCCTGAACTTCACAGCCCCTGCTGAAATATAGCCTTTTTACCTATAGTTTACTGATAAGTAGATGGAGACCCCAAACCCTAAGTCATTTGATCAAGGTCACACAAGATTAAGAATTTTTTGTTGATTTAATTGTTAGTTGACCATTATCTGAGCTCCCTGCCTGTTTAGGGGAATCTCCCACCCAATATGTAAGACAGGGTCCTGCTGCCCAGGTTGGAACCTGAGCAGGGCCAGATGTTTCCTCTCCCTGTTCTTTGACAGCTGGATGGAGGCATCTGACCCAGACCCAGCCAATTGCCTGTTGTGCCTGGTTCTCTGCACCTACAGAGGGAGTACACCAGAGGGCCAGGTAGAGATGGTAAGGGGAGCTCCAGGCTCAGGGGCAGCATCAAGTGTCCAGTGGTGTGGGGCCAGCTGTCCTAAGTGACTGATTGTGGGGGCCTTGGCTGTCTCCTCTGCCACCTAGACCCCTTGCTCTCATTTATTATCTGACTCTGGCCCTCTAGTCTCCCACTCAGTGCAGTGAGCTCCCCACATCCTTCCAACAATGCCATTTTTACTTGAATCAGATAAGAATCAGCCAGAGTTGCATTCTTGGTTACAACCAAGAATTCTCATCCATGCTGCTGGGAAATCGAGACCACTTTCAACTGTTGAGGGAGGGGGGTTCTATCTGGAAAAAAATGCTCCCCTGAAGATCTATGAACAGGAGTAAGGCTGAGGGATGAAATTTTCTGAGGAAAGAGGGTTTTCTTTTCTCTTCTTCACCATCAGATTGAAGGCAAGTCTAGCAACAAGAACATTCCTTTTGGAAAATCTTAAAGAATATGTAAGAAAGACTCAGATTCCATGAAGGATACTCACTCATGGGACTAGGTGGAGTTCTTTCTGTTTCACTTTCTTCTTGGTCCGGTTCAAGTTTCATTATGGGATTTTGTGGGACTCAGATACTCTCTTTTGCCCTTTAATGTCAAAGTTTGGATTTGCTGCCTGATTCTTAGTAGAGTCATGGGAGAGCATGGTTTGGAATGTGGATTATGATCTATACTTATTCTATACAGTGCTGATATAGTCATCCTAATTATTTCCTTTGCTGGCAAATGGCAAAACCAGCAAATAGTCCTGAGGACAGAAGACACCCTGCTATACCCTGGAATTCTCTATTCATTTCTGTGAACTCCGCAACAACACAGCTGTCTTGGGCTGAAATGGTTGGTAGGAAGCTCACCTACGGGAAAGGGAAAGTGGCTGATTCTGTAATATATGTGTTAACAAGCATAACAAACATACAATATCAAAACCCCATTGAAGCAACAAAGGGAAGTAGTTAACATTGGTCTGGAAGATATATTAGAATGTGGTACAGGAAGTACCTCTAAAGTATAGCACTTCCTAGCAATGCAGCAGTGGGTGTGTATGAGAAGATGCGGGTTGCCCAGAAAGGCCTCCCATTGAATCAACCACCCAGAAAATGTCATTGTAGCCAGCACATCTACAGGTGTACTAATTGCTAACTGGGAGAGAGCTACACCTTTCACTTCTGCATGTAATTTTGTAGTACGGAGTAGTAAATAAGAAAAAAGTAACCACAGCTACAAAAGTACAGCTGATAAAGATAAATGTTTTAAAGCCAGAGCTTGGAGTGAGTTTAGAGTGATGCTAAAAATTCCCTGTAATCCATGGATCCAGCCCAAGTCACAGAAGTGATTGATCTAACATAGAGCCACAGGGGCTGTTAGTGATGTGAGACCATAAAGGAAGGTTGCAGAATTTGATCATAGAAGGAGAGAATCTGAATGCCCAGCACAGAGACATTTCCCTGGCTGCTCTTGGCTGAAAGTTCCAGCCATTTTAATAAGGAAGAATTGGCCTTTAGCATCAAGTACACACTGTAGTTATTGAGTTCTGTTTCTAAAACAAGACCAGGTTCCTTTTTATTGAGGTCCACCTCCCACATTCACAGTCCATAGCACATAAGACTCGCTTTGGCCTTGAGTGTGCCTTTCAAGTGCTTTAGCCCCGCTCTCTGGGGCTCCATTGGGGGCAATGAGTCTGAGCAGCCCTGTGTAAGATGGGTTGGTTGCTGCCTATGAGAAATCCCTTCATGCCTATTTCACATCAACCCTGAGGTCACTCTGAGGGGTGCACAGGATCAGTGAGGCAAGGAAGTTGCTGACAAGAACTTCATGCTAACGCAAAGGTAAAACAGACCAGTCTCTGATTTTTTGATCAGTGGATGATCTGCCTCAAAGCATACAGACTTTTCACCAGGGACTGACACAAGCCAATCCAGAGACATGAGGTTGTAATGGTTGATTCAACCAATGCTAAAATTTTTCCCCTTCCTGGAAGGCTTAGCTGCTTGCTAGGCAATCGATATCCTAGACGCTTATCTTCAGAGATGCTATGTCAAGAGTTCAGACAAGAAAGATGCATTTCATTTCCCTGCTCGCTGCTCCTGAGCACAGTGAGGGTATGGAGTGCTCTGTGCTTAGTGTCACAGGAGGCTATGGTAGCTTTCTATGCCATCAGCTTGGGATTTCTTTCTCTGCCCTTCATCTTGACACAATAGCAAAGAAGAGATGTTTGAATTCTCGGCAATGGCCTGTTTAGAATCTTTCCCTGTGTCACATTGATTTATTATTTCAGACTCACTTTGAAAATCATCTTTCCAGCCCTTAAATGTTGAATTAACATCTGAAACGGATTCTGATTCTGACTTCAGCTCTCCAAATTGCAAAGGCCAGCCAACTGTAAGAATGTGGTCCTCATTGCAGCTGCCCTGCCCCTCCCTGCCTCCCTGTGCTGAGTACATTCTTCTGAAGGGAAACAAAGCCAATGGTTCTCTTTCTGCTCACCTGTTTTTATTCTCATTTAGTCTGTTCCTGTTCTTATAAATATGTATTAGGCTGTGGGTTGCAAAGCTCTTACAGCCTACTAGGTGTACTGGTTAATAATGGAGGATTTTGTAATCAAAGAAAACATGATAATTTCAAGAGAAACATCAAAAGTGCTTTATTCAAAGTAATGTCCATCGCTAGCTACACATTT
>NW_005370156.1:1068140-1095112 GCF_000412655.1 Myotis brandtii
TTTAATCTTTCTGCAAGTTGTTTTTGAGTTTGACATGCATCTTCATCCAATAATGCTTGTAATTGTTGGTCTTCAAACTTTTTTGGTTGACCTGGACGTTCTTTGTCTTTCACATTGAACGTATCACTTTTAAAGTGTTTAAACCAGTGTTCACAAGTATCTTGAGATAGAGCATGTTCACCATAAGCATCATGAAGTATATGATAACTTTTTCTTCAAAATAAAGTAATGAATTAAAACTTCCCGCAAATGCTCTTTTTTTTGGCACGAAATTTGACATTTTTAAATGTAAAAATATCCATGATGTTAACACCTTCAGCAAATTTGACATATGAAGTTTTGAAGCTTGCTGTCAATATAACAAAATAGCATACATATCAAATTGCATATATATCAACATATGTGTAACTTCATCTAGTGAAAAAAAATCTGCATTATTAGTTGGTACCATGAAAGTGCCCAGAATGATTGTGTTTTGTATGAGGGGAATACCATGAAATCAGATGGTTTTGCCTATTTTTATGCCTTAGTGGAGGTAGTTTAACATTATCATTCTATTCTATTATTTTGGAGGTAGAATATTATTAATAATAAAATCAATAGCAACCATTTAATGAGTGCTTATTCTCATTTTTCAATTACCTTTATAGACATTACCTTTAATTCACAATAATCCCGCAAAGTATTATCCCCATTTTATAGATAAGCAAATTGAGTTTCAGGGGTTAAGAAGAGGACAAAGTGTCACATAACTATTATGTGTCTGGACTGGGTTGGAATATAGAGCTGTTTAATTATAAAGTCTTTATTTTTTTTTACTTTACCACTCCATCTGCACAACTGAAAATTATTGTATGGGCTTAGGAGCACCAGTAGCTCTTATGAGTAGCAATAACAACAGCCACAACAAATCCAATAACAACAATGACTAATATTTATTGAGCACCTACCAGATGCCATGATCTTTGTTTGCATTGTCTTTGTAATCCTCAAAATAATTTTGTGATTTAGACACAAATTTTATTCCAATTTTACAAACAAGGGGACTGAGACCTAGAATGACTAAAGGAACTTGCTCAGGGACACATGACTTGTAGTTTGATGGAGCTGAGCTTTACATCCATGTCTACAGTATCCAGCTCCCAAATTCTTAACCATTTCTCAGTGGTGACAGCAATGGACACATGTCCTCAGATTAGGTGATTTTGTCACATGATTGCCAGGGGGAAAGGGTTCCACATTTCTCATTTATGAAATGAACAACTGTAATGAACCTTCTGTAGTTGTTAAGGAGAGGTACACCTTGGCTTGTGTTTTGTTTAGAGATGTGTACCAATGCTGTCATTAGAAAGACGGGAGTGATAGTTACAGAAGCTCTGAGCAGGTGAGATTGGCACCTCTCTGACCATTAGATTAGCCTTTCTCTGGGGATAGGGATGAAATGAAGCAAATTGTATTTTCCACCACTTCTCATAGGGCATGAACCCAACTCTTCTAGTTCACAGGACAATTCAAGTTTTGATTTGGGGCAGAATGACCCCATGTGGAGAGGACAGGCTAGCTAGATTATCTGAGCATTCAGTTCTATTTCAATGTGGAAGCTCTGGGGAGTCAGAACTTTAGTTTTATGTTTGATATAGAACCTGTTGACATTAAATTGCTTGGTTTTTAAAATAAATATGTGTGTTTGTGTGAGTGTGCATATTTGTGATATACTGTGACAGCCCTGTGTAATTGGTCTTAAGAAAAAAACAGAATACTCAAATTCACTGTACAAGAATATGTTTCTCTGTTTGCCATATTTTATCCTGATTTTAGTTTTAAAAATGGCACTGCTTAAAGAAGTGCAATATTTTGAAAAGCACAAATATAAATGGTGGTGCAGATATGCACATGCATTACACCCCCCACATACCCACCCATGTTAACTGTAAGCTTCAGTTAACATGTTCAAAGCTGCTTAGGCAGAGTCTTCACTTCGTTACCACTATTAGCACCTGCTTTTGAAATGTGAACTACATTAGTTAAAAGATGACAAAGTAATCTTATTCTGGGTATGAACCCAGTCCACCCTCCCACTATTTAAAAAGGTCCATCCTATATAGTAAAAACTTAATATGCTAAGTGTCCGGTTGTCCGGTCGTCTGTTCAACCAATCAAAGCATAATATGCTAATGATATGCTAAGGCAACTCAACTGCTTGCTATGATGTGCACTGACCACCAGGGGGCAGACACCCCAACTGGTAGGTTAGCTTTCTACTAGGGTCTGGCCGATGGGACTGAGCCAGATGAGCCAGACATGCCCTGGAGCCCTCCCCAGCTGGTCAACCTTCCGAATTCCTCCCCAGCCCCAATCGTGCACTGGTGGGGTCCCTCGGCCTGGTCTGTGCCCTCTCGAAATCTGGGCTGAAGGGGACCCCCCTCCCCGAGTGCATGAGTTTCGTGCACCAGGCCTCTAGTTTTATTATAAAACACTTCTCCAACATTGGTGTTAGAGGAGACGAAAACAAGAAAATCTGTATGAACAGAGAATCCCAGCAGTGCATATATTAGGCTGTGGGTTGCATTTTTGTGCTTCTACTACATAGTGGTTCAGTTGATACTGTGGGGATACTCAGCATTTGAAACTAAGTCACAAAGTAAGCTTGGAAATATAATGTGAGAATTCTAGAAAATTGATCTGTATCCTCTTCCGGCTTTTTGCTTTTAAACCGTGAGGGTTTGATCATACTTTTTCTAAATGTAAGAAATTAATTGGATGTATTTCTCAATGACTGAAAAAGCCAAACAAGCAGAAATTAGTGAATCATATTAATCTCAAACCTAATTTTCTTTAATGCAATTACTCCAGATATGTGGGTCACAAGTTAACTCAAACTTTTCAATGTTTTCTTTCTGCCAAATGTCTGCATCTTACAAACCTTAGCTACTGTCACCCTCTTGTTTCTAAACCCCATTTTCTCAAACAAAGTGTATTCTGCATTTGGGACCATAGTTATTTACTTCCTCTTAAGAAAGTAGAGTTAGGAAAACACTATTTTCATTTACAAAATTAAACACTTGTAAACTGGTCTATAAGTATATGACTATATAATCAATCTCCCAACTAGTGTGCTGTGAGAGTGAATAGGAGTTTGTTAATAATTACTCCTAACAATAGGCTTAGACCGATGGCCCCAATCGAAGGGGGCATATGGTCACCACACTTGTGTGAAAATATTTTCATTGTATATTGTCTGCAAGTATATAACTAGGATTTGTTTTCCTAGGCCATGAGTTTTGCAACTAAAATCACAGAAGTCTTCCAACATTACCATCTGCTTTGAATCTAAATTGATTCTATTAAATTTTGATATTATTAAATTTTCTGGTCAGAAAGCTTTATTTGAAAAAAAATAGTGATGAAATGATTACTTTTAATTAATATCTAACAGTGCTCTTTAACACCTAGTATGCGCCAAGAACTTGTGCTAGAGTAGGATTGTGATTGTGTGCAGAATAGATATAGTCCAACCCAGTTCGAAGCTTGTAGTCTAGTGGAGGCTGGGGATGAATAAATGGACCATTTTAGTATTTTATGATGAGAGAAGAAAGGATGTCATGGGAATACAAAAAGATGGGCTATTAATACCCAAACTGAGAACTGAAGGATTCACAGAAGAGATAAGCAAGAGTACTGGATTGAGGAAGAGAGAGAACTTGACACCTTCAAGGAATTGTGAGTAGTCACTCTTCCATCTCTGTGACTTTCTTTGCTTCCATAGATGATCCACTTAGTCTAATGAAGATCCAGTTTGCATTTGGAATATTAATATCTTCAATCAGATTAAAGACTTGTCTTGCTGCCCTGGGACTTATTCACCTTCTTTGAAATAATCTTTATCTCTCTGCTTTAATCCATTATGTGATGATTTTAAAGTTTAATTTTCCTCATTTCTACATTCTTGGCCATGAGGTAAGAAAAGGACAGACAGATGCCTCACTGTAACTCTCATTTCAACTTCATTAATAGGTATAAATACAATATTTTCAAATAAATAATTTTGGTAGTAATTATTTCAGGCTAAATGTTTTACAACAAACTTTAAAGGATATTTTGTAAAATATTCTTAACTTACTTTCATCTGGTTAATATTCACCTTTTCATTCTTCCTGCTAATTCTAACAAGGATGCCAAGTTTCTCTGGAGTCAGGTGATTCTACTACTCTGGGGACATTTTGCTTTTAGGGCATTTTATAATTCAGATGACAGGTATGATGAGAAAGGCAACGTACATTTATTTACAGTAAGGTTTGCTGTTTTGTCCCTTTGAGACCTCTTGAATACTTTCCTTTTGCTTTGAATAGGTGAATAATGGTTTCCTCTGGGGCTGCTCTCCATCACCTGCAAGTCGGACTTACCAATAAAGTTGATAAAACACCACGCCTCTCTCCCGATCATTTCAGGCCAGTGAAATTAAGTTAATCAAGGGTCTCCTCTTAACACAGTCTGTCATCAAAAGTCATCAGCTCTAAGGAGATCAACATGAGTTTCTTTTAAGCTTCCTCTTTCATCTTTTGCTGCTTCTGGATGGTGATCTGGGTGGGGCCCTGAATGGTGTACCTGACAGTTGGAATTTTGTCCACATAGGCTTGCTTGCAAGATGCTGCTAGTACAATGAAGCTCTTTGCAGGGAAAAAATACTTCAAAATTTAGTCAAGGTGCCATTTTTATAGTCAAAAACATTTCCCTAGTAAATGTATTAACTTGTCTTTTAATTGGCAAGACCTCAAATCTTTCTTCCTGGTCTGACTAGGTGTGGAAGTGAGGAAGGAAAACAAAGTGAAGAAGACACAGGCTGTCAAATGGCCCCCATCTTATGGGGAGACAGACCACAGGTCAAGAACAGTCACACAGGGCAGGTGTTCAGAGCCCAGGATGTTGCAGAAGAGTAAGGAAGTGCAGACAACCCCTCTGGAGGATGGCGCAGTTCTGCTGGTGTGCGCAATTCATTTCAGAACAAGAGCCTTGATTCCTAAGACATTCCTCAGAAACTGGGCTATTTCTGTGGAGTTGGCTTTCTTCTGCACACTTTTGGGGGGCATGGGTTTGAAAAAGAGGGGCTAGTTGTTTCCATTAGAGAGAGTAGAGCAACCCAATTCTGTTGGTGAGATGGGCGGGACTTCCCTGAGCAACGTGATGACAGTGAAGGTCACCTCAGCACACCAGCTTTTCAAAGACAGTGAGTGGAGGGAACACAGGGCCAAGCCTCCTGCTGCAAATGATGAGCTTTATAGAGGAGTCCCCTCAAATCCTTTTAGCTAGCCCATAGCAGAAATGAGTTAATAGCGGATGTCCAGGCCACATATGCCTCTTGGGTCGAAGAGGAGGTTCAACCACAGAGGTGGAGGGTTGCCAGAGGGTCCTCTTCTACTTATAACTACTTCTGCCCATATATCGCATATGGCTGTTTTAAACATTTCTCCAAGAAACCCTAAGAAAATGCAGCAGGGCCTATGGCAGTGAAGGTTGTTGCCTTGCATAGAACAACGCCCCCAGAGATAAGCATGGATCTGGCCTCCAGCCTAGGTTTGGGGAAGGAGGAGGAAGGTTTTCCTTGCTCCACACAGTGGGGGAGCACGGGACCCTGGTACCTATGGAGAAAAGATGGTGTGAGGCAGAGGGCGCTATGCTGACCTGGCTGAGCAGTTGTACCTGCTTCCCCCAGGAGTGCGGACCATTGAGGTCACCCTCCCAGGGGAAGGGAAAGTCACCAGGCCAATAGTTCTCAATAGTTTATTAACTTCAGAACCCCACTGCAATCACCAATAACCAGCAGTGCCATCTGAAGGCATAAGGAAACAGTAAATAATACTTACCTTTTCCAGGTGCTTTCACTCTAGTCATTACCTTTAAAAAGATTAGATTGAAACTCCATTCCAATCCATGGTCTAATTCTCTAGTGAAGAGAGGACAAGTAACATAGGTTGATGGGAAGGGGTCATGTGACAAAAATCACATAATGAATGTCATTATAAGATGTAGGTTCTAATTTCTAAATCTCTGCTCCTACTCTAGATTTAGAATATCCACTGTTACAGAGGCCTTAATCTCTCTCTCTCTCTCTCTCTCTCTCTCTCTCTCTCTCTCTCTCACTCTTGCCCTCTTTCTCTCTCCTTCCCTGACTTCCTCACTCTCTAGCCAAATCTAGCTCTCATATCTTCTGCTCTCCAAAGGTGATTCTGATTATTGGGCAACAGGATCACCATCATGTGCCTTCTTCAGGTGTGCTTTGTGGTGGGCACAAGCTGAGCTTGGTAATTTGCATGCCAGGGAGTGCCTAGCCCAGCTGTGCTCACACTGCATAATAAGACCTTCTGCTAAGTGAGGCCTATAGATTTGTTGAAGAAAATTATTCTGCACTGCCAATGAAGAACCCAAACACACAGGAGCTTCAAATTATTTCACAGCTGATTTATATTCACAATGAATAATCAGCATCATGGAATTTTTCTTGCCAGATTGATTCTCATTTGAATATCGAAAGATACGTCATTATAAAATAATTTCATACTTCACTGATGAACTAAAATTGAGACATTGAACACATACAACACATGTGTGCTTGTGGGCAAGCCATTGGTCTTCTGTCTTAGGAAGGCAGGGACATCAAGGCCCCCAGGAAGTCATCATCTGTCTTCAAGAGAAGCAACCATCATTTTAAAGCCTGTTTTCTAGAAAAGTAAACTTGGGCCTCACTATGCAATAGCCAAATGGACCCCTTCCAATAACACAGATTAGTTCAGAAACAAAATGATTGACATGAAAACGCAAATTAAGAATACAACACAGTGAGTTTCCACTAATCTTTTTAACGGTAATAATTTCAGAGATACAGCAAACTGACTTGGTATTGAAAGAAGTGGAGACGCATCTCCCTAGATCACGTCTTTCAGGGCTGGCCTTGGCACATTGCAGTCAGAGCACCCAGATAATGCTTTCCCTGTGGCATCCAACTTCCCAGGCTTCCTTCTCATAGTTCTCCACACTGAAAGTGGTCCTCCATCACTTCCAAAACTCGCTGCATGTCTCCCCTCCCAAAAGTTCTTCCCACATAGAAGATGGAGCAGTCCCAGGCAGGCCCTGACTTGTTGGGCAGGCCCTGAGCCAGGCTTCTACAGTGGTGCTCACCTGGTCAAGAGGGTTTAAGGCTTCTCAGATCAGAAGGACAGATCAGATCAGCCTTGCCTCTGCTCTGCCCCACCCTGAACCAGGGTTAGCACCTTGCTTTCTTTGCACTTGAGTCTTGCCACATTGGTTGCACGATACCCGCCCCCCCTTTTTAGGAAATCTTTCCTCAGTCTCCCTGCCCCC
Organism: Myotis brandtii; assembly: GCF_000412655.1. NCBI lineage: Eukaryota > Metazoa > Chordata > Mammalia > Chiroptera > Vespertilionidae > Myotis > Myotis brandtii. Next base: position 1,075,497 of record NW_005370156.1, read on the forward strand.
ACCTTAGTCAATGCTCCCTAAAATCACCACATATGTCTGCCTCCATGGCTGTGCCCTGCCTCTGAGCTATGGAAACCCTGTGCAACTCATCCCACCCGTCTGATTGCTTCCTATTTGCCAGGGCTGCCAAACTGCTCACTCAGGCCCCCTCATCTGGTTGGTTTTGGGTGGAATGACCTGGGGTTCTGAGTCCCACTTCCTCACTGATTTCAACGAACTGAAATGTCACGTACTTGCAGAACCACAATGCTTTCAAGCTATGTGAGTTTCCTCAAAATATGACAATGAGAAGACTTTCAAGCCATAAACCCAGCACATAAAAAAAAAATCAGTTACTGGCAAGAAAGTTGGAGGTAGAGATGGGAACATCTTGTCCCCTTCTGGAGCATGAGGATCATGAGTAATTGTGAGCGTCACTTCTCTAGAAGTCTCATTGCATTGCTCTGCCCACAGTGAACTTAAAAGAGTTCATGTTAGCAACTGATTTTATTTTCGAATGGCATGACCAGCAACATAAGTGATGTTATCAATAATGCAAGTAAAATTAAAACTGTTTATTGGGATGGGGCTGTATAAATGAGTTAATTTGAGGTCTGATTTGATGGAGTTAATTCACATTCACCTGGTGTTTGGGCCTCTTTGGATGAGTATGATAAGTTGTAGTTGGTCAGTGCTGAATAGTTTTGTCACTTAGAAAGACAAGAGCGAACTGATGTGAATCAGTAGAATATAAGTTCTAGAATGACAACAGAGGAGCGCCAAGATCCAGGCCTTTCAGGCTCAAGTGGTCATCATGGACAGTAGATAGCCTAGCTCAAAACCAACCAACCTCTTGCTTCACAGGTAGCCTCTATGATGAGAATCATAATAGATCATGTAAAAATGCTTATAGGAATCATCACATTTTCTCTCCTGTCTTTAAATAAGGGGGGAAATATGTTGATCACTCTTGACTTAGGGCACTTGAGAGCTCCAGGCAGGAAAAATATGATGTGTCTTAAAAATTCAGGCCCTGAACAAAACCAAATTTTAATCTCCCTGCAGTTAGGTTTTGTTCCCTGAATGAGTCTGGATCATGGATGCCCACAGACATCCCTTGGCACTTCTGAAGTTCTCAGAGTCCCTCTTTGAAGGTATTCCATTGGACTTAGCTGTGTCTGTTTGCTCCTCAATTCTTGAAAAACAAAACAAAAATGTAATTATTGGAGACAGGAATTCATGGGGTGGCACAACTCATTAAAAAGAGCAAAGGTTTGTAGCATGAGACTTGATGGGATCCCAGATAGATATCTTGCCATCTCTGAGCCACAGTTTCTTTATTGAATAGGGTAATAATCCTATGTAATAAAAGAGAAACATGTAAATTGACCATCCCTTTGCTATGCTCACCAGCCAATCAGGAGTGAATATGCAAATTAACCCAACAAAGAAAGTGGGCTAATTTGCATACACAGGAGCCAGGAGGAGAGCAGAAGCAGGTGAACCAGCAGCTTGGGGGGCCATGGCTCCCTCAGTCACTCCTTTGGGGGGATGTGGCTCCCTCGGTTGCTGGGTGGAGAGCAGAACAGGAGAGCCAGAGGCTTAGGGGGCCATGACTCCCTCAGTCGCTCCCAGAGCGGGGAGCACCAGGAATTCTGGGAATTGTAGTTATGGTGGCAGATGGATCTCCTAGACCAGGGGTGGGCAAACTTTTTGACTCGAGGGCCACAATGGGTTCTTAAACTGGACCGGAGGGCTGGAAAAAAAGCATGGATGGCGTGTTGGTGTGAACTAATATAAATTCAAAGTAAACATCATTACATAAAAGGGTATGGTCTTTTTTTTTTTTAGTTTTATTCATTTCAAATGGGCTGGATCCGGCCCACGGGCCGTAGTTTGCCCACGGCTGTCCTAGACACTAGAGCAAAGTGAGCCTGGAGCAAATTACTGTTGTGGTGGGGGATGGAGGGAAAGCAAAGGTGAGAGACATAAGTAAAATCAGAGTATCTAGGAAAAATTAAAGGGAAGATATCCTAAAACTTCTAGAAAATCTCTACCAATGATGCAAAGAAAAAAACGCCTCTATTATTCTGTGAGCAACAAACCAAACTGGGTTGGGAGTTTCAGACAATTCACTCATATGATTGCAAAGACAGACAGAAACTCCCAGATTGGAGAGGGCTTCCCTGAGGGCTCCCAGATTGGAGAGGATGCAGGTTGAGCTGAGGGACCCCCTCCAACACCCCCCCACCCTCTCATGCATGAATCTTCGTGCACCGGGCCCCTAGTATATATATAAGCATAAGCGACTGTCTGACTATCCAACCGGTAGCTATGACATGCACTGACCACCAGGGGGAAGATGCTCAATGAAGGAGCTGTTGATCTACGGTGACTTGGCAGCTGCGGTTCTCCGGTGATGCACTTGGAACCAGAGAGGAGGGAGCCCGATTCTGGGTTGCATCACCTGAGAACCTCCCTCTTGCAATCCGGGGCCCCTCGGGGATGTCAGAAAGCCAGTTTCAGCCTGATCCCCACAGGCCAGGCTGAGGGACCCCACGGTACATGAATCAGTGCACTGGACCTCTAGTATCCTAATAAAATAGAAAGAGTAATATTTACTCTGAAATTTTGTGGAAGGATTGGAATGTGCTGGCATATAGTAGTTGTTCAATAAATATCTGTGGAACATGGTAGTTTAGCTAATTTCAAACACACCAGTCCTGATACAGTTCTAGGACATTCAGGTCCTCATCAAAAGTAGCAGGTAGAGTGGACAGAGGAGTGTCCTTGAACAGAGAAGAATATCTTCTCCTGACAAAGAGCATCAAGAAATCTAAGGTGCCTATAATCATAAAGAGAACTCACCCTATTGCTCAGACAATGCAAGTAAAACAGAAATACTTGTTTTTTTATTGTTGCTTCTGGATCTTTTTCTCACACACACTAAGTGCTGTATATCTGGCTTTCTATTGCTTATTCTCCAGCTCTTTCTCACCTCCTATTTTCCTAGCCCCCTTGCTTACCGTTCTTACACTTCTTTCATGAGTGACTCCACAGCTAAAGATCATCTTAATCCAACCCTATAACCTACCACAATTTAGGTGAACCACATGAAATAGCAATAACTTTGTAAATTGTAAAATCTTATACAAATGTAAAGAATTATGATGTTGGTGGTGGAGACGATGCTTGTATTAGGATTAACCCAATGGTTTAATAACTCAGCAGTATTGAATTCTAATCTAGGGCAATTAATGAGCATTTAAACTACTATGCCTTCTGGGTGAGAGAAGAAATTAGTCCAATAATCAATTAAATTTTCTGCTTCTTTGAGTGAGCATATGGTATGAAGAAAGTATCAATGTGTATAATCTTTAGAAAAATCAACTGTATTTCACACCAGTTCAAACAAACTAAATCATCATGGAATTGGGAAATGATTGGACATGGCTAGCACAAGAAGAGGAGTAGAGAGAAACAATGGTGATTTTGGAGGCTACTCTGCTAGCCTTCACAGCATCTTTGTAAGATTTTCCAAAGGTGGTCCTTCCTGCGGGTGGAATGAGCCCTGTACTAGGAGGGGGGTCTGGTTGGCAGACAGTGGGCTGGATTTCAGCCCAACACCCCTGAGACCAGATACTCTCATGCAGGCCACCACCTGTTAGCCCTTTGGGTGATCCAAAGTGGGAACCATGTGGTCCTTGCAGGATCAGTACTTGGGGTTAGTTCATGTAATATCTTTTTAAATTGTCTAGAGAAAAGAGTGCATATTTACCTTGAAAACTTATTCTGTGTAGTAAAATGTTTAAACAAAAAAAGGTGAGTGCATCAAATATAATGACAAAAGTAAGGAAGTGAAAGGAACAGTTGAGTAAATTATGTAGACTGGTTTTCAGGAAGAGATCCAAGCACATACCTGTGTCCTCGGTAGCCAGTTACATTTTGGGCCTATAATAGACACTTAGGGAAATGTATGGGAAATAACTAAAGGACGATGGGACATTGAGAAAAGGGGAAAAATAAAGAAGGAGGTTCTGGATACAAAGGATTTGAAGATTTGGTCCCTGTCTCTGGGATTTCCCCATATCTCCAAGAAGGGCTCACTGGTGAATTGGTAGTTGGTACAAGACTAATTATTTGCATTCTCCTTGGAAAACTTGAAGCATCCTCTTCCCAAGAACAGAGGTAATTTAAAAACCCACAGTTCTATTCTATTTTTGAGCAAACCCAGATAGTGTCCCTACTTGGAACTGAAAGTGAGATTCTTGTGAGATTTACCTGAGAAGAGTAAGAAATCACAAAAAAGCCCTAAAGTTGTGGGGTGTTTAGGAAGAGAAGAGAAAAAAATCAAAGTGATTTTCGTTATGTTTAAAGTCAATTCCATCATGACTGATAAGGATCAGGTAAATACTTATTCAGCACATTTCAGAATTCCACGGGAATTTTGGAATAACCACAGTTTTGGTGAAGCTGGTGCGGTTTCCTAAACCCAGAGTCCCTGTCCTAAAGCAGCAGAACATGGCAATAGGTGTCACCACCAGAAAGCATGACTGAATTTCTTTTCCTAGTGGGGATTGCAATGCTAGCAGACAGGGTCTTCAAAAGGAAAATAAATTAAAGCTTTTTTTTCCTTCCAAGAAGAGAATGGAATGACTGTTTAGGATAGTAAGATTTTCACATGAAGGATGCAAGGCAGCCAGGAAGCATGGAAAGTAGCAACTGAGAATCCCATGACTAAATTCTTAAAAAGTGTGAAATAATTATTTTCACAGTAGACTTTCCTTGTTCTTTGGTAAAAGTTGGTGAATGTACTGACTACTGGTTAATATAGATTTTCACTTAGTTGTTTATACTATTCTTTCAAGCTTTCCACCAACCTCTTTAAATAGGGCCTCTAAGAAAAGCTTTCAACGTGAGTAGGAGAAAAAGCTGAACACCTTGCCGTAGTAATCTGTGGGGAATTGTGTTATTACACTCAATTATTAAATTTCTTTTTCTTCCCAGTTAGTGCTCTTTTTCCTCTAACAACTAAAAACAAAAAATATCTAAAATCACTTTTGTTACTTTTAGTTTATAAAGTTAAAAATTACAGTAAAGAAAGATGAAGAAATATAATTATTCTATTGTCTTAATCATTATATTTTGGTGTTAAATTAACTTTTAAACAAACACCCTATAATTTGAGTAGCAGAAGGCAACCACATTGCACATCTTATTTCATTTTCTATGAGTAAGAAAGATCAGTCCCTTTCAAACCTGAGTAGTTGATATTGATGGCTTTAATTATTTTAGGGGCTGGCTTGTTTCTCACTTATATGGATACATGGAATTTAAAGTAACTTCTGAGCACCTGGAATGTATTTATTTCCCATGGCTTTTCCATTAACACCAAGACATGGCTTCTAGAGTTGATGGCACCTACCTTTTTCCTATTTAACTGGCTGCTATCATGACATTTTACAGTTCAATTTTAAGCACTTTAAATTTAACATTATTTTACCTTAAATCTAATTTATTAAGTGACCCAGTTCACTATGTTTGCTTTAATTCAGTCATAATAATAAACTGCAAAAACATGGGATAATGTGCTTTTAGCTGTTAGCTTTATGGTGTGATTCAGTCTTACAGATTCTGATATTAAAAGTATAAATTAGCAAGAGGCAATTACTTAGATAATTCTTTGTTTACATTTAGGCACAGTACACAGAAGATTTTTTTAAAAGCACAATTGGTTGGTTTTTTCCCCTCTTACTTTCTGTTCTCAGAATGCTACAATTTTGGTTCGGACCATGTGGTACAATGATGGTGCACATGGGAAATATGTCAAATACAAGGTTATCTGTGGACAGTGGAACTCTGATCAGCAAAAAACAATAAGTATTGATTGAAAATCTAAAGAGACCCTGCCTGCCAGAAACTCACAATTTTTAGAGAATATGCTAGAGAGAAGAGAGATGTGTGAGAAGAACAATACTGCACAAGATAATGTATATTAAGTACTGAGTTACAAATGTTTTGAGTTCAGAAGAGACTAGGAAGATTCACCTAATCCCACTCCCTTATTTTCTGGAGAAAAAAGCAGAGATCCAGAAAGGTTAAGAGGTTTGCCTGGGGTCTCTCAGCTTATATGTAACACAATCAAAGTCGGATCCAATGTCCACTAACTCCCAGTCCAGTACTTAGGTCCCATCACTGCCATCCTCACTTCCAAAGGGGAGTCGGAGAAGGCTTCATAGTTGACATGGGATTTGAGTTGGGTTTTGAGAACCCATATTCAGGGCTTTCAGGTAGAGGTGTGCCGGCTGGGCACTCCAGGTGCCATTCCAGGGACTCTGATGGCCACCTCCCAGGGAGGAAGACACTCTAACAAAGGGTGGGATTTATACAGGCAGAAAACATGAAATGCTGGTGTGGTGAGATGCTTCCTCTGCCCCTGGATGTAGGTAGACCACCTTAGCACAAGACAGCCCTGAGGGGTGATGTAGGCAAATCAATAGACATCACTTCAGGGATTGTTCACTTCAAGAATCCTTGGCATTGCTAAAAGCTTGACTAAGGCTTAAATACTGGCTCCCCTGTTTACTGTCTGTGTGATGTTGGGTAAGTTACTTAACCTCTCTGAGTTTAAAGACAGTAATAGCACCTACTCCACAGGGTTGTGAACATTAAATAAGATCGTGCTTATAAAGCAATTACCAGAGCACCTAGTTTATGGTGTCTTAGTCCATTCCAGCTGCTATAACAAAAATACCATAGAATGGGTGGCTTAAGCAACAAACATTTTTTTCTCACAGTTCTGGAGCCTGGGAAGCCCAAGACCAAGGTTCCGGTAGATTCAGTGTCTGGTTCATAGACAGGTGTCCCCTCCCTGGGTCTTGACATGGCTGAAGGAAGGAGGGCGCTCCCTGGCATCTCTTTTATAAGGACGCTAATCCCATTCATAGGGCTCCACCCTCAACACCTAATCACCTCCTCAAAGGCCACCTACCAATATCACCACTTTGAGAATTAGGTTTCAACATATGAATTGCAGGTGAGGTGAGCGGGCATGTTCAGTCTATAGCAGTCAGTGTGAAACACCTGTTTACTCTGAATTGCTTAAGTTGTGATCCACTGCAGATTTTTGAACTTAGTCTTTGTTTTACCCTGAGCAATCCCTCTGAGGCCTTGGGGAGCTCTGCTTTTTCTTCATGGCAGCGAAGCATGTACCTGGCCCTTGTGGAAAATGCAGTCATGAGCAAAGCCTCTCTGGCAGCTCTCCCTCAGCGACCATAAAGCACGGTGCCATTCATTCGAATGTCATTGTCAGTTACAGTTTCAAATTTTAAATACCTTTTCCAAAAGCAGCTCAGCATGTTGCTACAACCAGCATTCACCACAGAATTACCCAGAGTCATTCTCCTGTTCTGATTGCGAGTCATCTTCATGTGCTTGAAGGATATATATATATAATTTCTTTTCCTGGTATCCAGTGTCTAGAGAAGAAGAGCTGGCTGAGCTTGTGGCTGGCAGTGCAAAGACTAAATGATTTCCAGTATCAGGAGCTCAAATCTGTTCTTCCATTAAGGGGGAAATAAGATCACTGGATGCAGGGAGCTCAGAGCTGACATCTGAGACAGCTCGCTCCTTCTCTGAAAAGGTGGTGGGGGTGGGTGTGGGGGCACTTGGGTGAAGCGGGGAGGGCAGCTGGAGTGGTCCACCGCTCACTAGAAGCAGGAGGTCTAAAGAGGCAAAAGGGTCATGATGGGCTGCTCTTATAATTAATATTCTCCCAAAGGCTTTCTTCCTAGAGCTGCCCATGCAAAGGCCTCAGTGCCTCTGAATTAAGGTGCCAGTGCTGCTGAGCCACCCTTGTTAGTGGGGTCCCGTAGGGAAGGCGAGGGGTGGCCCTGCAGGAATGGGCTGCCCCCTTTCTCCTGGGGGGTGGGGGAGGAAGACCAATTTGGAGTTATCCTGGGGCACTTCTTCAGCTCCAAAAAAAACTTTTTGTCTCAAAGCATCAAAGGGAATGTCTGTTCTTACCCTAGGCATCATTTTGGAGCTTGATTCTGCTTCATTATCCCACTTAGGTTTCCACTAAAGAGAGATGAGGAAAATCCTGCGGCCCATTTCCCTGTGCTGAGGCATCTCTGAGATAGGCGGGCTTTTAAGCATTTCACATTTAAATATCTCTCCCGGCGGCCTCTCTACAGCTTCCATTTGGAAATAGGATTATAATGGGTTGTAATGTCTGACAGCCTTTCAAGTCACTTAATTTGACTCATTCTTGTGATTCTTACTTAAATGTTAGATCCCAGCTCCGAACACTTTGTGGTCTTGGGATCATCAAAATTCATAATCCAGCCTGGCCCATAGCAGACACTTAGTTGTCATTTTCTCTCTCAGAGACAGTGGGTAAAGCTGCAGGGGAACCCACAATAAGTAAATTATAAGCTTTGCCCCCTACAGATCTTATCATGGCAGGGAGGGGAGGGGGACTTAAGAGAAATAGTAAGCAGCCCTTTATAAATGATGTGCATAATTTGGTCTGGTTCCTATGGCAGCTCTTTAGAAATATTTATGGACCTCAGTTTCCTTGTCTGTGAAATAGAGATTGATCTCTTAAGGGACTCTTGTAATAACACAGTAATTAAAAGTAGAGGCCCCAAACCAGACTGTGTGAATTCAAATCCTGGGCCTGCTGCACAGATCCAGCTGCTCTAAGTACTAATTCTGGAACCCTGAGCCCGTTACCTAACTTCTCACACTTCTGTGTTCTCACCTGTACAGTGGGGCTTATGACAGAACCCATATCAGGGTTGTTGGAAGGATTAAATGGCAAAAGTCCTTAGAACACATTTGTCACAATGGAAGCTCTTGATAAAAATTAGCTATTGATATCATTCATATTCTAAAACATCATAAATTAATTTATTCACTAGTACTGATGAACCAGGGAAGTGTGTCTGGAACAGGAACTCAATTCATCTAAGTTAAAAATTCTATTTTATTTTTCCTCTAGAGTAACACTTCCTTAAAATACAAATAACCGTGGTACAAGGCCCAACATAGTGTTGTGTTTTAAAAGCATATAAAGCTCATTAGGAGCTGGGACCCTGATTTCACCCTCTGTGTTTCTCTACCACCTACCCCAGAGGCTGGCACTTAGTAGAAGCTCAGTAAGTGGTAGTTAAGAACAACACTGTTGAATATGAGCACATGTAGGCAGGCAGGCCATCCCATGCTGTCAGGGATGTCTGGAGTTAAGGGTTTGTATTAGTTTGCTAGGGCTATGACAAATTGCCATAAGCTTGGTGGCTTAAAACAACAGACATCTATTATGTCACAGTTCCGGAGGCCAGAAATGTGAAACTACAGAGGTGGAAAACTTTTTCCTCACCCCCTCAGGTTCAGTGCCTGGGTCTGAAAATTAAACTGAAGAAAGACAGATTAACATATTTTATTTGATGTGGTCTTGGGAACATCTTGGGTGGGGACACTCAGGGCAATGGCTCTTTTCCATCCACCCTGGAAGTATTTCCGTATTTTAACACCAATTCATGGTTTGGTTCCCTTTTATGCTGCCTAAATATCAGCCCTGCTCAGGGCCTCTGTGTTCAGAGATGACCTGGAATCATTGTGGCCCCACATTCCTAGCCTATAGGCAGAGGGCTGATAGGCCTACTGGGGAAACAGAGGCCAGGGTGGGGAGAGGTTGGTAGGGCAAGTGACTTCCCTTCAGCCCAGTGAGAAGGTTCCCAGAGGTACCCCTTCTCCCTCCCCAGGAAGGATGTATCACAATGAGCTTTAGGCTGTTAGGCTGTTAGGAGTAACGAGAAAATTCCTTTGCCCTCCTGGAGTGTCCTTGCGATGGATAAAATGAGCATGTAGAGTATGGACATGGGTGAATGTGTGTGGCTGTGAGCATCTTAATGAAATTCTCTACTATGGAAGTGACATCCCTTGTCCCTCACCAGAGCCTCAGGGTATCCGAGAGCCATGGACAGTCTGATCAGATTTTATTCCTTCAGCAGTTATGACCAGAACCCTTACCAATGACTTCTCCCACAGAGCACGCATTATTTAAACAATAACTTCATGTTATTATAGTAAGGTGAGGTTTGTATTGTCCTCCTCAGGGTTCAAAAGTAATATATGTTCATTGTAGATCACTAAAAATTCAAGCAATAAAGAAGGAAATAAAAAATCACTAGTAATACTAGTATCTACTGATACTTCATGTTTGCTAGCTAGTATTGATTCTCTCTTTCTCTCTCTCCCCCTCTCTCTCTCTCTCTCTCTCTCTCTCTCTCTCTCGTGTGTGTGTGTGTGTGTGTGTGTGTGTGTGTGTGTGTGTATTTTCTGTGATATGTAATGACAATAGCTAACTATAGGGCTCCCCTGCCAGTATTAGGTGTTGTGCTAAGAACTTACAAGGCTTATTTCATTGAACCCATACAGAAAACCTAAGTGAGGGGTACCATAATTAATAGAATTTTACAAGTACAGAGACGGGGGCCCTCACTGAGTTCACATTTCATATACCGGTTTATATTATGCATTTGACACTTAACATAATAACATGGGCATATCCCATGGTATTAATTATTCTTTTTTAATATATATTTTTATTGATTTCAGAGAGGAAGGGAGAGCGAGAGAGAGATAGAAACATCAATGATGAGAGAGAATCATTGATCGGCTGTCTCCTGCACGCCCCCTACTGGGAAAGGAGCCCACAACATGGGCATGTGCCCTTGACCTGAGTCAAACTTGGGACACTTCTGTATTCAGGCTGATGCTCTATCCACTGAGCCGAACATATTCTCATGACTATTTATAACTACCAATTTGTACTTTTGATTCCTGCACCTTTTTCACCCATCTCACCAACCTCCCTCACATCTAGCAGCCATCAAAATGTTCTCTGCATCTATGAGTTTGTTACTGTTTTGTTTATTTACTTTGTTTTTAGATACCACATATACATGAAATCATATGGCATTTGTCTTTCTCTGTTTGACTTATTTCACTCAGCATAATAGGCAATAGGTTTATCTATGTTGTTGCAGATGGCAAGGTTTCATTCTTTTTTATGCTAATACCCCATTGTACATATGTACCACTTCTTCTTTATCTACTTATCTATTGATGGACACTTAGGTTGCTTCCATATCTTCACTACCTATACTAATAAAGAGCTAATATGCTAATGGTCGATATGCCCTAATGGTAACGACCAGGTCATTAGCATATTAGCTGGGGTGTTGCTCCGGGACAGGGCAGAACAGGGGAGGTGCCCAGAGGAGGTGGGACCATCCCCTGCCCGGGAGGGATGAAAGTGCATAGCACCCCCCTCACCAGTCCTTCGCCACCCACTGCTGGCACTCTGAGTGCCCAGTGGTCCACCTGCCAGGGGAAGGAGCACAGCGCAGCTCTCCTACCGAGCCATGATGGGGTGGAGCCGATGGGTTGCTCTGGAGACAGGTGGAAGTGGGGAGGCGCCCAGAGAAGGTGGGACTGAGGGTGGGGCTTGAAGCAGCCAGAGCAGGCCAGAGGGTTGGGGGCTGGGACAGGTGCGTTGAGCTCTGCGTGGACAGGTTCGGGTTTCAAGGCAGGGCGGCACCCCCGGATTTCAAATCACACGCTGGGCTCCTAGTTATAAATAATGCTGCAATGAATATATGGATACCTATACCTTTTTAAATTAGGGTTTGAAGTTTATTTGAATAAATACCCAAAAGTGGAATTGCTGGGTCCTTCTTGTCTCTTGTTATAGCCTTTGTATTAAGTCTATTTTGTCTGATGTAAGTATTGCTGTCCCAGATTTTTTTTCCATTTTCATGAAATACCTTTTTCTATGCCTTTACTTTTGATCTGTATGTCTTTCGATCTAAAGTGAGCCTTTTGTAGGCAGCATATATAGGGATCTTGTTTTCTTGTTCATTCAGCCTCCCTATGCCTTTTGATTGGAACATTAAATCCATTTGCATTAAAGTAATTGTTGATAGATATGTAGTTATTGCCATTTTATTATTCATATTTTTATCTTTTTAAATCTTTATTGTTGAGAGTATTACAGATGTCCCCCTTCCACCCTGCCTCAACCTAGTTCCCCCACTGCCCCAGGCCTTCACCACCCTATTGTCTGTGTCCATAAATAATGCATATATGCATATAAGTTCTTTGGTTAATCTCTTCCCCCCACACACGGATATGGGACCATCCCATTCCTCATTCTGTCCCTCCCACCAGTCTTTATGTGGCTTCTTCTGTATATCCTCAGTTGTAGGACTTTTCTTCAGCTAGACTTCAGGTGGTTCTCAATAATGGTTGTTCTGAGGTTTAGTTGCAATTTTGATGTGGTCATGGGAGGAGGTGACCACAGGGTTTACCATCTTAACCAGAATCCTATTGTGAACGACTTTAAAGCCATTGATTGGTCTGAATGAAATTGCTTCCCAAAAATATTGAACCATCTTGAATTCCTATCAGTGGGGTATGAGGTTGTTGATAACATCTCCAGTGTTTTATGCAATTAAAAATATTTTATTTCTCTTTTTAAAGTTTGGGTTTTGAAATAGCTTTTTAATAGGAAACATTTTGGGCTCACAAATAAGAGCCAGTGAAAATAAATGAGGATTGAAGTGGGCAATGAAGCATAAACTAGATGAATATATATATTAAATTTCAAAAGACAGGCCTCTGGTGTGGAAAAGACAGCTGCAATAATTTAAAAGTAAAACCATAGGTGGTAGATTCTTCTTTTACTTTTTTTTTCCAATTTAAGTGCTGGCTGGTTGTCAGCTTGTTGCCAGGATGGGAAGAAGAAATGTGAACTTTCACATTGAGAAGGTTATGAGAACCTTGTGTGTCTGTGTGGGAGTCTGTTGGATTATTCTGAATATTTAGCTTTGAAAACAATCAAACCAATCAATCGCTAGCCAGTAGCTGGATGTGCTGTATATCAAATGGAGAGGCAGACTGGGTCATGGAGACAGGGGCTGGCCCTTGGCAGAACCAGCTGAGAGCCAGCTTTTATCTGTCTGAACTTGCTCCCTCCAGAACGTACTGTAAATCATGGGAAGAAGTAAGAGTCCCAGGAAGTGACAGTGCTGGGCTTAGTCACTGTTCTTGTTTAATAATTGCACAGCAGCAGATCCCAACAGTTCAGACCAGACCAGACATGAAACGTTCTTTCCCCTGGGAACCGAGCTGGAGGCTTGGCCACTCCAAATCGTCTCTATTTACCCTTATCCTTGGTTTCCAAAGTCTTTGTTGGAAGTATGAGCTCTCCCACTGCTAGGCATCAGCTGGTGCTCGAGCTGAGGGGAGGCCTTTTCCAGGAGGAGAGGGCCTCATAGGCATCACGTCGGGAAGCTCAGACAGGGCAGAGTAGGTTTAGCCCTTCCACAGGCTAACAACGCACCTCACAGCTGTACACCTACGGTGGCTGAGGAGGGCGATTGGGATTGACTCACATGCTATGGAGGCTGAGAAGTCCCACAATCTGCCATCTGCAAACTGGACACCTAGGACAGCAGGCACTGTAATTCAGTTCAAGTCTGAAGACCTGAGAACCAGGGCAGCCGATGGTGTAAATCCCAGTCCAGGGGCAAGAGAAGATGAAAAGGCATGCCCCAGCTCGGTCAATGAGGCAGGAGAAGAGTGAATTGGTACTTCTTTCACCTTTTGTCCTATGGACTAGAAGGACCAGGCCATAGCCCCCACGTGGGAAGGACAATCTGCTCGACTGAGTCCACCTTTTCACCTGCTCATCTCATCTGTAAACACCTTCACAGACACACCCAAAAATAATGCTTAATCTGGGCACCCATGACCCAGTCAGGCTGACACACAACATTAACCATGACAGTGGCCTCAGGAGGTGACTTTAGAGATTAGGTGGAGAAGTCTCTTTTTCATCCCAGTGAAGCAGAGGCCACGCAACCAGAAAGACAGCACAGTTTCTAAAGAACCAGAGCCATCTAGGTCCTGGGGAACTTCTAACAACTGAGTTCACATTAGAAGTAATATCAGGCCCTGGCCAGTGTTCTCAGTGGTTAGAGCATAGGCCTATAGAATGAAGAGTCATGGGTTCAGTTCCTGGTCAAGGGCAATACCTGGCTTGAAGATTTGACCCCTGGCCCTGATCGGGGCACAAGCAGGAGGCAACCAATTAATGTGTCTCTCTCACAATGATGTTCCTCTCTCTCACTCCCTCCTTCCCTCCCTCCCTCCTTTCTACTCTGTCTAAAAGTCAATGGAAATAATATCCAGGAAATAGGGCAGGCAGACTCTCTGAGTGCCAAAAAGTTAGAAATGCACAATGGGTTGTGTTCCGGAAGGAGGGTTCCATAATCCTCTCCTTGCCTCGAGAACTTGATGCTATGTTTACACTTGCCTTGAAATGTGGCTAGTGCAACTGAGCAACTGAATTTTTAATTTAATTTTATTCTAATAAATTATAATTTAAACGGTCACCTGTGGCTGTTGGCTGCTGCACTGGGTAGCTGCAATAAAAAGCTTTTCAGTTTTATGGCTAAAAATGTTGAAAGTCCAAATCCTGTTTTAGACAAACTTTTGACTTAGACAAAGAAGTGTGGTTACCATTTACTAAAAAAAGAATACTGAGTGAGCAGAGCTTTGGTAAACTGAGGCCGGGGCACAGAACTGAGAGTAGAGAGACAGTAGTGCATTTGAAATGCAACTGAGTTTGTGTCCCTCTCTGTGCCTTGCTGGGGAGTTTACTCCTTTCCTTCCTGGTCTGAGTGGTTATTTTGGTAGATCGGTGCTTTCATGTTCAATAGGCTTGATTTTTCACGCAGCAGGATTATCGCAGGCAGGAGAGCTCTCTGCTTAATCTTCTCAATTTCTCCCTGCTTGTTCCCGCTGCACGGATGTGAGCATGATGCTGTCAGCTTTCTCTCCAGGCACTGATCAAGTGTGGCAGTTTCTATGATGTGCTCACACAGAAAAATAAACAACACAACTTAATGAAGAAAAAAGAGACCCCCACAAAAGGAATCTAACACCCCAAGTGTCACTTATTGTTCTTATCTCTTGGTGAAATGGGTCCTAGTCAACTCAGTTTTATAGTTGTGAGAAAAAAATATTAACCCTAACTAGGGCAGCTCACCTTGTGCAAGATAATTAAGTCTGTTGTGAGGGTCCATTCTTTCATAAATCCTTATTATCCTAATTAATAATTACTTATAGATGATATAGTGGTATCTTTAAGTAAGTCACTCTTTCTTCTTTTCAGTCCCCTTCCTTCCTTCCTTCCTTCCTTCCTTCCTTCCTTCCTTCCTTCCTTCCTTCCTTCCTTCCTCACCCAAGGATATTTTTCCTATTGATTTTTAGAGAGAGTGGAGGGAGTGGGGGAGAGAGAGAGATGAACATTGATGTGAGAGAGACACATCCATTTGGTTGCCTCCTGAACGCTCCTCGACTGGGGCCAGGGACCGAGCCTGCAACCCAAGTATGTGCCCTTGACCAGGAATCAAACCAAAGATCTTGCCATGCATGGGCTGAAGCTCTAACCACTGAGTCACACTGGCCAGGGCTTCAGTACTTTTTCAAAGCAAAGGCACCTGTTAAATAAGAAAGTTGACTAGCTAAAGTAAAACACTAGCTTTCCCATTTACTACAAAAGAAACTTCACGACCCTATCTACTCCCAATTAATGCAGAAACAAAATAAATTTCAAAGATTTCTAATATGTGGAACACAGCCAAATGACAAGATGATAAACAAGGCAGGTGACATCGGTGGGAAGCACTTAATGATTCAATAACCAAATAGTTAAGACTATAGAAAAATAGAAATACATTTAGAAGAGTATCTGTTATGTTTACTAGAGAGGGCAAAAGCCAGTCGGCATTGTTATTGTGACTTAACTGACCTCACCGCTGACTTTCTAGGAGCAAGATACTGTCTAGGATCTAGTGTTACCTAAGTCGGGTGTTTTTGGATGTCCCCTAGTGTGCATGTGACACTGTAGAAACGTTCTCCATTAACTACAGGGAGACGACTTGTGTAATAATTAGGCTCATTTTAGGAGAGTCCATCCCTACCAAATTTTGAGGTGGAAAATGAGAAAATAATGATATCTGTCAATTTCTTCACTTCAGTTTCTTCAACTCACTTTAATTTTTTCATTCCAGAGTCCCTTTCCTGTGCTTGCCCCTGTTCAAGGGGCATCACCACCTTCTGCTTCCTGACCAATGTCAGGCTTGGGCACAGACAGGAAGGCTTCTGCCCACCACTGCCTTGTACTCCATTGACTTGGTTTCCAAAAGCCAATGTTCTATGTGGATTTCAAAACCATGAAGGTCTTCCTATTCATAATGGCTTGTGTGAGGTGTAGGAAGCAGCTCTGTTGCAAGAAAGCCACGTGCCACCTTTTTAGAGTCACAGCCCTTGGGAATCACTGAGCAGTGGTCTGCCACGCTTCTCAGAGCGGGAGTCTTCGGGTGGCTTTGGGAGCAGCTGAAGGGAAGAGCAGCAGCTTCTAGGGTTTAGTGAGGAGCTTTCTTCCTCCCAGTCCACACTCTTTGCTGGATATTATGCAAAATAAATATAAAGTGGCAGAAACTAAGGGGAATTGAAGCAGAAGACTGCATTTGTATAACTCAAACATGGCATGGCATCTTCTAAAACTCCCGTATGATTCCCCCCCCCACCCCCCCAAAAAAACTAAGCTAACCCTGAAGCAATACTCAGAGTTCTTTGCTTTCCCCACAGAAGCAAAATGCACTTTTCAGTATGTGTATCAGTCAGGGGCCAGGGAGAATTTGATATAAAGATTTGTTAACTGGGGAACTGGATGGCGAAGAGAGGAAGCTGAGATCCAAGAGGCAGCCACTGGGAAAGCTGTTACCACTTCCAGTGGGAGGAACAAGGGAGCAGGTTGGGATTATTAAGACAGAAATTTGGAGGAAGAGCCCCATGGAGCTGAGTCAGTCCTGCTGTGGTGCCGGGCTGTGAGCTGGGAGGAGGGCGTCTGTGTGGCTGCATCCTCAGCTCTAGGAGGGGGTACTGGCATCTCTGAGGTGGCCATCATGAGGCTGGTGCCAGTGATGGAAAACTACAAATGATCCAGCTGCTGCTGCTGAAACATAACCCCTCGGGCAGGTAGAAGCGGCCAGACTGTGGTGCTGGTGACAGGACAGGAGGCAAAACAGGAATAATTATGCCCCTCTCCCCATGCAGCTTTGCAGGCTCCCTCTGGCGCCCCCTATGCAGAGCCTAAAAGAGAGCCAGGTGACCTGTAAGCCAGCCCCCGCATCAGAAAGCAGTGTCTGGAAGGGTCGATTTGAAACTGAGAAGCAGTAGTTAAGTTATTGGCACAGAGACTTTATTGAGGGTTCTGTGGAGAAGTCTGAGAGGCAATTTACACTGCAGGGTGTTCTATGATTCCCTCCCCGCAAGTAAATCCCCCTCAAGTCTCTCTTCCTCTAGTCTCTTCTCTCTACCCACTTCCATAGCTGTCTTCTGCTTTCAAAATGAATCCACTTAACTGCTCTAATCTTGCATCTCTGCACCATCATCCTGCTAATAAACATGACCAGTCTCTTTTTTAGAAGGTGAAGGAAGTCTATACTATATACTTTTTTTTTGGTCAAAAATAATATCTTTTTTTTACATCAGAAGATAATAAAAAAGAATAAAACATTAAATTAATTGTAATGAGATAAGAAAAAAATAAAAGGAACAAGAATAGAGAAATGATATCTCTTGTCTGTATAATTTTTTTTAAAGCCAAATTCATGGAAACAGACAGTAAAAAAGCTATTGCTGGGGTGGATGAAATATAGGGAGGTTAGTAAATGGGTACAAACTTTCAGCTATAAGATGAGTAAGGTCTGAGGATCTAATGAATAACATGGTGACTAGAGTTGATAACATTATATTGTATAATAGAAATTTGCTAAGAGTATAACTTAAATGCCACAACAAATAAATACATTAGTTAAATAAAATAAGAAAATTAAAAATTGAATGCATAAAGGATGAGTGAAATAAATGAGCATTAAAGCAATAGCTAAAAAAAACAAAATGAAAAGTTTTAAAAATTAAACTTAAACAACATAAGAATAAAATCAAACAATACTTTAAAATGAAACTAGTCAAGTGGAATTAAAATTATTTTTTGGATAAGAGTGGGAAATTAATTTTAAGTTAATTTTAAGAGAAGACAAAACAAGGGAAGAGAAAATAGAAACAAAGAGCTTAAATGTAATAGAAGATAATAACTTTCATTAATTAAGCATTTAAAGAATGAATGACAGGTACTGTGCTAAGTGCTTTCAATGTAGTATTTCATTTAACTCTCACAGTACCATTAGGCAGGTACTATTAAGCCCCCATGTTTTATAGGTTGGAAGACTTAGAGTATTCTCACAGCTCATAAAGTTATGGAGTTGAAATTTAAACACCGCTAGACCTACCTAGATGCAGAGCCTGTTTGGAGGAAAGGGTCAGGATAATGAATAATAGAAAGAGGGAAAAACAAATTAATCGGTACGTTTAATGTAACAAGATACCAAAGAATGCTGCATTACTGAATTGCTTACCATTGTGATAAGATAAAATTGGGGCAAAATCAGAAAAGAGAATAAGGAGAAGAGGAGGAAACAAAATTACAAAAATCAAGGATTTGGGAAAATAACAAAACCCCCAGGTCCTCACTTTCCCTGTGGCCCAGTCCCCTGTTCAGTGAGAACCTGGGGTGTCTCCTCTGCCCTTTGCCTCCAGCTAATGAAATGGCTTAGGCCCTTCCTTAGGCCCTGCTCTTATCTTGCCTGACAAAGAGGGTTCCAACGCTGCCTTGGCCCTTCAGAGGCCAGGTGGCCTGCCTGGTTTGATGTATGCATGTCCCACAGCCTCAAAACAATTGCATGGCACTTGCCACAGTATCCCAGGCCTCACTGGCTTGTAGATCCAAATGAGGTCATCTAATATTAACACCTTCATCTCCCTCAGCCCGAGGCTCTGTGCTCATACAAGAAATTCAGTCCTTGCAGAGATCTGCTGGTCGGGGAATGTCAAAGAAAAGATTCGTGTCTAAGCAGCCACTCCTCTCTGGTGTCTACTGCTTCGAGTTGCATCACCATCTCAACTCTTACGCTTCGGGAGTGTATTTTTAAAGTCTGGGATTCTCAAGAAACTACTCAGGCATGTTTCCTAATAGGATGTGCTTTGATGGGCTGAAGGTGAGTGGTGGGAAGCAACCATGGTCTGTCTTGTAGGCTGAGTCGTACCAAAGAGCGGATCTTCAGGAAACAGTTTTGAGCTGGCCTGACGCCTGGTGGGTAATGAATAAGTAGGAATTTTCTGTCTCTTTGGAATGGTTGGGAAGTTTCTCAAGGCTTACATACACAGTATGCTCATTTTCTAGGGTTAATCTACACTAATAAAAGAGAAACATGGTAATTGGCGTACAACCGCTACCCTTCCCATTGGCTAATCAGTGAGTATATGCAAATTAACTGTCAGCCAAGATGGCGGCCGGCAGCCAGGCACTGAAGCGAGCACGAGGCTTGCTTGCTGCAGACTCCAACATTCCTCGCCTCAGTTGCCAGCCTCTCAAATGCAACTCTAAGCAACTATGTACTATGTTGCAAATAAGAAGCTAAACAAAACACCAGAAA
>NW_005370156.1:1096866-1110679 GCF_000412655.1 Myotis brandtii
GTGACAGTGGTGGTGCCCCAACCCCCCTGATGGGCCCTGCTCTGTGCATGACAGGGGGCAGTGCCCAACCCCCTGATTGGCCCTGCTCTGTGCGTGACAGGGGGTGGCGCCGCAACCTCCCCATCGACCCTGCCTTGAGTGTGACAGGGGGCGGTGCCCCAACCCCCCAATCGGCCCTACCCTGAGCGTGACTGAGGGTGGCATCGCAACCTCCCGATCCGCCCTGCTCTGTGCATGATGGGGCGGCGCCCCAACTCCCCAATCGGCCCTGCTCTGAGCCTGACCAGGGGCTGCACTTAGGGATTGGGCCTGCCCTCTGCCACCCGGGAGCAGGCCTAAGCCAGCAGGTCGTTATCTCCCGAGGGGTCCCAGACTGTGAGAGGGCACAGGCCGGGCTGGGGGACCCCCCTCCCCCCGCCCCCCGAGTGCACAAATTTTTGTGCACCGGGCCTCTAGTAAACAATAATAGACACTCAGGCATTAGCAGGACGTTGGCACTTTAGGCACCAAAGTTTACATGTATGTTTGCATGTGTTACAAATAACTTCAGAGCCATTGCATATGAGGATGATGATGATGATGATGTATGTCTTGCCATAACTCGAATAACTGTATATTCTATTTGCCCTGAATAATTTTGGTTTCTGTTTTCTTGCTCCAACACTATTGTAGTGTCTCCTTTCACCCTCAAAAGTTTTCATAATACAATAGCCATGACACAATAAGTGGGGTTCCAATTTGTCAACTGTAAAAATTATGAGGTTCCTTAATTGAAGGAGTGAACTTCTGGGTTGAGCTATTGGTTGCAGCCTTGTTGTAGCGCCATCTGGTGTCAGCATTCTGAGCCTACTTATGTATCCATAGGGACAATTCTGGGTGTTGTGATTGAGGCTTTGAGGACAGTCGTAACAATTGTAAGATTCTCCCAATTAGATGGTTTGCAATTCATGGAGACTGGGCTGGCACACTAGTGGGATTGAATGGACCCTTCCTAGACAGGCTGCCTGTCTTCTCTTGACTGGTCTTAGCCTCCCTTTGACATCATCCCTCCTCAAGATAAGAACTTTGCCTACCCATTTAGAGAATTAGGGCTGGATACAGAGGGTGGGGGCAAATTGCCTATTGCTTTCTATTCGAATCCAAGTTAGCATTGATAATCACAATAATAGTTAACACTGATTGAGAGATTTCTGTGCACCAGCAATTTACATTAAGAAGGCGTTACTAATCAAACACCAAATAAACATTAAGCAGAAGTAACCTATAGACTGCTGTAATGCACACTCTCCCTTTGAGGTTGATGTCTCTCCATATCTAAGACTTATGTGAAATATTACTTTGGTTTGCACTTGAGTTTTTTCTTTTATAAAAATAGAAACTTCAGAATTTGATTTGAATTGAATTTTAGCCTTTGATTTGAGGTTTTAATATGAGGAAGGTGAGAGAGAGAGAGAGAGAGAGAGAGAGAGAGAAAGAGAGAGAGAGAGAGAAATATCCGTGTGCGTGTGTGTCATCGATCAGTTGTTTCCTGTACTCACCCTGACCAGGGATCAAACCTGAAACTCAGATATGTGCCCCGACCAAGAATCAAACCCACAACCATTTTAGTGTGTGGGGCAATACTTCAACGAACTGAGCCACCCAGCCAGTGTGATAATAGGTACATTTCAATGTTTTACAACCTATCTGGAACTCCTGCAGCTTAAGCTATAGGGTCCATGGCCGAAGTCAGCCTGGCGAGACTTTGGGATCAATCCTTGGAGGGTAGATCAGGTTTGAGTAGATCAAGGCTGAGTTAATGCTCATTGCTGGTCCCACTCAGCCCCAGATATCCAAGGTTTCTATGAAAGGTATTCCTGTAATATTCCCTTATGACCAGGTATGTGTGTGCGTGTGCGTGTGTGTGTGTGTGTGTGTGTGTGTGTGTGTGTGAACGCGGCTTGTAGTTATGCTGGAAGGGTTTTAACATTGATTTTAGAATATGTTTTTTCAGTTCCTGGCCATTTTAACTGACTTGCCTTCCCTGGGAAAGACTTTGTTGAATTTCTGCTTTTGCTAATCTTTCATAAAAAGCTAATAAAGAGACATGAAAGCCGGTCTCTGAATATACTGAATGAAAATTTTCAGTGTTGTGAAGCGGTGAAGAACACTTACTTCAGATTCTCAGTTTGTGTATGTTCAATGGGGGCACAAGAAACTGACAGTGTATGCAATGGACACCTTCCTTGTGCACCCTCTCCTGGCTGGGCGCATGCTGAAGGCTTTGAGGGACCCAACCCAAGGAGTTGCTACTGTGAGTTTTATAATGCGCTACACTCTCAGAAGAGGAGACGGTTTCACTCTGGTCTTTCCTGTCATGAATATTACCACCTGCTTCCTGGCAATCAGATAAGAAATTGATTGGACCCAGCTTGACTCTTCCTGCAACAGGGGACACCTGGAGATCTTGCCTCAAGGAGAGTCAGACTTGATGTTCAAACCTGAGCAAGTTTATTTATTATCTGAGTAGAGAATGGAATAAATGGAGAACCTTAGGGAAATAATTTTTACAGATAATTTTCAGTCTATAACTGCTGCCCAGAGTCTCTCTGCCATTTCCTGATTTTTATGCAAGGAAGCTCAAGAGAGATGGTTTATTTTTGTGAGAAAGATTTACTATCTCATGCAGATATGATTTTCTCCCAGGTCTGTTTTCTTTTTTAAATTTCACTGAAATCCTGGAGATCTGGTTTCCAGTCCTTGCTCCACTTCTAATGTATTGTATTATAATAGGCAATATCCTTAACCCCTTTGGGTGTTTCTACTCAAGGAAAAATAAAAATTAGGACATCTAGCCTATATAAAAAGGAATGTCGAGGGAATATGGTAAATTATTTTTGATGTTATGAAAGAAAGAAATAACCGTTACTACTAATAATAATTCTCATTGTTCTATTTAAAACTTCCCTGAGAATAAGATTTTCCATTTAATTTTTAAGGAGTGAAGGGAAAATAAAAGAGAGCAAAGAGATATTATTTAATGCTTTGATCAACCTGATGTGGAGTAGGGGGCATTCCTCTCCAAAACCAGCCTGTGGTTCATAATTTTCACCTAACAGTATCTGCAAAATCGTATGAGGTATTTTTCAAAGAGAATTTGAAATATAAATAAAACAATACATTTTTAGAACAAAAATAAGGTTTTGCATTTTATTTAAGGATCATGAAATGAGATTTCATACTCTCCACATCTCAGACATGTAAACTTCCTAATGGCAAGAAGGTCCCTTTTTTTTTCACCATCACCCACAATGCCAAGCCTAGTGCTGAGAGCAGAAGGGATCCATATGTGGTTGATGAGTGAATGAAGGAATGTAGAGGTGGATGAGTTAATGAAGAACAGGTGACTGTTCTGGCATTGGCTCAGTGGTTTGTTTGTTTTTTGTTTGTTTTGCCTAATGTTATAGAAGTTCATTGTAGGAAATTTGGAAAGTGAAGAAAAATATGAAAATAATAATTACAGAGGATCCCATTGTAAATATTTTGGCATATATTCCTGTTTTACACACATGTGCATGCAGACATGTATACACACACACAAACACACACACACACACACATGGATATTTGTGTATAAGTCCATAATATCACTTTGTAACTTGACAACATAATGTAAATATAGTTGTGATGAAATCTTTCTCCAATTAATATTCTATTGTGAATATTTTCTTGGATAAAATATTGCTAAAAAATTTGATTCAATGTACCTTGATATAATTAAATTTTCTTGCAGATTGGATATTTACATTTTTACTGTGAAAATAATTCTCTAATTGTTTCCTCATTGATAATACTTATGGCATATTAGATTAGTTCCTTAAGATAATTTCTAGATCTAGAATGGAAGGCCATTCTTCAAACTCTTGATTTGCTTTACCATGTGTTCATGGATCTCTTGTGTTCCTCCTTTTGTCTTGTTGTGTCCTCTGCCTACAAGTGCCTGTTTTATTGTGGGAGATAAAGAATGTCCCTCCTGTCAGAAAACACACACATTCACCTGCTGGGGATAAGAGAAGGCAAAGAGCCCTTTAGAAATACACATAAGACTTCCTGGGGCTTCCAATATTTTCCAGCTGAAATCCAGATGTTGGTGCAGCTGTTGTAGAAAACAATTTGGCAGTTCCTCAAAAGTTAAATGTAGACTTGCCATATAAGTCAGCAATTCCATTCCTAGGTATATACCCAAAAGAATTGAAAACACTCATCTTCATAGCAGCAGTATTCACAACAGCCAAAAGGTGGAAACAACCCAAATGTCCATCACTGTTGCTTGGAAATACAAATTATGGCATATCCATATAATGAAATTATCCTATATAATAAAACCCTAATATGCAAATTATCCCCTCAACTGGGAGTTCGACCAGGAGTTCGACCAGGGGGCAGGGCTGGCTGGCCAACTGAAGGGAGGCCCTGACCGGTAGCCGACAGCTTCTTGGTACCCTACCTGTGCACGAATTTCATGCACTGGGCCTCTAGTTCAATCATAAAAAGGGATAAGGTTCAGATGCATGATACAACAGACGGTAAACCTCAAAAACATTATACTAAGTGAAAGAGGCCAGACAAAAAGGGTCACATGTTATATAATTCCATTGACATGCCAGAATAGGTAAAGACAGATTGGTGGTTCCCAGGGGCTGGGGAGAAGGAGGAATAAGGAGCAAGTGTTTAATGAGTATATCATTTCCTTTTTTAAAAAAATGATTAGGATCCTCTTTTTATTTATGTCTAGACAGTAGTAACAATTGTAAGGAAAAGGAACTAATAAGCACTAATGAAGTCAACTCATTATTTTGTGTTTTCCTATGACTATTACTATTCATTGCTAGATTTCTTTTTTTTAATTGAGATGTAAATGACATGAGACATTTAATTAGTTTCAGGTGTATAACATAATGATTCAATATTTGTATATATTGTGAAATGATCCCCACAATTATTTAGTTAATATCCATCACCACATGTCTTGTGATTTGAACTTTTAAAATTTATTCTCTTAGTAACTTTTAAATATACATTACAGTATTATTAACTATGGTCACCTTGTATATTACATCCCCAGGACTTATTTATTTTATAGCTGGAAGTTTTTACCTTTTGTCACCGATTTTGCCTACACTCCAATCCCCTGACTCTAGCAATAACCTATCTATGTATCTATAAGCTTTTTTGCATGTATTTATTTGTTTAGATTACTCATATAAGTGAGATAATATGGGTTTGTCTTTCTCTGGTCTTATTTCACTTAATATAATGCCCTCATTGTTCATCCATGTTGTTGAAAATAGCAAGATTTTATTCTTTTTATGGCTGAGTAATATTCCATTGTATATATACAACACATTTGAGTTATCCTGGCTATTGTAAATAATGCTGCAATAAACATAGGAGTGCATATATCTTTTTGAGTTTATGTTTTTTTGTTTGTTTTTGTATAAATACACTGAAGTGGAATGGCTGAATCATAAGGTGGTTCTATTTTTTATTTTTTTGAGGAACCCAAAACTATTTTGTACAGTGACTGCCCCAATTTACAATCCTACCACTAGTGCACGAGGGATCCCTTTCCTCAACATCCTTGCTAACATTTGTTGTTTGTCGATTTATTGATGATAGCCATTCTGACAGGTGTGAGGTGAGATCTCATTGTGGTTTTAATTTGCATCTTTCTGATAATTAGTAATGTTGAGAATCTTTTCATGTACCTATTGGTCGTCTGTATCTCGTTTGGAGAAAAATGTCTATTCAAATCCTCTTCCCATTTGTTGTTGTTGTTAATCCTCATTTAATGATATTTTTTCCATTGACTTTTTGAGAGAGTGGAAGGGAGGGATGGGGAGAAGGAGAGGGAGAGAGAGAAACATCTATGTGAGAGAGACACATCTATTGGTTGTCTCCCACATGCGCCCTGACCGGGGCCGAGGATCAAACCTGCAACCCAGGTAAGTATCCTTGACTGGGGCACTTCAGTGTTGGCCAACAATACCCTTCGGTGCATGGGCCAACACTCTAACCACCAACCCACACCAGCCAGGGCGATCCTCTGCACATTTTTAAAATCCAGTTTGTTGTTGTTTTTGCTGCTGTTATTGAATTGCAATAGTCTTTTGGAGTGATGAAAATATTTTGGAACTAGATAGTTTCAGTGGTTATACAACATTATGAATGTACTAAATTCCACTAAAATAGTCACATCAGTAAAAAGAAAATAATTATATCCTGGAACTAATTCTCTTCCCATGAAAGTTCAGTCTTCAACAATTCCCTTCCACCCCCCAACAC
The DNA here is from genome assembly GCF_000412655.1 of Myotis brandtii. NCBI lineage: Eukaryota > Metazoa > Chordata > Mammalia > Chiroptera > Vespertilionidae > Myotis > Myotis brandtii. The sequence goes on from NW_005370156.1 coordinate 1,103,191, forward strand.
ATGCACGCATGGATGCATGTACACACACACACACACACACACACACACACACACATGCACACACGCACACGCGCACACACCCATGCACACAACAGAGAGCAGGAGTCACTCCTGGGTATCAGCGGACAGTGCATGATGGAGGGGCATGAACCTCTGTGGGGTTTTCATTTACAGATTTGTGCCTTCACTAATATATGTAGCTAGTTATACAAATCTAACTCATAACAATTCTATTTTTAAAATTCTGATCTTCAAGGAATTAGAGAAAGAATGGGAATTCCCATAGTGTGAGTATAAAGCTTGACACAGAGAAGACTTCAGCTAAGCATGGGACATAGGCTGGAGCAGATCAATGTTCACAAGAGGACCAACTGAAAGAAAAAAAGCACAGAGGTCTTGGAAAGGGGCAATACATTTCCCTCAGCCTCACCAAACTGAGAAGTGTACCAGTGGCTTAGTAAGAGAACCTTAGAGTTCACAGTAGAACTTCGTAGCAATAACTCTAAACATGCATGTTTGTTAAACAAACTAAAATACAATACAATCTAACTATGACTAGATCAGTATATAATCTTATATATGTATATACACATAAATGTCTATATAAATGTATATATAAATTTAGTTTACTGCTAATGTACTATGCTTAAGCTAACTGATTAACAAAGTTTCCATTATTCATTCCATGGTAGTCAGTTTTTTCCTATGAATCCTTTGGCCTTTATAAAGCTTCTGGTTTAACGAATCCTTTTAATTATTGCTAAAGAGGCAAACTAGAAGCAGAGAGAGCTAAGTGACAGTTTCTGACAAGCAGTGCCCCTATGCCATGGCGTCTCAGCAAGGATCATTCAGTTCTGGGGTGCATCATCTGTTATTCTTGCTGGTGTAGAGCCGGCCTTTGAGGTCATCCACTTTGTCATTCACTATTCTGTCTCTGCCCTGCATGTCTAGATTCTGCCTATAAAACCCAAACCACATGTCCAGGAAGCGATAAAGTCCTCCCCAATAAGTCCCCTCTTTAACTGCCCTCTCCATTCCCAAATCCTCAAAGCACTCCTGGTCTCTACTATATCATCTTGTATGGTTGCATAGACCATCTTTTATTAACTATGAATGTTTTCTGGTTGTTTTAGTAAGCTTCTTGAAGACTCATTTTGGTCTGGTCTGTGTTCATTCCTATGGTGTAATATTTACCTCCTATATTTCTATTGCATGTTTGGTATGTGATAAGGCACTGTGAGGATTATAAAGCAATACACTATGATATTTTTATTTTCTGGGAGCTTAGTTTTTGAATGATAAGACAAGGACTCCAGACCTGAAAAAGTTAAGTAAATGTGTCAGCAAAGGCTCTGTGATGGCCTCCACAGCACTGTTCTCAATGCAAGTTCTCAATCCGTTGGTGCATTATTGTTGGCTGATTCTTGCTTGCTTACTTGATTGATTGATTGATTGATATTGATTTCCTGATTAAGAAGGAAAAAGCTAGGTAGAGTACAGTTCATTGATTTACAAATAGTCAAATATGCTTAAAATTTACTGAGGTAAGAGTCTGTTCTTCACCAGATCATGATTGCCAGAAATTGTATTCAAACAAAATTAGCCATGGTTGGCCCAGAGCGGAATTTCTGAACACAGTATTTAACTTGACCTAGATATTGACAAAGATAACAGTACAGTCCTTGATGTTGGAGTCAGCAAATGCTGTATTTCTTTTTGTGGCATTACTCTGTGCAAATATATTTAATTCACATTGGTATATACATAGCCCTGACAACTGCAGCCTTGTTGGGGGTGATTATAGATGTAATAGCAAATAAATAAATCATCTTCTGGAAGATTCTGGTGACCTATGGAAGAAAAGTTGACTGAAAAATGCTGAAAAACTCTGTCAAGGAATTGATTACTATTTAAAATTCAGTAATATAGAGGCAGAGATATCAGTTCCTGGAACTTCACAGATAGAAGTCACACCTTGGCAATGCCACACTCATGGATGTGCTTGGGCTTATTGTCTAATCAGTGCAGGGAGCAGCTAGGCTCTTCTCTGGAGAGGTTTAAAGAGGGAAAGAAAATAAATAACACAAGAGGTCCTGAAACTCTCTTAAGGGAAAAGGCTCAAAGGAGAAGGCTCTTACATAAACCAGAAGGTTTGAAGAGGCTGATGCTGGAGGGACAAAAGGAATGTGAAGTGGAGGAAGCTTACCACACAACAGAGTATTAACTTAACAGGTTCATTTTAGCATCTTTAAATTAGATAAACAATGTATTTGTGAGTGTGTGTGTGCATATGCACTTATATTCAAAATGGTGGTGTGTAGAGTTAAATAAAATCCCGTTAGCAATTCTCATAGAGGAAAAGTGGGATGACACATTTATTATTCCAGATCCAAAAGAGAGATTTTATACAAAGCCTGGAAAAGTCAGTAAGTTAAGATCCCTTTGAATGATAAGGGAATGGTAACTTCAGAGATAAAGAGTCACTAGGGAAGCAGCTCTGCACCTTTGACTGGGGCTCAGAACTCTTGATTATTAGCAACCAAGGCTTAAAGTGTGATCAGGTAAGACCAGTGGGGATTAAGACCTGAGTGATGTTTTAAGTAGGAATATGAAATGCCTAACTAGGGGTAGCCTGGTGGAAGTGGAAATAGGCAACCACTGAGAAAATGATTTTAATTATAGGATAAAGAGAAAATAGGAAGCAAGAATGAAACAACATCTAAGAAATTAGTATATAAAGAGTTGTAATCACTCATAAGGGGATGGGACATTTACTGAGAGAAAAAAAATCCAGCCAGTAGAACTAAAAAATCCCATCTAATTATGAAAGCAGGGAATATATTCTGGAACTGCAAATATTCATCAATGTGTTAAATGTCACACATTCTAAAAATATGAGATAGATTTAAACAGCCCTATCGTTAGACTGATGATTGGAATTTTGCTTTTATGATGCCATAGCAATTCAGATGGTTCTTAAGTCTCCATAGCAACAGCCTGATGCTACTTTTTATTCTTCTGTGTTGCCACATGATGACTGATGCATTGCATAGGAAACAGAGAAGTGGTTGATACTATTTTCTCATTAGTAATACAGGAGCTACCATGAAGAACTTTCATTAGCAATGGTTCTGAGCCTTATAAACTAGAGCCATTTCATGATAACCTTTCTTCTGCTACACTTATACTGGGTGTCAACCTTTGCCTTGATGAGCCACTGCTCTAGATCAATAATATTATTGTTTCATGAATTATATGTCCACCTAGATAATGTTTCCTCAGGCAGATGACCCACTTCTTTTGTAATGCCCGGTTGTCTTAGAAGGTGCCACCAATATATGAATGGAGGTCATTACCATGAACCGCCCACCATTCTCACTCTAGGATCAGCAACAGACTAGTCTACTAGAGCAGGGTCATACAGCATGTCATGAAACCTTAGACAAGTCTCTGTAGTGGTCTGTATCTCAGTTTTCCCATCTGTGAAAGGAGAGTGACGACTAACGCCTTTTTCTTACTCAAAGGGTAATATCTATACAATATTTAGATGTTTTGCCAAATGTGTTTTGAAGATGATGTACATGTTGAGAGAACCCCAACTGCCTTAGGTTTATGTGTGAGAGATATCAAGGTGCTATGTGCCTTAACCCATAGAGTCAGGGAAAGCACCATGAAACTTGCAAGCATAAGTAAGACAGGCAGAAATATCTCCACCCTCATTAAATTTATAACAGCTTTCTAACAGAGGCAGACTCAAGTTCCCAACACTGTCACCAACATTCTCATTAATGAGTATCAGACTGAGTTAAGATCCTTCTAAACTCATCTTGATGCTGGTTGTTCTTCATTGGGAATCCAGTCCTAACAATGACACCAACATTTGTTATCCTGACTGAAGCAATTTGTTTCTTCATATTATTTCTTCTTTATATAAAAGGATGTTTATAAAAGAATGAAGAATGTTACCTTGTATGCAGAAGATAGCGAGTAAATATTTGTTCTCCTCTTCCTCCTATTCCTTTCTCCATCTGAAGTTCTTGCATTTCTGGAATTTTGCTGCAGGGATTAAAATGTGAGCTAGGCACATCAACGTGTTTGGAGCTAACAACATCATTCTCAATTCAACTGTATTGAATATTAAGTAAGAGTATTAAGCTCTTACTATGTATAGGACACTATACATAGTGATGGAAATACAAAGAGTTATGAGCGCCTGTGCTTGAGGGTTAAAATGCAGTTGAACTTTAAAAGATAACAATGGCAACCTAAACTAACTGTCAAATATGCAGTATAAATAAGAAGTGGGCTGGGTTGCTGAGGAAAAGCTTCCTGAGAGAAAAGGAGTGGAGGTAGACGTTGAAGAGAGCTAATATTTATTGAGTGCTTTTTAAGTAATGGGCATTGGGCACTTTGCCCGCTTTATCTCATTGATGATAGGGGGGTTCTTGATAAGGGAATAATAGCGGGAAGGTGGAAATGGTGGCCTAGAAGTGGGAATGATTGACTAATGAGTTTGGCAGAAGAGAGGAAGTAAATAGAAAAAAAAGATGGTAGATGACCCTAAAAGCCAGGAGTTTGAACTTTATTTTCCTTAGTGGGCAGCCATTGTACATAGTTAGGTAGGGGACAATGTGTACCCAGCTGTAAGATTTCAAAAAGAAACCCTGGGGAAAACAAACAGGAGACAACCAAAATGGCCTGGGCACTGGGTGTGGGACCATGTCATTGAAGGAGAGGCCAAAGGCAAGAATGAGTACAAGGTTGACTGGAAGAATTATTAACATTGATAGCATCACTTGGAAAGTCTGGGAAGGAGCTCATTTGGAGGAAAAAAGGTTAAAATCAAGTTTGGGATGTATGAAATTTGAGGGGACTACAAGTAGATGGAGATATCTTTCCTATAAGGTGTTAGAGATGGGGAACTTACTTGTGGGGGCTACTTGAATATTCCCCCCTCACCTTCCTTTGAGGAATTGGGAATTAGCCCACAACTGCATGGCCCTCAGGGCTAATGGCACATTTTATGCTCTCTTCAGGGGAATAGCAGATATTGGCCACCATTTGAAAATACCTTTTACCTAGGCATCATGTAATTCTAATAACTAGGGCAGAATCAGACCTGTGTGTGTGTGTGTGTGTGTGTGTGTGTGTGTGTGTGTGTGTGTGTGTGTGTGTGTGTGTGTGTGTGTGTGTGTGTGTGTGTGTGTGTGTGTGTGTGTGTGTGTGTGTGTGTGTGTGTTTCTAGCCAGTGCCTAGGATAATGTGAGCCATATATTTCTAGTTAGTTCCATCTCTCTTTGTTTTATCTGTCTTTTCAGATCTTTCTTTTCTCCTGGCAAATTATAGACTCAAATAAAAAACAAATCCTTTGAGTCTGTTTCTAACCTAAAAATGTGTCATTCAGTAAGTGTTTCTTGAGTACTTTCTTTGTGACAGGTCCACGTCCTCTCTGTAACCTCCATCCACCATACCTGGTTGTCCTTTTCCCTACATACTTTACAGGGTGAGCGGAGAAATGCATTGGATACAAGTCAGAGCAAATGTTCATGAAGAGATTTCGTCATTCCACTAGCATTTGTAAGGCTGGTCTAAATAAAATGCCCTTATTCACAAAGAAGATATGTAGCAGACAATATTTTGGAGGAGAATTTGGAGTGCTGAGGATTCATGTAATCTTAGGAAATCCAGTGAGCTCCCTAAGACTCAGTTTACTTAGCTGTGAAATGGGTAGATGGACTAACTGAAATAGATTTCACCTCTAATATTTTCTGCCTTTATATAACGGAGTTAAGCTTATAATGCCTTTGAGAAGTAGCATTCTTGTATTTCTAGAATATGAGCTATTTCTTATTGTAAATTGTTCTTTAAGGGTACAATTTATGTCTGAGGCTACCTTGAGTGGTCAAAGGCCACAGAGTACTTTGGCTAAATTCCCTGGTCAAAAATCTTGGGGATCCACCCAACAGCTGAAGGCTCAGAGGCTGAATAACCCTCTCCTCTCTCAGGAGGATACAAATATAATTAAGAGGGAATAAGATGAACAATCTATTCCTGTGGGTCACACATGGGCAACATTGAATAAAAGAGCAACGTTTCCTTTGCTCAACTGTGTGGGTGCCAGCCTGCACCCCTGCCTAATCCATTGCTTTGTTGACCACAGACTCTGTGCAGCTGATCCTCTGGGCTTGCTCCTGACCCAGAATGATTCTGCTCTGGTTGCAATCTTGCCTGGTGTTTTATGAAGCTGTTTCTGTGCCTATCTCTGCATCAATACATTGTCATCCTATCACATCCCATATAGAATGTGCTGCTGCTTCTCTTGGGTCCAGCCCAGCTCAGCCCCACACCTTCCAAGAATAATATGAATTACATTTCCCTGTTGTTTGGGCTGGTACCAACTTTCTCTACTGCCACCACCATCACATCCTTCTAGAACTGCTGAAGATGCCACTCCCTCCTGCTGCTGCTGTGGACACTGCTCTCATGTGTCCGTTGGAGATCCTTCGCCATGACTGCCAACCCCTAATGCATCACCCATAAGCTCCATGGTTAACCCATTCAGATGGTTTCTTACCCATGAGGCACACTTCCTTTCCATCTCTTTTTTTTTTTCCTACCAAAAATATGTCCTTGACACTTGAGTAACATAGTTCCCTGGTTTGGACAGGAATACTCACAATGTGGCAGTACTTTCCCAGGCTCTGGGGTCTTTCTCTGCTGCAATGTTCTGACTGTTAGTACTTCTCCTTTCACTTAGGGTGGTACCTCTTTCCCCCGGAACACACTGCTGATGTTGGGGATAAATCATACATATCTTTCCAGTGGATATCTAGGAACAAATGGAAAAAAAAAAGAACATTTAGTTAGTTCTTTTAAATCTTTCTAAATCAGATTTCTAGGGTCTCTCAGGAAGCAAGAGCCTTATACAAATGATATTTTCCTGGCTTCTTGAAACAGACATGCAGATGAGACCCCACAGTGGTTTGGGGTATGCCATAATCCTATCTAATAAAAGAGAAACATGGTAATTAGCAGTACCTCCGCTACCCTTCCCATTGGCTAATCAGGGAGATATGCAAATGAACTGCCAGCCAAGATGGCGGCCGGCAGCCAGGCAGCTTGAAGCGAACTGGGAGGCTTGCTTGCTCCAGTGACTGCGGACTCCAACGTTCCCCGCCTGCCTTGCCGGCCTCTCAGCTGCAACTCTAAGCAACTATGTTGCAAATATAGAAGCTAAACAAAACCCCAGAAACCAGCTTTAGTCAGCCGGGCTTCAGCCAGCCGGACCGAAACATTGTATCAAATACAGGTAAACAAAGGCCAGAAACCGGCTTTCAGCAGCCGAGGCCTCAGAGCTAAAGCTGGCCCAGAATAAAAAAAGAAAAAGAAAACAAGGAGCGGTTGGGAGCTTCAATCACCCGCCAGCCTGAAAACGGCCCTCAGCCCCTCAGCCAGACTGGCCAGGCACCCCAGTGGGGACCCCCACCCT
>NW_005370156.1:1110748-1111287 GCF_000412655.1 Myotis brandtii
GGCAAGGCTGTCTGCGGTCTGGGACCCGGATCTGTGACCCTGCCAGGCAGGGGGCAGTGCTTGAGGCTGTCCGTGGTCTGGGACCTGGATTCATGTCCTCGCGGGTGGGGCGGCAGTGCTTGAGGCTGTCCGCAGTCCCAGGACCCAGATCTGTGACCCTGCCAGACGGGGTCTGCAGTCCAGGACTCGGATCTGTGACCCTGTCGGGCGGGGCAGCAGTGCTTGAGGCTGTCCGCTGTCCCGGGACCCAGATCCGTGACCCTGCCAGGCGGGGGGCAGTGCTTGATGCTGTCTGCGGTCTAGGACCTGGATCCATGTCCTCGCGAGTGGGGCGGCAGTGTTTGAGTCTGTCCGCAGTCCTGGGACACAGATCTGTGACCCTGCTGGGCGGGGGACACCGCGGGAGGCTGTCTGCAGTCTGGGACTTGGATTTGTGACCCTGCCGGGCGGGGGGCAGTGCTTGAGGCTGTCCGTGGTCCCGGGACCCGGATCTGTGACCTGGTTGGCAGGGGGGCAGCACGGGAGGCTGTCTGCAGTCC
>NW_005370156.1:1113085-1113380 GCF_000412655.1 Myotis brandtii
CCCGGCACCGGGATCAGCGTGACAGGGGGCAGCGCCCAAACCCCCTGATTGCCCTGGGGCTCTGTGTGTGACAGGGGGCGGGGCCACAACCTCCCTATCTGCCCTGCTCTGTTCGTGACAGGGGAAGGTGCCCCAAACCCCTGATCAGCCCTGCAGCTCTGTGTGTGACAGGGTGCAGCACCACAACTCCCTGATCGGCCCTGCTCTGTGGGTGACAGTGTAGAGCCATAACCTCCCCATCGGCCCTGCTCTGTGTGTGACAGGGTGCGGCGCCCCAACTCCCCCCCCCCACGGG
>NW_005370156.1:1114084-1114346 GCF_000412655.1 Myotis brandtii
GGGGAGAGGGGCCGTGGGCAGTTGCGGGGGGCGGGGGGTGGGATTAGGGCCTCGATCAGGCCAGTTGGCCACTACAGAGCGCCTCATAGTGGCAGGTCATTCTGGTCATTCCATTGTTCCAGTCGCTTGGCTTTTATATATATACTAGGGGCCCGGTGCACAAAAATTTGTGCACTGGGGAGGGGGTTCCCTCAGCCCAGCTTGCCCCCTATCACATACTGGGAGCCCTAGGGGATGTCCTACTACCTGCTCCCTGCTCCCT
>NW_005370156.1:1117411-1131369 GCF_000412655.1 Myotis brandtii
ATTTGCAACATAGTACATAGTTGCTTAGAGTTGCAACTCAGAGTCTGGCAAGTCAGGCGGGGAATGTTGGAGTCTGCAGTCACTGCAGCAAGGAAGCCTCATGTTCGCTTCCAGCTGCCTGGCTGCCGGCCGCCATCTTGGTTGACAGTTAATTTGCATAAGGATATGCTGATTAGCCAATGGGAAGGGTAGCGGTCGTACGCTAATTACCATGTTTCTCTTTTATTAGTGTAGATATATATATATAGATATATAGATAGATAGGAAAAGTAGCCCTGGCCAGTTTTCTCAGTGGTTAGAGCTTTCGCCAGTGGATTGAAGGGTCTCAAGTTCAATTCCCAGTCAAGGGCATGTACCTTGGTTGCAGGTTCGATCCCCAGCCCTGGTCAGGGAGTGTGCAGGAGGCAACTAGTTGATGTGCCTCTCTCACATCGATTTCTCTCTCTCTTTCCTTCTCCCCTTTCTCCCTCCCTTTCATTCTCTCTAAAAATCAATGGGAAAAAATATCCTCAGGTGAGGATTAAAAATAAAAATAGGAACGGTTGTTTCTGAACTGTATGCCTAGGATAAACCTGTCCAGACACAGTCTCTGGCAAAGGATGATCAATGCAATACCTTGGGTTGATTTCACAAAGAAAAAGTAAGCAAAATCAAGGCCCAGCACCTCAGATTCAAAACATTCCTCTTTCCTGGCCATTGTTTTCTTTCATTACAAGCTCTCCAGTTGTGTAACTGTCTAAACATATTCAGACATGAGAGGGTAACACCCTAAACTACTTTAGTGGTCATGTTTGTTTATGCTCCACTGTGCCCGCAGAGTTGCATCCTGGCAATCCTTTCATGAGGATACAGTAAGGAAAGGAAGCATTTTCTTAAAAGAAAGAGAGAGAGAGAGGGAGAGAGAGAGAGAGAGAACTATGTCTTTATTCCCCAAACCTCTCTCCCTTAATTTCTGACGTATCACCCATGTGCCACACATCTGGGCTTCTTTGAATGAAGCCTTTTCACTGAGAAGTGAAAAGAAGTTATATTTTGCCCAGCCTGGGCATGTGCTTCTACAAACATTTAGAGTGCCCCTTGGGAGATGAGCATGGGCCTACATAGAGAACTTCAATCTTTGTTGAGCAAATGAATTTACTAAAATTATAAAGAAAATACCTTTATTTTTCCCCAGAAAGGTTTTGAAACATTTGAAAACCAATAAGTACTTTTCCCATGTTACATTTAATACATTTGAAAGTTGGTGAAGAGAACCTAGGTGAATAACCAAGATTATTCAACAAGCCAGATATAGAAAATAAGTTCTATAAGAGTTTTATTGATCTGGTTTTAAAAGGTATAATACTGCCCTGGCCAATATGTTCAGTGGTTAGACATTAGCTTGCACACTGGAGGGTCATGGGTTTGATTCTCAGTCAAGGGCACGTACCTGGGTTGTAGGTTAGATCCTGGAGTATGCAAGAGGCAACCAATTGATGTATCTCTCTTCTCTCTCTCTCTCTCTCTCTCTCTCTCTCTCTCTCTCTCTCTTTCTCTCTCTCTCTTTCTCTCTCTCTCCCCCCCACTTTTCTCCCCCCTCCCTTCAACTTTCTCTAAAATCAATGGAAAAAATATCCTTGGGTGAGGATTAAAATTAAAAACTCTAATCTTTTTCTACAGATCATGACCAGGTGGCCAGTCCATGATATGCTTTGAAACCAAAGTTTTAAAATAAAGCCCTTTTTTCTGCAGCTGTGCACCATATCCTATAATTTCTCTTGTTCTTATGATTAACTAAGGGCCCAGTGAACAAATTTGTGCACCTTAAAAGGAAGTGTGGGCCCCGAGGCTGCTGTGGGCACATGGGCAGGTCTCAGCCCATCCTCTGTGCCCCTGCCCAACTCCTCCCGCCACAGCCCCTGGTCCCTTTTCTGCAGGTAGCCCCGCTCCTGCTGCTGCTGCTCCCACACACTGATGGCGCTGGCCCGGCTCGCACCCGCTGACAGCACCGAGCAATTGGGGCTGGCGCCAGCAGTGGGTGCAAGTGGGGCCGGCACTGGCAGTGGGTGTGAGCGGGGCCAGCGCCATTAGTGGGGGAGGGTATGCTGCCCCAATTGCCCCTCAGGAGCAGGGAGAGGTGGAGAAGACCTCAGGAACGATCAGGGCCGGCAGTTGCTGCTCACATCCCCTGACAGTGCTGAGCAATCGTACCGGCGCCAGACATCGGCAGTAGGTGCGAGCAGCGGCTCTGGCACTGGCAGCAGGTGTGAGCAGGGCTGTTACCAGCAGCGGGTGCGAGAGGTGGCTGCGAGCCCAATTGCCCCTCAGGAGCAGGGGAAGGTAGAGGAGCCCTGAGGGGCGATCAGGGCCAGCAACCACCGCTTGTATCCGCTGACAATGCTGAGCAATCGGGGCTGACACTGGGAGCCGGCAGTGGGTGCGAACGGTGGCTCCAGTGCCTGCAGCAGGTGTGAGCACCAGGTGAGACTGTGGTGCGTGGGAGCAAAGAATTTTCAGTAACCACCAGAGGCTCGCCCTGATGACAGCAACTGGTGCCCTGCCTTGGTCTATCGACTCCACTCACCTGCTCCACCATCCCGCAGCAGCTGACACCTGCCATGTTGCGTCTGCGTCTCCTGGTGCTCAGCGCACATCATAGTGCTGGTTGTTCAGTTTGTTCCACCATTTGGTCTATTTGCATATTAGCCTTTTATTATATACTAGAGGCCCGGTGCACAAAATTTGTGCACGGGGCGGGGGTGTGTGTCCCTCAGCCCAGCCTGCACCCTCTCCAATCTGGGACCCCTTGAGGAATGTCCAACTGCCCGTTTAGGCCCGATCCCATGGACAGTCGGACATACCTCTCACAATCCGGAACTGCTGGCTCCCAACTGCTCACCTGCCTGCCTGATTTCCCCTAACTGCTTCTGCCTGCCAGCCTGATCACTCCCTAACCACTTTCCTGCCAGCCAGATTGCCCCTAACTGCCCTTCCCTGCCAGCCTGGTTGCCCCCAACTGCCCTCCCCTGCCAGCCATCTTTGACCACATGGGGGCAGCCATTTGTGTGTTGGAGTGATGGTCAATTTGCATATTACTCTTTTATTAGATAGGGTAGGGGCCCAGTGCACGAATTCGTGCACCTTGAAAGGAACTGTGGGCTGCGAGGCTGTGGTGGGCACAGGGGTGGGGCTTGCCCCCTCCTCTGTGCCCCTGCCAGCCCCTCCTGCCACGGCCCCCAGTCACCTGTCTGCTGGCAGCCCCACTCTTGCCGCTGCTGCTCCCATGTGCTGATGGTGTTGGCCTCACTCGCACCCACTGACAGCGAGGAGCAATTGGGGCCGGTGCCAGCAGTGGGTGCGAGTGGGGCCAGCACTGGCAGTGGGTGCATGCAGCGGCTGCTGCCCCGATCGCCCCTCAGGAACAGGGGGAGGTGGAGAAGCCCTCAGGAGTGATCAGGGCCGGCAGCCACCACTCACACCTGCTGACAGCGCCAAGCGATCAGGGCCGGCACCAGCAGTGGGTGTGAGCGGGGCTGGCACTGGCAGCAGGTGCGAGCGCCAGGCGGGACAAGCGATCAGGGCCGGCGCCAGCAGTGGGTGTGAGCGGGGCTGGCACTGGCAGCAGGTGCGAGCGCCAGGCGGGACCGCAGCACAGGGGAGCAAAGAATTTTCAGTAACCACCAGAGACTTACCCCGATGACAGCGACTGGCACCACACCTTGGTCTGGCGCCCCCGCTCACCTGCTTCACCACCTCGCTGCAGCTGACGCCCGCCATGTTTTACACTCTCCCGCCTGCTGCCAATGCCTGCTGTGTTCCATGCACACCTTCTGGTGGTCAGCACATGTCAGAGCGACCAGTTGTTCGGTTGTTTGGTTGTTCAGTTGTTCCGCTGTTCTGTCTATTTGCATATTAGGGTTTTATATAGAGAGAGGATTACATTTATGTTAAAGCCAATATTCTTCACCTTCAAAGTTTGGTTTCTCAGGTTCAGACTGAGGCCTTGCATTAGAAAAGTCATGTTTTATTATAATTGAGACAGAAATATTCTTCAAGTTCAATCAAAATGCCAGTGATTTTGTGACCTTAGATATTGGTGCCTCTTTTTATGTTTGTGGGGAAAAAAAAGACACAGTAGTTTTCTTTTAAGACACATACGTATCTATCAAGGTTAAGATACCATTTGCCAAACAGACTACACTTCCAGGTTTTTAATAAAAGAGGCCCATCAATAACTAGCATTAATTTCAATTTTTTGAAAGTAAGAAATTGAATCAAGCCATTATTTTTCTTTGTGCCTTAGGTCAAAACTGGCCAACAAAATTTAAGATGCAGGATTGATTTGAAGAACTCCTCAGAGCTATGAAAATAATGCACATTGAGGCACATTTAATGTTTGAAAGGTCACATTTTAAATGTAACGCCATTAATTAGGTGATCTCAGTACTGTTAATTAAAGAGACCATCAAGTACTGTGCAGGTAGGTATACACACTTCAACTTGTAAAATTAAATAACTTAGAAGAATGAGAATTAACAATAGAAAAGAATTTCCTGGAGAATTTTAAATAAATTAATATGCAACTCTTCAGGTGAACACTGACATATAAAGTAAACTATGCCTCATTTCATTTGTGCATGATATATAGAAGTGTATATAGAGGGGATAAATGATGATGGGAAAAAATAAAATGTTCTCTGTAAAAAAAAGTATGCTTCATTTCATTTGTGCATGATGTATAGTTTTTTGGTGTGTTTTTTTTTTTCAAAGAAGGGAGATGTAAAGTAAGTTTTAAATTAAGAAAAATAACACCTGAGATCACATAACCTGGCAATCATTTATCAGCACTCTGCACACCTCAATGGTCTTACCTTGGTCATCAAGCACCATGTTATTTCCCGCCTCTGTATTTCCTTTGCATGTTTGGTCTCTGCCTGAAACCCTCTCCTCATTCCCACTTGTCTCCATGCTCATCCACTGTCTTGGCAGCAACATAATGGCCACCTCTTTGTGGCCTTGGAGACACAAGAATAGTCCCCTTGATGAAGTTTTAATCCACAATGTCAGGTGAGTCAGTACTCCCACCTACCTTTGGTTCTACTGTAATTATCCAAACCTCTGTGCTCATTCTCTCTCAGTATAATTCAGATTGTTTGTTAAAGTGACTGTCATTTCCAGTCCTTGGAGTTTTCAAGATCCATGATCAGCATTCATTATCTTGGTGACCTCAGGGTCTGACATATATAGGTTCTTGCTATAGAATAATTGTTTATGCCCCCCCCCCCCCCCCCCCCAACTCATGTGGTGAAACCTAATCCCCAATGTGATAATATTTGGAGGCAGGACCTCTTGGAAGTGATTAGGTCACACGGGTGCAGCCTTCATGAATAGCATAGGTGCCCTTATAAAAGGGACCCCAGGGAACCCCCTTGCCCTTTCCTCCTGTGAGGACACAGGCTATCGATGATGCTAGAAGCAGGTCTTCACAAGACACCGAATGGGCCAGTGGCTCGATCTTGGACTTAGAGTCTCTAGACCTGCTGTTTATATGTATGCATTTCTGTGATAGCAGCCTGAACTGATGAAGACGTTTGTTAATGCATGTGTGGTGTGAAGGAGCCCTGCCGTGTCCCAGCCGAGCCCAGATGAGTCCAGTGGTTATGAGGTGCTTCTGACAGGAGATGGAGGGTCCCTTTCGTACCTCCAGGGAGGGGCCCATTGGGGAAGAAAGTTCCTGTTCTGTTTACACAGCTTGAAGATGCAAACCGGCTCCAAAACAGAAACTGCTCAGATTCCTGTCTCTGTTGATCACTGTCATTTTTGTCCTGCCCAAGTCCAGGTTTTGATAAACAATTGCAGGATAACTTTAAAAGTTATTTGTCTAAGGCCAGACCTTCCGGAATACTTTGAGGAAAATATATAGAAAAAAACATTTCCCTGCATACTGTCCTTCAGCACAATGCTTTATTTTGGAGCTTTGAAGTAAGTACCCCGAGAGAAACAGGAGGCTGTGAAAATGCTAGTGATTGCCTCTTGCAGGGAGGTGGCTGGAGAGGGTTAAAGGAGCATCTAACTGCTCCCCTTCCCCCCAACCCCCCTCCCATGAGGATAAGAAGGAGGGAAAGTGCCAGCAGATTCCTGGGCGCCTTCCACCTGGTGGCCCTTGCTCAGCTCTCTCCGTATCTGTGCTCCCAGAGGCCCTCTAAGCAAACACTGGTGTAATGATCTGAGGCCGAGGCAGCTGTTGGTTTCCTCCCTCTTGACAAAAGCACTTAAACCAAAACCCTTAAAGAAAAGAAGGAGGGAAGGAATGTAAATACCTCTTGTCAAACCCTTTGCAAAGTAATGTCCCTCTGTTCGTCATACTTTTTCATAAAACACAGGGGTAGGTAGAGCCCCGTTTCCAGGATAATGAAATAAAGCACTTTTATTTCCCACCCGTGTGGCACTTTTTTTCAGAAAGATGAGAACTGCTGAAGGAGGACGCCTCCCAGGGCTAGATTCCAATTAACTGCTGTACTCATTGCTGATATCTCGGCATCACTGTTCTTCTGAAAATGGGACAGGGAGTCTGAGAGAGCATAAAGACAAGGTGACTGATCAACCGAGACAGAACCTAACACCACTCCTTCCCCAGTCTTCCACAGCTTTAGGGCAAAAATAGTGGAGGAAGAAACACAGGAGAATAAATCCCATGAAATTGTTGGTATGGGTGCCTTGAAGCTCAAATATTGATCCAGAGGTTTGGAAACTACTTTCATCATCATAAAGTATTTCCACTCCTCTGCATGACTTGCTTTCAGAGCTGAGGCACAGTAGGAAAAACTTGGATTTTGGAATTAGAAGAACTATGTCTGGGTTTTGGCTCTTCTGCTCAGGAACTCTGTGACTCTGGATGAGTCGCGGACTCCTTTGGCCACATAAGGAGCCACACAATGGTAGGCATCAGTTGTTGAGAAGTTTGCAGGTTTTCGCTGACCTAGACTGGGCTCAGCTGAGTTTGCTTATAAGCCTGTACAGTGGATCTTCTTTCATCCTCTTCTTGAGATCAAATGTCCTTCCATGGACATTTTCAAGCTTCTGTTTCTACCACATTTGTTAAGTTCCATTGGCCAAATAAGTCACATAACCATATGCAGAGACATCGATAGTGAGGCAAAGTCTGGATGGCAAATGGCATGGATGACACAATGCATGAATAATTGAGGCTAAGGGGTGCAATCTGCCACAATACTTAATTTTCTCAATCTCAGTTCTCTCATCTGTGAAATGGGGATCATTGCATACTTTTGAAGATTAAATGAGATGGCACTGAAGTACTTATCTCAAGGCCGGAACAAAGTTGATGCTCAGTAAATATTACTTTCTTTCTAGTCACCTCTCCAAACTTGCAAAATGGAAATTAATACCTGTCACACCTAACAGGATTATTGTGAAGTTTTAAAAAGGTAGCACCTGTGAGAGCATTTGAAAGAATGTTAATCACCATATAATATTTGTATTGCAATAACATATAGAATGCTTATTCTTACACAGATGTAAAAGTAAATTCAGGCATGTGGATATTAAATCACAGTTCTCATTGAGCATTTTACCTTAGCATGTAGTGAGTGAAATTTTTTTCTGAGATGTATTTTGATATTTACATTATAAAGCGAAGCAAATATGTGTGGCCTGAGATGAGGGGCAGCGGCAGAGGAGAGTGAGAACAGGAAGAGGGTTTTGGGCATTCCCCAAGTAACGCCCTTAGTGTTGCCAGGATATCTGGAGTCAATCCAAGAGGAAGGTATTTTCTATTCCTTATCACCCTAAAGCTCACATCTTAATGAGGGTATTTCCCAATAAGAAGTAAAGAGTGATGGGTCACAGAGGAAAAAAACCTGTACGGTTGTTAAGACACAATCTTCTTACCTTAATAAATCGAAAACTGTTTGTGAAACAGGGCAATACAATCCTCAGATAATGACTCTTGATTGTGTGACTGGCTGCCATCCCCAGAAACTATAAGGAGCTTAAAGAAATTAACCTTGAAGATAGCAAAGATGTGGGGAAGAGAGGGTTAGATTTTAATGCAGCAGAGAGGGGAAATCTGAGTGTCTGATCATGACCTAATGGCCTTTGTGACATTCCCAAGTGCTCCTGGTCCAAAAAGGTTTATTATCAAGTTCTTCCTTTTCCTTTTTTTCTAACATCAGAATGGGGAAGAAGAATGGCACACAGGACAAGGGCATTTGCTAAGAGACGTTTCCTGGTGCAGGGACATTCTCTCTGTGGGTCAGAAGCCCCCACTGTGCAGTGGAAATTCCTTGAGTCAGGCTTCATGTAGCACTCCTTTCCCTGCAGTGCATGCGTAATTGCTATTTTGCCAGTTTCTACATATTTGATATTCATTGACTTTTTCTTCCAGGCTGAGTTAACCCAGAGTGTAAATTTTGCCCTTTTTGAAGCTGAAGGAACTCTTTTGGAACATAAAGTTGCAAGCAGAGAGCACCTCCCATTTAAAGAAATCTGTGAATTATCATTGCCACTTATGAGTATTTTGGTGACATTGATCATTCTCCAGAGTGTAGGGATGGCTAGTGATCTGATGATTATTGTGCACTGACATTGCACATTCATTGTCCAGGCTAGAACATTTCCTAACCCCCACCACTGCCATTCTCCTCCCACCCTCTCATCATTACTCCATCACTGATGGAGTAATCAGTTCTTAAAGGACTTGAAAATGATAGGTAATAAACTAACTGGTATGTTCCACTTCACAAATAACTGTTTATCTTAATAACATAAAACTCTGCTTCATAAGTGCCTTACATGATGGATGGCTAATGAATATTGGTTTCATGAACAAATAAGTGAATGAGGTTAACTTTTAGGCTAAAAGTTAACATAATAGCCTAAAATAATAGTTTCAAATGTTGAATTTGCAGCCCCTGTCTAATACAAAATAGGCCATTAAATATGCACTTAACTCTTTATATGTCTGATGTTGCTGGGGAGTGAGAAGGAAATGTTCTCACTAGTAGGCCTCATGGAGCTAAATGCAGGTCCCTTGTGTGAGCAAATTACTTAACCGAAGCTTCTGTGGAATAGCAATAATAGTCCCTCTCTCATCGAGTAGCTGAGGGGAGTGTATGAGCTAATGCATGAAAATCAGTTAGTGCAGTGCCTAGTACAAGGGAAATGTTCAACAGCTATTGTCATCTTCATCTTAATCACTATCAGCAGCATCCTCTAAAGATCCTAATTTGGTTCTGAGTCCCAAATATTCCCAGGAATTTGGTCTAGTCAGGGACCTCTCTGACTACTGTGAAACATGGTGGACAACCCGGGGCAGGGCGACTGGTGTGAACAACGACAAAAGTTGCGCATTTCCTATGCAGTGTGATGATGTATAGCATATTCAAAGTCCTTTCTAAAGTCTCTTCCTCTGGCTCAAGAAGCCTATTCTGGTTCTGAACACTAGAGTGTTAAAAACCAGCCAGCCTTAAACATGTAACCAGTCTAACATTTTTTAACCTTGACACATTCCTAGTCTGTTTTATCACTTTAAACTAACCCTTTGGGAGATTCAGGGTCAGATAGAGTAACAAGAAGCAGGAGTAATCAGTTGTGCCAAAGACAAAAACAAAACAAAACAAAAAAAAAAACAACATCAAGGAAGAAACTCTAGAAAAGTGATCCTGATGAGTAAGTCTGGTGAGAGGGTCTCTGGGAGTAGGAAGGGACAAAGACCAGAACAGAATGCTTCAGAAAAAAAAAATGTCAAAAGTAAAAAAGCATATAATTGGTATACCTGTCCAAATGACTAAGGAGTCAAATGGGATGATGGCTAAGCGTGGCACACTGATGAGTGATGTCTCCACAATGAGCAAGGTAGCCAGCTTATTTTAATGTCCAGGGCTAGTAAGTGGGGCAGATGAGGAATAATATGTTGAAAAGACAAGAGGGACTTTCTCCCCCACCCAAAAGAATTAAAGCTGTTGAAGGGATAGGGGAAGGATGTGGGGAAGAGGAGAGGGAATAAAATTAAAGGTGGAGGTGCAGAATGGAATTCTTGTGGAACAAATTAGTGTTCAGTTGTCTCAGAGAAAGTTAATAATGGTTATCCAATTAGGAGAAGGGTCACAGAAAGAATGGAGCTATAGTGGAAGGGGAATCTCATGGAGGGTTTACAGTCCCATACAGAAACACAATAACATGGGTGGAGGCTGATATAAAAAATGAGGTGACTGATGGGAGGGCTTGATTCATTGGTTGAATTTTGTATCGAACCTGCTAGAGAGCATAAGGGCATGGGGACAATGGCTTTTCCCACCCTGTCCGTCACTATGTCACTGGGAACTAGAATAGGTCCTGGTACTTAGTAGGTACATTGCAACTGTTTGTTGAATGACCGAATGAATAAAATTAAAGATTAAGGGAGTAAGATGCTGGGTAAAGAAAAGTAATGTTTAAGCCAATAACAAGAGAAATAAGGTTCAGTAGTCCCCAGAAATGGCAATTCAAGAAGTAATAGAGTTGTGTAGACTCTGAAGTTCTTTAGAATGCAAATGTATGAACTGGAGGAGAATGAAGAACATGAATGAAGGAAGAGGCGGGGTAAAGAGGGCCAGCCTATGATATCATTGGGAGGACAGTGTGTGGATTGCCCATCTTGGAGATGTACAGAGAGTCAGGCACAACAGCAGATAGAGGGACAGTTCCATCCAGGGGATGAGGGACGGGAAGCATCAGCTTTAAATATCATTGATGAGTTCACATGCGGTGCGAGGGTATCACATATATGATGTGAAAGCTTTGGTAATGGCATAGATGTTCTTAGTTACAATTAAGGAGTCACCAGTTGAAGGAGAGATGTTGAATTATTTCCACATGGAGACTATCTGAAGCATAAGAAAGTTCAGGAAACTCTCATCTTTTCAGCTTCATTATGCCCTGACCCAGGTCTTTGCAATATTTTTTCATTGTCTACTTTTTACACGTGTCTAGCGGTGCTGAATAAAGCCGTCAGCCCTGGTTTATTTGGAGTCCTGGACAGCACACGCTCTTATTCTTCAGTGCTCAGCTGTTCAGGACCGAGTCCATAAATCTGGTTTTGAAACTTTTCCTAAGAAGAGGCTATGCCTCTAAACATCTGGTCAAACAGAAGAAAAAATATCCAGTTAACTATCCATTTGTGAGGTCAACACTGGGTTAAACAAATGAGTATTTGGAAATATACAAGCGGTGGGATTTCTATTTTAGTTTTCAAACCAGAAAACCACCTGAGTAGTGGTGGCAACCGGATCCACTGCTGTTGGGTCCCAGTTTCTTAAAAGAGGAATGAATGAATAGGCATAGCGGTACCTTCAGCTCTCAGCTCTAGAGAGAGTAAACCCATGGAGCTCAGCCCCCCTCGCCTGGCCTCCTGTCCTGGGTGAGCTGCCCCTGCGGTCTGATTCAGATCACTTTTCTTGGCTCAAATATGGTACCTAAGACAGGGGTCGTTTATCAAGTGAGCATGGTACACAGGGAGCTGTAGGCAGATTATGGAAAGAGAGGGAGGAGAGAGAGGGAGGAGAGAGCGCTGGAGAGAGAGGAAGAGAGAGAGGGAAGAGGGCGAGGAGAGGAGCAGGCTGCTCCAGGAACCGCGCTTTCCAGGCGCTGGGGATTCAAGTTAGACCGGGTGGCGGTGCGGCGCCACCAGGGAGCGGGGAGCGGCCGCGCCTCCCGACATGGCTCTTTTCATGTGGGATGCTTAAGGGCTGCACGTAGAGGGAGTCACTTACAGAGGAGAGCAACTGGCATGAGGATTCCGCCAAAATGGAAGGGCTCCTGTCTCCGATGAGGACTAAGGTAAGGAGAATGAGCCGCGGGTTTTTTTTATTCTGCTTGGAGGGATAGAAAAAAGGCAGCGGAGGTGCCTGCCGGGAGCCTCTGTGAACGGGAGGCTCACTGAGCTTTTGTCTTGTTTCAGAACTAGGCTGGCGAATGCAACTGGATCTCTCAAAGAATAGGCTCGCCTCACAGACAGTGCGATGTGCAGGAAGGGGAGCGCAGCGGGGGGAGTGGGGAGCCATCGGTCAGTGTGGTCAATGTGAACAATGGGGGTCTTAGTAAATGAGTTCTCCTCTTGGTTGATTAGACAGCCATATTTTAGCAGGATTTCCAATCACTCTTCCGTGGGGACCGGGCAATCCAGGGAGCTGTTCATTGCAGGAAGTACCAATTGCTGAGGCTACATTGCTGTTTAGCGGAGGAGTAGGAACACGTTGAAAGCAGGGCATGCCCTGCTCTGGCTTGAAATCCCTCTTTCCCCCTCCTTTTCTCCAGAGCAAGAAGGCAGGGAATCCTCCGTGGAAAGTAGGTTAATGCATTCTGGACGCCAGCGTGTTTTCAGAGAACTACCAACCGGGCAGAAAAGCATGCAGGGCTGTGGACTAGCCTGACATGTTGAACTTGGACCTGAACTGTTCAGGGGGAGCTTCTGAGTCTCCGGAGGCTCAGGGAACTTGTTCTCCTCGGGTGGGGCTTGCTTTTTTCCCTGAGAAAGGGTTGCCTCAAAGACCAGGCTTTCCACTGAGAGCTCAGGTGACAGGAGGCTATTCAATTTCTGCTAAATCCACATAGAACTCTAAGTAGGTGGGTCAAAAGTTCTAAATCATGCTAGCAATATTACTTTCCTTATTCAGAAATTTCCAAAATGTTCGAGGGAAATGGGCTCTGTAAGCACAAGGCAGAGTTAAAGTCAAACGAGGGAGGCTCTGACTTCATCCCTGATGCTCAAGTTAGTGATTCCAGCACAAATGGGCTCTTGCTATGGAACCGTTTCTTTCCTGCCAGTTAATGAGCATGGCCACGGTGTCTTAAGATAATGTCAAAACTAGGGCCTTAAGCAGGAAAGTGTCCTACCCTTTGGGAGAATTCCCCATCTTCCTGTCATGCTCACTAGCCCTCTGGTCATCATTCATTTGGGGAGTAGTCCCAAGTGAGAGTTTGCTACCAAAGGTTCTAATCTAGTCCCAGCCCCGTGCTGGCTGGCTGACTTGCTGGGGAGCCCCTCTGTCACCATTTGTTCTCCCTGAGCACAGAGCTGAAGTCCTGATTCCTACAGGCAGCAGACCTCACTCCAAGGTGCTGTGGAAGCAACAGCAGGTTCTGTTTCTTAGATGTACCTGTGTTCCTTTATTGTCAGGATGGGGTTTGAATGCTTAGAGAAGCGGTTCTCAACCTGTGGGTCGCGACCCCTTTGGGGGTCGAACGACCCTTTCGCAGGGGTCGCCTAAGACCATCGGAAAACACATATATAATTACATATTGTTTTTGTGATTAATCACTATGCTTTAATTATGTTCAATTTGTAACAATGAAAATACATCCTGCATATCAGATATTTACATTACGATTCATAACAGTAGCAAAATTACAGTTATGAAGTAGCAACGAAAATAATTTTATGGTTGGGAGTCACCACAACATGAGGAACTGTATTAAAGGGTCGCAGCATTAGGAAGGTTGAGAACCACTGGCTTAGAGGGTGGTAATGTAATCTGTCCATTCCTCCCACTTATGAAATTGGTGCCTCAGACACTTTGTCCTGGTATTGTGCACTCTGAGGCTCCCCTCAAATCGGTGGATCTGAGCTCAGAACCTTAGGCAAGTACAGTTCTCATAGACCTTGAGGGGAGTTCCCTATGCAAATGAGCCAGCACTCAGGCACTGTGTAAATCACACTGCGGGCCCATTTAAATGGCATGTTGTAGTAGGGGGAGAGATGGGTGGCAGTGGGTCAGGCTTCTCATATATTATATTTATCAGTTTAATTCATATCATAGCTTGTTCCTCACCAATCATATCAACTAATGAAACACTGAGGGTTTGGGTTCCACCAAAGTTCAAACAAGACCTCTACATAGCAAACTGACTTCCATTCAAACCCTTAAATTTTTAGGTTTCAAAGGGTGTGTGTGTGTGTGTGTGTGTGTGTGTGTGTGTGT
>NW_005370156.1:1131503-1179952 GCF_000412655.1 Myotis brandtii
TTTTTTTACAGAGAGGAAGGGAGAGAGATGGAGAGTTAGAAACATCGATGAGAAACATTGATCAGCTGCCTCCTGCACACCTCCCACTGGGGATGTGCCTGCAACCAAGGTACATGCCCTTGACCGGAATCGAACCTGGGACCTTTCAGTCCGCAGGCAGACACTCTATCCACTGAGCCAAACCAGTTAAGGCTGGTGAAATTTTTAAAAATCTCTTTATTTCTGACTCTGGAAACTGAAATTTCCATATTGAAGATTCAAAATACATTTTAATTTGGTGACCTACAGTAGCATCTTACTCAGGGCGCAAGATCCAACTGTGTAAAACTTCCATTGCTGAGACTCAGCTTTAGTTTCTAAATTGCCATGTCCTGTGTTATTGACATTACCCAGCAATTTTAAAAAAATTGATCCAAATTCTTTTATAAGCCACAATGTATTGTCATTCTTAAACTTTGATCCACATTGTATCCTTTTAAGTCTATTCTGGAATATTCTGCCCCTTCAGTAAGGATGTAGCTTGAAGTTCCTGATTTCATGGCATCCTGATGGGTTGGACAATACAGCCCCCGAGCGCTCAGTTTTGCTGTGTTATGGTTACTTAATAACTTACTGACAGTTTAAAGAAAGTGTTGAGGTAAATTGGACATCATGCAATAATTTCATTATGCCATGTAATAGACTTAACCAGTCTAAATCATGGGTGCTTAGTGCATTTTTATCTTGGGATTTGCATAATTGGCACATAAATATGCATGTGATTAACTGGAAGTGGCAAAATGGGGTGGGCAAAGTGTTCACGAGTGTGAAACTTCAGGCACTTGCACAGAGGGCGCCTGAGAACACACAGTCTCCTGGGTGGTGGCCACACTTGACATACCTAGAATCAGACAAGGCAGCAGCTGGCCTTCCCTTGTCACAGCCAGTGTGTTGTCAGTGATACACAGGCTTAGCTCAGCTATGGCTTGGCTGGATTCACTTGGGTACTCTACTCATTCTTCCTTTTATATATAATGCAATCGCATAGAGTCTCTAGGCTGATGGATGTACTTCTGACTGGCCTCCTAGCAGACCATGACACAGGCCTCAGGATTCCAACCACAACAAATGATGTTTGCAAAGGCAGGGGGGAATGGAAAAGAGAAAAATGCTGATTGAGTTGTTTCTCCTATGAGAGTAAACAATTTTGTGATTAATAATCTTTGAGTACTTTTTAAATGTGTTCTTTTTAAATTTGACTTTTAATCCTCCAACCTTCATAAGTCCCTTTAATCCTCTGTGCACCACATCCAGTGAATGAGTCTGGCAAAAATTCCCCTCCTTTTCAGCGTCTTGTGATGCCTGCTTGCCAGCGCCTGCTGCAAAATTTACAATGAGCACCTGGCTACAGCCACGTAATATCAAGCCAAGTCTACTTTTCATGGATGCAAGGTGTGTTTTCTGGAGAAGTTATAGTATCAAAAAATGATGAAGAAGGAGAGGAGAGAAGAGGAGAGGAGAGGAGAGGGGAGGAGAGAGGGTGGGGGAGAAGAGGAAAGAATCCTTGGTTGGAGAACCATTTTTTTTCTTTCAGTTTTATTGAGGTGTAATTCATATACAGCACTGTTTAAGTTTAAAATGTATAGCTAGAATGATCTGATATATTTATAAATAGTGAAATAATTACCACAATAAGTTTAGTTAAAACCCATCATTTCATATGGTTACAACAACAAAAATTTTTTTGGTGATGAGAACTTTTAGGATCTATTCTCTTAAACTTTCAAATATGTATATCATACTGTAGTGTTAGCTATAGTCATCACGTAGTACATTATATCCCCTGTATTTATTAATCTTGTAACTGGAAGTTTGTATCTTTTGACCACCTTTATCCAATTCTCTCACTCTCACCCATTGCCTCTGTTAACCACAAATATGATCTCCTTTACTATGAATTGGGTTTTCTTGATTTTTTTTTGTTTTTTAGATTCCATATATAAGTGTGATCACACAGTATTTGTCTTACTCTGTCTGACTTATTTCACTTTGCATAATGCCTTCAAGAGTCCTCCATGTTGTAACAATGGCAGGATTTCCTTTTTTTTTATTGCTGAACAGTATTTCTTTGTGTGTATGTGTGTGTACATACAAACACATATACATATATTTTTCCTTTATTCATTTTCTTTATTCATTTGTCAATGGATGCTTAGATTGTTTCAATGTCTTGTCTATTACAAATAATGCTACAGTGAATATGGTGGTGCCAATAGCTCTTCAACACAGTGATTTCATTTCCTTGGGGTTTATACCCAGAAGTGCAATTGCTAGATCATTTAATAGTTCTATTTTTAATTTTTTGAGGGACTGGAGGCCCATCTTTTATATCCAAACAAAAATACTGATGTCTTTAATTAAATGATTGCACAGTAAATGGCGAGTGGATATAATTAACCTGGAGAATGGATGTTAACTAGATGTATTATAGAGATAATTTCTCAATACATACAAATACTAGTAATCCAGTGCACAGACTTGTGCATATTGAAAGGAAATTAATTAGAAGAAATATTTTAATATCACTATTCACCCTTTCTCTATAATAGAAGTGTCAGAAATGAAAGAAAATTAGTAAAATGTATATGAAAATAATATATAAATTGATTATTAAATAAACAGTCACAACATGATATAACAACAACAAAGACATGATATAAAAACAACACACACGTGCAATTGGCACCAGCAAGAACTTTATATGTATCGTGCATGTGAGAGTCAATGTTTATTTTTAAGTTGCCAGTTCATGTCATATGTACTGGCTGGTCGGTTGGTCAGATGGTTGGACGGATGTACAATCAATCACTTAGCCTTTTATATATGTAGATTGAGTCATCATGTTGTACACCTGAAACTAATATAATGTTATGTCAGAAAATTAACCTCTTTATAAAGGATGGAATATTAATTTTTAAAAAGTTTAATTTGACATCTCAGTGACTATTCTGTGTGCTAACTAGGGTTTTAAGAACACTGTGATACTGCTGCCTTCAATATCTTCTCTCCTTCACAATTAGCTAATTCCCCAGAGAAGGTGCTTTTTATCTGTCTGAACGTCTCTTATTTCTGCCACAAAGGCACTGTGTCATTTACTGCACTACAGTTACTTTTTAAAAGGAATGACTTCTGATTTGTGGTACAAAGTAGTTTTCTAAAGGAAGTCTTCTGAAAGAATCAGACTATTTATGAAAGGAACACTTACTGGGAAATGGAAGCTGAGCTTATAAAGAATGAGCAGTTGAAATTAACAGAAGAATTGTGTCCTGCAAGTCCTGCCCTTGTGTACCCAGGGTAAGTGCCACACATTATTACAGTTAGTTCAAGAATTGTCCATCTCAGCCACTCTACAATTTTTGAAGCACATTAGATACAGATGTAAGATGTAAATAAAACTACAGACACTATAGATAGTAAAAGAACGAATCAAAGGAGCATGGTCAAAGGCTCTTTGGCTCTTCAGACCAAGTATCATACAGGATATGAAACCCTAAAGCCACTTAGAATTCTACTAAACCTACTTGAAACTTTGCCAGGTCTCCATAGAGAATAGTGCCTGAAATGATCCATTGTGTTCCACACACTTGATCCATGGATTCTGATTAAATATTGGAATTGCCCTTTGAAAAGCTCTGTGAACTAGGCAGCAATAAGGACTGAAGGGTGGTGTAGACTGAGTAGCTTAAGACTAAAGGAGTGCTTGACAATTACTTTCAAGCACATTAAATATACACATTATTCACCAGCTAATGACAGTCTACTTTATCTTAATGGAGGCTTAAATAAGAGGAAACCTGCTGGAGTTGAAGCATGATAGGTTTAGATTAAATCCAAGGCAGTGTTTCTTGACATTAAAATGTTTTCCTGAGGAAGGTTGAAAGAGTTTCTAGTCTGGAAGCCTCTGAGACAGGTAAGGAGGATCTTACCTGAGAAGCCAGGAGGAGCCTTTAAGACATTCCATGATTTTATGATGCTGGGCATTTTTCTTATAAAGCCAATAAAACCAGAAATAGATTTGTTTATGAAGGATGCATCAAAGAGCTACTGTACTGTAATGTTTTTATTAAACCACTGAACTCAGTTGGGTGTGAACAGGATACAACTTTATTCTTTTCAAATGACCACTTTCAAGACATCTGTGAATCATGGAAAGAAATTGGGGACTCTCGGGCAATTTATTTGGTTAATGAAAAGGAGAGGTATGAGGCACTATAGCCTATCCTAATCAGCCTACTGGGTTCAAACCCTAGCTCCACCATTCCCTAGGGCAGCGGTTCTCAGCCTGTGGGTCGTGACCCCTTTGAGGGTCAAACGACCCTTTCACAGGGGTCGCCTAAGACCATGAGAAAACACATATATAATTACATATTGTTTACAGTAGCAAAATTACAGTTATGAAGTAGCAATGAAAATAATTTTATGGTTGGGGGTCACCACAACATGAGGAACTGTATTAAAGGGTCACGGCATTAGGAAGGTTGAGAACCACTGCCCTAGGGGGTAATTTTTCTGTGCTTCAGTTTCCTCATGTGTAGGATGCATAAATTAGTAGCCTGTATCATAGGTTATTGTGAGAAGTAAACAGTTAATGTCTGTAAGGTCTTGGCACACCATAATAAATGTTAGCTGTTACTAGTATGAATGTATGAACAAATATACAGATGAATGTTGCAGAAATTCAAGTCATAACACAAGTGTGGAATGAATTGTCACAGTCATGAATGCAGGAGGAAAGAAGGACCTAGCTTCAGGGTGATGCTGTTAGCTCAGGCACAGAGCGATAACTCCCACTTGCAAGAGCCCTATGAAGTCGGGTCCTTGCCTATCAAGAGCTCAGAGTGAAGCAGATGCCTTTGTAGCATAAATCAGCTTTCATCACAGTAAGGACTTTCACAACAAATAATTATGATAGGTAGGTAGTTTACCAGAAAAGACTGTAGGTTCAAGCTTAAGCCCAAAATTTTCCTCTCTGGAACCTCAAGAAAATCATGTTTCTGTGCTTGGCCTTGGGTTTTATCATCTCTTAAAAGACCCCATAATAAAAAACAGTCTTCCTTTCTTTTGTGCTTTAGATCTTGAAAACTTGAACATACATACTCTCATGTGATCTTCACTACAGTAGTTACAACCCAGAAATCAGCCAGTTACAAAGCAGGGCCCTCCCACCAAGAGCTGGTCGTTACCATTAACCAGCACACCACCGCTTGGGACCTGCATGAAAAAGGCCATCTTCGTATCTGGACCTCCAGGCTCACCTTGATCTGACCCTTACTCACTGACTCTGCCTCATGCTTCTTCTTTCTCCTGCCCTGGCCACTCTCAGGCTTCAGCTGAACAGTTCAGTCACCAGAGGTGTGTTTAACAGCTCCTGGGCCTCTCTCTAGCGATGCTGATTCAGAAAGTCTGAGATGAGGCCCAAGGACCTGCATTTTGTGGAAAGGCTGGAGGACTCTGATTTGAGTGATCCTTTCACCACATGTAACTGGAAGGAACACATCATCTACCTACCCAGTTGTCTCAGGGAAGGCTTTTGCAGCTCTCTGAAGATGCCAGATCTTTGAGGTGCCCAGCCCTCACCACCCTGCCCTCACCTCCTTACCCTGTCTGTCCCTTGTAACCTATCCTCTTGGGAAATCTTTGATGCCCAAGTCTGGGGTGAGTCTATAGCATGCTCTGCTTACCTCGGCCCCAGCCTTCCTCCCACTCAGTAATCATACACACACACACACACACACACACACACACACACACACAGACACACACACACACATATATATATATATATACTCCCTTTGCAATGGTTGGCCAGGAGCTTCTTGAAAACAGGCTTTACTGTGTCTTGTTCACCCTGTTTGCCTAGTAGGTAGCATGGTGCAAGCAAACTTGTAGGCTCTCCCTATATATTTATCGACTAAGTGCAGGACACAAATCACTTATAGTTCTCTAAGGGCTCATGTAGGTTTGATAAATCTTGGGCATTGAGCAGATATCCTGAGGCCAGAGTAACTGGTTAGATGTAGTGTAGAACTATCTCCACACAATAGGATGGGCCAATTCCACAGGGTGAGACCCCTAAGGCAGAATTTTCAGGGACAGATAGCAGTAGGTCGTTTGTGTTTTTCTTTTCCTATCTTGTTGTTTCTGGTTAGTAATAGCTAACATTGCCGGAGTGTTTTAATAGTTTCCAGGCTTAGGAGACTGCAGAGTGGAGAAACCACAACTGAGGGCTGATGGTGACTTCAGCTCAGGGTTATTGTTATTCCTGACATACAGGAAAAATAAAGTCAGAACTTTCTATTCCAAAATGTCTTAATGACTCTACTTTTGTTGAAAAAGTAAATGACTTTTTCCCAGATGAAACCAGGCTGTGTTTACCCTAGGAAAATGGGAAAACATGCTGACTTTATTTTCTTTTACTGCCAGTGTATCTCAATGGGTAGCATAAACTAGCTAAAAAACAGTGAAACAACTTAATTCCTTGCATTAATACAAAACAATGTTAATATTTTAAAGTAACTGTGGATTAATGACAATATATTAATACAACTTAACAATATGTAAATATTATAATACCTATATATTAATATTTAAATATAATATGTCAATATACCAGTATACATTTCAGCAGATATGTATTAATATATCATATCGATATAACATGTTAATATATTATTGATATAATATTGGTATTGGTTACAAATATTATGTGGTATATTAATAATATATGTTGATATATTAATTATAAATATTAATACATAATATAGTTAAATGCTGTGATCCTATCTAATAAAAGCATAGTATGTAAATTGTCCCCTCGACTGGAGTTCTGGGAGTTCGACCAGGGGGCAGGCCAGCCGGGGGAAGGGAGGGAGGCCCTGATGGCAGCAGGCGGCAGCCTTGGCAGGCAGCTGGGGGAAGGCAAGGAGGCCCCAGCCAGCGGCGGTGGCAGTGGCAGGCAGTGGCAGGTGGCCAGGGGAAGGGAGGGAGTACCCGGCCGGCAGCTGGCAGCCAGTAGCCTGCAGCTGGTAGGGACCCTACCAGTGCACGAATTTCGTGCACTGGGCCTCTAGCATTTTAATAGTATTATAATATTAATTACCATTTATTGAGCATTTACTATAAGGACAAGTATTTTACCTTTTTAAAAAATCTCTAACCCTCATAAGAGTTTTAAAAAGCAAGTATTTTTAACCTCATCTTGTAAATGGGAAATGAAGACTCCAAGAGGTTGGGTTCCTCAAAGCTATGGAAATCATAAGTGGAGAAAGCCGGGCTTGAACCCAAAGCTACCTGGTCTCAAAGCCCATCCTCTTTCTATCATCCTCTTGCTCTATGTGGCTAACTTAGAAATGAAGAAATCAGAGGAAAAGAGTCTGAATTCGCCGTTGCCTCATTGTAAACTGGGAGTGATGGGGGTGTGAAGCAGAGTTAGCTAATTCTAATGTGCCAGTTCACTTCATTTGACCCACATGAATCCCAAGACAGCTTCATTCCTGAGAAAACCTTATTTGACTTCAGAATTGCCTGGGGCACAGAATTCTGGGGTTCCTTGCCAGATGCCTGACAGGAAGCACAGGGACACCCCTTCTCATTCTCCCCAGAGGGAACAGCCCCTTATTTCCAGACAGTGATGGCGTTGGCACTTGAAGACTTGGCCTGGGCAAATGCAGGGTGCAAGGCTTGCTCCACACCCCAGAAGGTGATGAAAGAGCCAGCAACACACCACAAATGCCAGCCTGCTAACTGCTGGGCTTTCAAAGCCATGGTTGGTTTACAGCCCTTAACCATCCTGTGCCAAAAAAATCCTATTTGCCCAGCAGAGTTTATGAAGTCTCTGTGGAAGCTGTCTGGATGGCCCTGGTAAATGAGAAAATGCATGGGCCACTGGTTTCATTAAATGGGATAACAGGGCCCTGGGTGGCCTCTCCTGGGGGCTGGTGGGCCAGGTTGCACCTGCAGGGGGAGCTAGTCAATTGTTTAAAAGAAAAAGGAGGAGAAACCCTAGGCCATGCCTCCTGCTATATAATTAATCTGGAATATGAGTGTGGCAGGTAAAATGTAACATGACTGAGGGAGGGGAGGTAAGTGACATGAAGATTTCTGACATATAAAAAATAGGGGATTGATTTATTTATGGTAAATTCTATTCATTTTCCCAGTCAGATCTGTTTGTTACATCCCAAGCAGGCAGAGAGGAGAACTCTTAGCAGCAAAGCTGTTGAGAAGGAAAAAGTAATTTTGCAGTTCTTCTATCTCATTTACTTATTCATTCAAAAAGGATTTATTAAGTGCTCATATCCAGTGTCAGGCAATAAACTCATTTCCTCTGTCAAGGTTGTACAAACAAAAGGGAGAGTGTTAAAGAGTCCACAAACAAGACAAAGCAACCCATCACTCTCCCTTGGAAAGAAATGGGAGATAAAAGCTAGAAGCAGGATACAATCACTTTTCCAAAAGGCCACTTTTCACTAATTGTGGTGCTTTTAATACAAGTAGATGATAGCAATTGGGCAAATTAACTCCGCATTGATATTCAGAGGGAATTACTACATTAATGGCAATAACTTAGTGTCTTCAAAGGGATAAAAATGCCCGAAGGAGGATCCTATTTAGTCTTGTAAGGTTCCTTTTATCTTACACACAGAATATGAACTCAGACATCTTTTCTAAATGGGGAAACTGAAATTTAGTCATTTTTCCTAAGACTTCCAAGTAAAACACTATATTTGACACCAGGGAAAGCAGCTTGGGAAACACAGTGTAGGATACCATGCAATTTGATAAAGACCAAGGTCCTTACTTAAACAATGAGCTGTGAGAACTAGAATAACCCCAAGCACATACATAGGCTTTCTATTATTATTTAGTCACTACAAATTTTTGGCAGGAAATTCACATTTACCCTGTGTATGTGTAGTTGTCATTCACTTTCAAAATGGATGCTTCTAAAGGTGATTCCAATGCCAGTGTATGTGGTAGAAACAGAGCAGGGTTTAGATATTACTTTACAGACTATAAAGCAACCTTTCATTTATTTCATGGGTTCAGTAAATCATGGATCACTTCTGGGCATGTCTATCATGGGTAGATTGAAATATTTTAATATTTTCACTAAGTTACTTTGTTTTTAATTTTAAGGTAAATACAACAATGAAGCATAATATGTGCCTAGGATATACCATAGTATATACCCAGGAATGAAAAATATTTAAGTTATTTAACTCAGTGCTGGCCAATAGAAATATAATTCCAGCCACAATGAGAGCCACATGTATCATTTTAAATTTTCTAGAAGCCACATTAAAAAAAATAAAAAGACACAATATAAGTCATTTTAACAATATATTTTAATTAGCTAAATATACCCAATATATTATCATTTCCCTATGTAATCACTATAAAAATTATGAATGAGCTATTTTACATTCTTTTTCATACTGTCTTCAAAACCCAGTGTGCATTTTATGCTTACAACACATCTCAATCCAAACTGGCCACATGTCAAGGGCTCATAAATGCACGTGGTTAGTGGCCACTGTGCTGGATGGGGCAGCTCTAATTGATTTATTGGTACAACTAAAGAAGTCATAAAGCTGATATTTGTCTAATATTGGTAAATGGCAATTGCTGTTCAAATAGCTTATTTTGACGATGTAGTCTCTCCCTAGTGCTATTTCTGTAGTTGTGATTGGCACCGAGCAGGACCTCCGGCACAAGCATAGTTGCTGGGATGAATGCCCAGAGTGCTCTGGCCTCTGTAGTGAAAGCTGATGGTCGCACACAAAGAATGAATGAGCTCAGTGCTCCCATTGTGCAGAGAGGGCAGAGTGTCAGGTCAGAGGAGACATGTGGGCACAGGGGAACGTAGCAGTTCTAAAGGGTTCACATGGTGATTTTCCTCCCAGTTAATCTAACATTAATCTCGAGTTTCTCTTTTTTTGCCATTTCAAGTGTTGTTTAACTGCATTCCTGTAGGACCTGCTCCAGCTAGTTGCTGCAGATACCAAGGCACTCATTCCATGCAGAGGCACTGTCAGCCAAGGGGGGCATTTCCTCTGCTCCCCACAGATAACAGGTCTAAGTTCTTGGTCCTGTTGACCACTCTTCTGTGAGGCCTCCAGAGTCTCTGCCTCTGAGCCACACCTCTCTCTCAAGTTTCATGGCTACACACTAAAGCTGTTGTTCATTTTTGTGGTAAGTTTTAAAAATTAATAACTGGATATTCCATATATATTTTTACCATAATATAAGCATGAACTCACTGTTTGCTCCTCAAGCTGCTCCTCTCTGTGTGTCCCCTGTCTCACCAAGTGCCAGCCTCTTCCACCCAGGCTCAAGCCAAAGCCCTGGGTCTTCACACACCTCTCTTTGGCCCTTTCCCTTCATAGTCCACCAGTTTTCACATCCTGTTATTTCATCTCTTCTATTTATCTTAGATCTGTTCCCTCCTCTTCATCCACATGGTTACAGTTCTGGTGCAAGTGGCCATCTTTTGATTGAATTCTTGCCATAGTCTCCCAGCTAGGTTTCTGATATCCACAACTCCCTCCCTCTAACCCAGTGGTTCTCAACCTTCCTAATGCCGCGACCCTTTAATACAGTTTCTCATGTTGTGGTGACCCCCAATTTCATTGTTACAAATTGAACATAATTAAAGCATAGTGATTAATCACAAAAACAATATGTAATTATATATGTTTTTTCCGATGGTCTTAGGCGACCCCTGTGAAAGGGTCGTTCGACCCCCAAAGGGGTCGCGACCCACAGGTTGAGAACCGCTGCTCTAACCCATTAAATAATTACTGATAGAACCACTGTTTTTAAACACAAATCTGATCATGTCATTTTCATCATAAAATTCCACCTATTGTGACATTCAGGCTCTTTATAATTAGGTCCTTGCCTACCTCTTCAAGTCTCTGCTGCTGCCACTGTCTTCTGGGATGTTATGCTCATTACTGATGCTTCATTAAAAATCCTTGGCTTCCCTAGCCCCAGTGCCTTTGTACATGCTGACTGTCATGTCCAGATTCTGCTCTTCTCTTGTCTTCCTGAAGATGATGTAGTTCTCCCAAAGTTGACTCAAGTGTCACTTCTTCCATGAATCCTTCCATGACTTGAGGGCAAACATGAGGTCACCTTTGCCCCTGTCTCCACAGTCTTGTCCATTAACCCCCACACTGTAAACACATCACACCTGCTACATAAGTGTGCAACAAGTAGTTGATGAAAAAGGTAAAACTGTCATTTAAGGATTAAGTTCTCAGAATTGTCCCCCATGGCTTGTAAGTTTGGCTAGATGCAGAATTAATATTTCATTAATTAAATATCTGCCTCATGGCCTGTGCATGCCATACCATAATAAAGCTAATATTCACCCACAGATGTGTGGATTCCAGATGCATTAAAGGTGTTTTCCAACTTGGTTTAGATTCAGGTTAGACTTTTGCTGCAGCTTTCAGGCCTGAACTGCAAAGATCTCAAGGAATGGCGAGTTTTGTCAGTGAAAATTTATGTTCCTTTGTGCTGCTCCCAGGAGCTTTTCATCTATCAAGCAAATGAACCACCACCAACAATAACACCAACTACTTTCACATGATTGTATTTGCTTTAAAGAAACACTTATCCAAATTGTGGTACATTTCTTTGCTTCACAGACTGTTTTCAGGTAGAGAGTCTTGGTAAAATAACAAGTGAATAAGCCTCTCTGATGGAAAAACCTAATGAGATCATGAGGCCAGGTGTGTGCTTGGCTTTACGAGCTGTGTTCCAGAGTCTATAGAAGCTTCAAAGGTTTCCATTAAAGAGTTTTCCAAGCAGAGTTGAGTTTTATGTAAGGTGACTGGTTTGCTAAAATGTTTTATGTAGTATGACTTATTTGGGATACATAAAAACACATAAAGAGTATAGACTTATGAATGTATCACCTGGCTTAAGAACTACAACATTGCTGAATGAGCTGAAGCCCCTGGTACCTTCCCCAATAACACCCCTCCCAGAGAGAATGCCTATCCTGAACTTGGTATTTATAATGGCATACCTTTATTTATATTTATATTACAAGTGTTTGTAGAAAAAATAAATAATATTCTGTGTATATTTTGGTGCTTTCCAGAAATGGTACTAATGTGTATATATTCTAAGTGTATGAATTTTCTGCAGCTTCTCCTGGTCACTAAACAGTTTGCATGTGTGAGTCACCAACATGAATGTGTTTAGTTGTAGTTCATTCATTCTCCCTCTTGAAGGCATTGCTTGAGCACAACAGTACATCAATGTATCACCAGTCATATATTCCTTCTCTTGTGGGTGGAGAGTTCTCTCTCTATTTTTAGTTATTACAAACAATATTGCCATATCCATTCTTAAATACGTCTCCTTGAGCTCACAGGGAAAGGTTTCCCCAGTGTCTACACTTGGGAGGGGAATTGCTGGGCTGGGAGGTATGGTCATCCTAACATTTACTAAATTGCTCTCCAAAGACATTGACTATTAAAACATGTTTGTTTCCTTATAGAACACCTCTGTCTGCATTGTGTTGTGTAGTATGTGTATCTACGCATAATTAAAAATAATACCATAAAAGGAATGATGTAAATATTCCTGTCTACATATAGAAATTATTATACTTGCAAACATCCTGAAAGCAAAAATAAGAGAGATATTTGATTACTTTCCTCCAAAACGTCCATCTACTATCATTTTATTCTAACATGTACTTTCAATATCATCATCCCAAATCTCAGTGCCCCACCCTAGTGTGAATTTTGTTATATGTATGGTGTTAATATATGTAATCAATTAATGTGTTAATTAATGATTAATTAATGTATTGATAATCAATATGGCCTGATTAGGGTTTACTTGATTTGATTTTATTTTCAAAAATTCATAAAATGGTAAGGAAAACTACTGGACTCTATTACTAAAACGAAGCCCACATTTTTTCGTGCTGTCCGAGGAAGAAGGATCTCCAGGTGGAAAGGGACAGTAGCTAATTCTTCAGCTGACCCTTTGAGTTTCCTTTCTTTTTAACCACTGATTGGCTCTCTTCAGGGGCACGATTACTAGTACTGTTTCTCAGGGGCCTCTATAAGAATTTCTTATTTTATGTTTCAACACAATCATCTTCAAAATACAAAGAGTAGGAGAGGATTGTGCACCATCTGATGACCACCTTGTAGCCGAGCACTGGCCCACGATCAAAGAGTCACCATATTTCTTTCAGGCTAATGAAGAAAGAGTAGAGATATACTTAATAATAAGTTAGGTGGTTTTGCCAAAAGTAGGCCAAGGGCCTCACCCTGTATTATTAAGGTTGTGCAGAGGTTTGAGCTGGAAGAAAATGATAGTAGAACTCACTCTTCACCCAGCACATGGAATATAGGCACGCCACACTCACAAGAACCTGGCACATGGGGGCCAGAAATGGATTCATGTTAAAAGCAGCAATTTAGTTTAAAGTGGCGGGGGAGGGGGGGAGAGGGAACCATCACCTGGTTAAATCAACATGTTAATTTGAACTTTACTGATATATGATTTTACAAAATTGACTTTATAGTTTTGTAAGAACTCTAAGCATAAAGAGATTATTTTTTTACTAGTATGCTTGTAAATACTTAAGTAACAAAAATTACAACAAAAATAAAGTATGTCAGGTCTAGAAGTCTGGCGGAAAGGCATCCCCACATTTCCAAAGTGGATCAGACCTCATTGCTGCTGAGACCCAGTGGGAACATCTCTGTCACTTTTTTAAATAGATTTTATTGATTTTTTCAATAAAAGGTTCTTTCAAAAAAAAATTACAACAAAAATAAAGTATGTCAGGTCTAGACGTCTGGCGGAAAGGCATCCCCACATTTCCAAAGTGGATCAGACCTCATTGCTGCTGAGACCCAGTGGGAACATCTCTATGTCACTTTTTTAAATAGATTTTATTGATTTTTTACAGAGAGGAAGGGAGAGGGATAGAGAGTTGGAAACATCAATGAGAGAGAAACATCGATCAGCTGCCTCCTGCACACCTCCCACTGGGGATGTGCCCACAACCAAGGTACATGGCCTTGACCAGAATCAAACCTGGGACCTTTCAGTCCGCAGGCCGATGCTCTATCCACTGAGCCAAACCGGTTAGGGCCTCTATGTCACTTTTAAAATGTCAATGATCACAAAAGGGAGAGAGGCAGACTTGCAATGGTAACCTCTCTCAGCTTCAGGTCTTGGTGGAGTCTACTGTTTGCCCCCTTTTTTGGGTGAGGCCCTCGTTCTTCATCACCCTGCAGTTCCTCAAAAGCTATACCTTTGAGCTTGAAATCAGGGGACAAAGAGCCTCCCTGCTCAATCTATCATTTCCTGTTTCAGTGAGGTTCCAGCCAAGTATTTCAAACACACATCCTTTAAGATAGGGGATTGGTTACCAGGATGCTGGAAGAGCTAAGAAGTGAAGCAGGGGATGTTGAAGTGACAGCAGGAAACCATTATCCCATAAGGCTGTAGGGACACAGAGAAGAGGTGATGCTACCAGAACACACCAGGCCAAGTCATGTGTCAGGAATTAGAATAACCAGGAACTGCAGCTAAGAGCCAGGTTCATGGAGGAAGGGGCAGCCAGAAGGGGAGGCAGCACTACAGGAAGCAGAGAGAAAGGTGTCTCCCTTTCATCTTCCCTCACTACTTCCCATGGACAAAAGTGACAGAAAGTGACCCCAAGGATGTTCCCTGTGACACACAGCAGGAGGAGGGGGAGGAAACAGGCACATGAAGGCTTCCTCCAGACTTCTGTGTTCTTCTCAGGACCCTCCACTTCTCTCAGGTAATTGACACTGGAGACAACCTTTCTTGGAAGGCAAATAGGATTCCTATTTTGTACCAGGTTCCATTGGTTGCTGTGGAGCCCCATGTTGAAGTTTTTGTGACTCTGATTGACTGATTAATAACATCTGTCATGAGTGCAAAAGGTGAGTAGTGGCACTCGTAGTTGGTATATACCATCTCTATCTTCTTTCTTCAGACAAATCTTTCAATAGACAATATAAAAACTAGCATCTCTATGTAGCAGATATGAGTCTTAGTCTATCCACAAATTCAGGTGTGCATGAATTCTTTATTTTTTAAATTGAATTAATTTGAATGTAAGTCTTTATCCCTCTGGATGGGTGGGGATTTCAAGCTCATCACTCTTCTCATATGGTGCATGGAAAATGGGGAAAGACCTCTTCCCAGGTTTGGCTACATATTTATTTATTTCCTGGCAAATTCTAATGTATGTAGAGACAGTATACATACATTACATAGCCTTTCTTTCATGTTGCTCAAAGGCCCATCCCCTTTCTCTTCCCTCACTGGGAATCCTGACAACATCTTTTTAAAAAAACTTGGTTTTAGGAAACTAGAGCTGGGGTAGACAGTACCCTGCAAGCAACTTCTGGCTTTGGGCTGAGGTGGAAATTTTGCTTAAATGAAGGGCACAGGAGTCTGCTGCCTTCCTAAAACAAAGGAGAAAAAAACATAAGGACAGAAATTAATTTAAAATCTCCAAAAACTAACCTACAACCTTTTCAAGAAATTCACCCTGTGGGTGGGAGGGAGAAAGAGCTACAGGGAGGGTGGACTGCCCTCCCTGAAGAAGGTTCTGTCCCTTCACTCAGGCATGTATTCTCCTGCAGTGGAAAGACACTACTCTGGGCACAGGGGGAGCCTAGCAAACACCCACCAGAACTACCTCATGGAGTTTCAAACTGGGAAGTCAAGGAATTTCAATAACTTCAGTCTTAGCCTCCGAGCAGCATGTATAATCTCTAGGTATTTGACAAATCCAATACCTAGGATATTAGGTGTGATTCTAAACTGAGATTTCTCCAGAAAAAGCCCATCTTCTGCAATTACTTTGTCTTCCCATGAATGAGTATGAAATCGGTGGAGTGATTTGTGGAGTAATTTTTAAAAGTGCTGATGTATTCTCACCTGTGTCACCAGTTAAAGCTAATTGGGAGAGGAGGTGGGGAAGAAATGAAAATGTGTAGTTTGGGGTTCCTGGCTGTGAGCGTGTTTCCTAGGAAACCACACATGATGGAGAGTGGTAGACTCTCTGAAACAGGGGAGGAAAAGTGAGAAATACGAAGGCAAATATGCACCAGGAAAGAAAAGAATATTATTGGCTGAGCCTCAATTAGTAAAGAAAATACTCTATTCTTAGTGGAATCTTTTGGAACTGCTGATGAGGTCAAGGTAGGGTAGGGTTGGAGAAATAAAAATGAATACATTGGCTAGACAAAATGCAATCTAGTCTCACTAATATGCAAAATATTAAGCAATGTGCAAATGAATAGTCTCTACTTTGGCTTTGCAGTATAAATGAAAACAACAGTCTAATTATCATCTGAGAATGAAGCTGATACCACTTAACTCTCTAGCACAAGTCACAGGTGTTGGTTTGTTTTTACTAGTGGGGGCCATGTATTAAATGTGTGAAATGTCCCTGCTTCTTCATCTACTTCTTTTTATAATCAACAGTACAGACCTATGTCTCATGGACTCCAGGATTATAAGTAGGGCATATTCACTCTTCAAATGCGTGGGAGTCTGAGTCTTCTCCAACACTTTCTCAGTAACATTGTGCCAATAGCACAGTGCACATTGGAATGGGGTGTACCTCTGAAGGCAGGGGTGGGGAGCCTTTTTTCTGCCAAAAGCCATTTGGATATTTATAACATTATTCATGGGCCATACAAAATTATCAACTTAAAAATTAGCCTGCTCTATTTGGTCAAACATTTAATTAACTCACCCCTAATGCCTTGGCAGGGTCAGACCAAGGGATTTCATGGGCCTTATAGTCCACAGGCTGGACTTTCCCCACACCTGTCTTAAGGGAATGATTACAGATAACAGCCCACACTTTTGAGAGGGGTTCTAAGAACTTACTGACATTAAATTATTGGAACACCTTAAGGTAGGGATTATGTAGACCATCCACTCTTTTACAGATAAGAAAACTGAGGCACAGAAACATAAATTAACTGTCCCAGCATCACATAATAAGTGAAGGAGCCAGGACTTGAACCCAGGC
Source organism: Myotis brandtii (assembly GCF_000412655.1). Taxonomy (NCBI): domain Eukaryota; kingdom Metazoa; phylum Chordata; class Mammalia; order Chiroptera; family Vespertilionidae; genus Myotis; species Myotis brandtii. The sequence goes on from NW_005370156.1 coordinate 1,148,611, forward strand.
AGAGTAAGTCCAGAGCCCACAGGCTTAGCAATGCTCTATGGCATCTCTGGTCTGGAGTTGTGGTTTGGCACCAGCATCTAGAGCCAAGTGACTCGCCTTATGAATATAATGAACCCCTATTGGGGTTGGGTCTCATCCACTACCTGTCCTTTAGACTCTCACCTGCTTTGGCTCATACACTATTCTTCATCTGCAGGTTGGCAGCGAGGAAAGAAACAGTTGTATCTTTTCCAAAAGGTAGGTCCTAGGGCTCCTAGGTCCTGCAAAATCCAGGGCATCTTTTAGTGAACTGTCCTGTCTGGAATTTTGTTTATTTATTTAGAATTTATACCTTTTGTCCAAAAAGGAGCTGAAGCATGTGTACATGATTAAATAAAAATAGAAAACTACAAATCTGGAAAGGAAATGAAGCAAATGCATGCTTATAGTTACTACAATTAAGCATTACATTTAGTTATTACCCTGTTATTTGCCCCAACTGATCACATGCAGAAGTTCACATTTATTTTCAACCCACCTATAGACTCATTTGCACTGGGAACCTACCATGTGCCAAGCAAGTGCCCAGTGCTCTAGGTGAGATAAAGATATTTACGACATGGCTACCTGCTGACATTTAGCCCCAGAGAAAGGCTGGCTCACATGAGCAATAGCTGAGAACTAGATTACAGATGACACAGTGCCTTATTGCACGTAAATGTTCAAAGTAAGGGCTCTGAGAAGTTAACACAAATCAGGTATGGGAGAACCAGTCCCTAGAGTTTCAGGATTCTAACAGGTATCAGTTACGTCATTATATATGGATAATGGCCATGACAGGAGTCAACAACTAGAAGATGAATAGAGAACTGATCACCCTGCCCCTGAACCTGGGGGACACGCTCTTAAGAGTAGGAATGAGAATTGTACACAAGATCTGAGACACCAAGTCTCTCAATGACTTGTAAATAACACTCATTTTTACATTCATGAGCATTATTTTAATTGTATACATTATCTTTCAGTACAGAGAAGAGAAGGATGGGTTTTTCTGGGGGAAAAGTGATTCTCCCAAACTAACTCAATAAATCAGGGGTAGAATTAGGATTAGAACTCTAGCTTCCTGGGGCTTTCTTGCTTACTTAGCATTTCTGCTTCGTGGTTGTTACCACCCTGTGTTCTGCTTACCCTTCTTCTACTGGTCCTTGTATGCATGTGTTTGCTCTATCTTTCTGTTTCAGTGTAAACTTATGTCTGTTCATGTCAACACTATTCTCCAAGTCACCCAAGGAATGAACCTTGAAGTGACTTTGTCTTCCTTTCCCTTCTCTGCCACCAAAATCTGTCCATCCCCAATGGCTTCTCCAGGCCGCAGTAAAATGAGGAGCAACAGTAGATGGTTTCGAAAGACTTTTCAGTTTTCCTGAAGAGTTTGTCTTGCCAAAGAAAATTAGAGTTAAAGCAGTAAAAACAGAGTTTAATCAAGAACTATGGCAATAGGAGAAAAGAGACCCAGGGAAAATGGAACTGGGCTCCGTTCTAAATCCAGCATAGTGAAGATGGCATTCATAGCCAGGGCGTGGTCAGTGGATGGAAAATTACTAAGAGGAGATATCAGGGGTAAAGAGGGGGTTCTGGCTAAAATGACCGGACAGGATTCTTGCTTAAGGCCAGCAGACATCATCTCAGGGGTGGTGAGAGATGAGGAATTTGCTCAGCTATTGCAAGTGATTAGATATTGAGGGTGGGGACCCTGGCTACACCAACTTGCCAAGTTTCTTGCTACAATTGGACAGTGCAAGACTGACAAGGACACAAGGAAGGACACTGGATGTCGAGGTTAGAGGACCCTGACTAAAGTTTAGTCAAGGATGAAGTCTGTGTCAGTTTCCATGTCTTTATCCTAATTCAGTAATTTCCTCCTCCAAATTCTCTCTTGACCCATATCCTTTTCTGCAGTTTCGTTATCCCCTTCACAATTCTTCACTACCTAGTCCTGAATTACACTGTATGCAGAACAGTCTAGGTTTTTCTCATTCCAGAGCTACTCTGCATTCCACCCAGGGCTTGGGAAATAGTCCCCGCAGGCTCATGGATGGCCATTCCATCCATCAGAACAGACTCCCACACAGCATCCCAGCATAATACCTTTTTATTTTTTATTTTTATTGATTTCAGAGAGGAAGGGAGAGGGGAAAAAAGAAACATCAGTGATGAGAGATAATCATTGATCAGCTGCCTCCTGCACGCCCCCTACTGGGGATCAAGCCTGCAACCCAGGCATGTGCCCTTGACCAGAATTGAACCCAGGACCCTTCAGTCCGCAGGCCGACACTCTATATACCAGTGGTTCTCAACCTGTGGGTCGCGACCCCTTTGGCGGTCGAACGACCCTTTCACAGGGGTTGCCTAAGATTATCCTGCATATCAGATATTTACATTACGATTCATAACAGTAGCAACATTACAGTTATGAAGTAGCAACGAAAATAATTTTATGGTTGGGTCACAACATGAGGAACTGTATTTAAAGGGCCAGAAGGCGGAGAACCACTTGAGCCAAACCCGATAGGGCAGTGGTCGGCAAACTCATTAGTCAACAGAGCCAAATATCAACAGTACAACGATTGAAATTTTTTTTGAGAGCCAAATTTTTTAAACTTAAACTATATAGGTAGGTACATTGTTATTAACTTAATTAGGGTACTCCTAAGGCTTAGGAAGAGCCACACTCAAGGGGCCAAAGAGCTGCATGTGGCTCTCGAGCCGCAGTTTGCCGACCACAGCACTAGGGCTATAAACCTTTTTGAGTGACAGAAATTATGCTGAGACAATTACCAAACACATGATAACGCCGCCGACAGAAGATAGAAAACAGCTGCAAAGACACGTTTATTGCCAGTGGGGTGGATTAGAGCAGAAACCCATTAGGGTATTGTACTTTTCGATTTGTGGAATGTAAATTGTGTGTGATGCAGAGCAAGGAGAATTATTTGTACTGTTTGAAAGATTCACCTGAGCACATTATAGATTTTTTTAAAGGAGCAAGGAAAATAAGAAAGAGTTCTTTGAGTTATTAGAATTTTCTTTCCCTCCTCCCCTTCCTCTTTCCCCCTTAGAACCAGTTCCCAGGGGAGTCCTGACTCTTTTCTCTGAAGGCACTAGTGACTCTGTGACTGACTGTGCCATGGCTCCTAGGAGTAATTCTGATTTGAATTTTAACAAAACTTTAAGCCAAATTAATGAACTTCCAAGGAAGATATTTTGAGGCTCAGTCAGCAGGTGGGGAAGACTTTGGGGGACCTCAAGTCCTCCCCAAGAGCATATAGGGCCTCCTCTTCTGCTTACTTATGTTGCCCACATTTAGCATCTTTTAGTTTTCATCTTTTTAAATCTTCACCTGAGGATATGCTTTCATTGATTTTGAGAGAGAGAGATAGAGAGAAACATCCATGGTTTGCCTCCTGTACATACTCTGACCAGAGCTTAAACCCAAAACCTTGGTATGTGCCCTGACTGGGAATCGAACCCACAACCTTTTGGTGAACAGGATGACACTCCAACCAACTGAGCCATGGGCCAGGGCCAGTTTTAACATTTTATTCCAGTTCTTCTGAACTCTCACCCCTTGTCCTCACTTAGTGAGAAAGGTGCCTCTGTGCTCTATTTTTATTACACCAACAACACTGCCTTGACAGCCAGAAATGTCAGGAAGAGCTGTGCTCAAAACCTCAAAGGCTTGGGTTTGAATTCTAGCCAGTAAAATACTCTCTGGTTTTAAGGACTTCTCTACACTCTGTTCTCAGTTTCCCCCATCTCTAACAGTGGTTGTATTAGCTCTCAAGGTCTCTTCCAGTTTGGAAAGTCCTTGATGCTAACAATGATTCAAACATCGGTTTGGGGAGCTTACTGTACACAGACTTCAAATCCATGTGCGGGAGCCTGATTTCCAATAAAGGATGCATATCTCAGGGCTTCTGCTGCTCTTGATTCTCTCAGGGTGTATGATGGATTTTTGACAGTATTTGTACTTTAAGAAGCAATCACCATGAGATTACAGTTTCTGAAGGGTCAGCATTTTACTAGGCCACATTTTCTGCTTAAATTGCCTGACAGTGTCCCTTAATAGTGAAGAGTATGCTTTACTCAGAAAACCTGTGCTCAATAATTTAGAGAATGTCACCAGAACATGTACATAAATGATGCACACATTTTGAATACCAATTATTGCCTGACAGAGAGGAAGCCCACTTTACGGTTAAAGATGGGAAAACTGGAACTCTCTGGCCAAAAAACTCTTTCCTGTTAGCAGCACCTTTGTTTAAAAAAACATTTTTCCATTCCTTGTAATGTCTTCATCTGGAACAGAGCTTTTAATATATATTATTGATCCCAATAAAAGCCAGCTACCCGAAGCCTGTTTTTCTCCATGAATCTTTCTTTGTGACAATATAGCTTATTAGAGCCAATATGTATTTTGTGATGTTTAAAGGGAAACGAGATTTATCAGTTAACCAACTTTCATTGAATTCAGTCACTATGCTAGGCATCAGAGGAGCCAAAGACACAAGAAGCTGTTAATATTGTGGGACACCCACACCCCCCCCCCACACACACACATTGAACTTTAAACCAAAAAGATCACATGGTAAGAAGAACTGAAGAGAAGACTGTGAAGGCAACCAACTCCGAGGTGTAGAGGAAGGAAGAATTAGCCTTGCCTGCAGGTGGGGCAAGGAGTGGGGAGACCTGGGTGATAATCAAGTGAGGCTTCCGAGGAAAGGTAACCTCTATGGTGCACCTGAAAGTAGAAATGGGAACAAAGACACTACGCCAGTCCAGGCTATGAAACTCAAGAGCCAGTGGGAAGTGTGTCAGTGTTTTAACAACCGGTATAGCCATGGCACTTATACTAGCTGAATATTATGAGTGCTAGTAGGTAGGTTAAAATGACTAAGCCTACAATTCTTTATGAGTCCATTGTCAAAGCAGGTTGAACTTGTTTATTTTGTAGTCACTGTCATCAAACATTTATTGCATTACTAGAAATGAGCCAATTATGATGCTGTAGAAGTCCACTGTATCTAGTGGACTCAGCCACTTCATCCTGCCCACCATATCATGAAATTCTGGAGAGCAAAGGTGCATGTAGTCTCCTTTGTGTTTCCAAACCTACACTGGGATAGGCACATTAGAAAGTGATCAATAAATGTTTATGAATGAACAAGCTGATATTTGAATATATATATACTGATTTCAGAGAGGAAGGGAGAGGGAGAGAGAGATAGAACATCAATGATGAAAGAGAACCATTGATTGACTGCCTCTGCACACCCCCCACTGGGGATCGAGCCTGCAACCTAGGCATGTGCTCTGATTGGGAATTGAACCATGACCTCCTGGTTCGTAGGGCAACGCTCAACCACTAAGCCATGCCCACCAGGCAACATGCTGATTCTTGATTCCTTTAGACTCCAGAGCTAGTTGAAAAGTCAATGATTCATTTTCCATTCCCTTTAGGCAAATATGTTTGACACCTTTTGGATCCTTGGTTTACCTGTTAGAATGCTAAAGTGGTCTTTGAATCTTAAAATTGTCTTCTTATTGTGAAGAGCTGGCCCAGGCTTACTTCCTGGAGATGTGTGCAGAGCACTTTGTTCTAAGTATTTTGGTGTGCCAAGAGAAAATGCACTTGGAGCTTAAATAATTCCATCTCATTAAAGAAGGGAAAGAAGCAGTTATAAAAATATGTTCGGATAGAATTAAAATTAAATTAGAGAACATAAAAGGTGGGCAGCAGGTAGAAAGTATATAAGTAATTGGCAATTAATGAGACGGCAAGGAAGCTGGGGCCGGGAGGTGAGGCAGGGAACCACATCTCAGAGGTGTGTATATGCAGTGAGAGCAGATTTTCCTGGGCTGTGTAGCATGACTTTTTATTATTCCTCTGCATTCATTTCTACTAACTTCAATCACTTCATTCATATTAGTCAAGCAACTTGTTGATGTCAAAATCTGTGTGTGCCGATAGCTCTTGAATCGAAAGGCAAAATTCAAAGGTGGAAGTCTCAATGGGAGAGGAAGAAAAAGTGAAAGGTGCCAAACCAACTCAAAGCTTATGTTCAGTCAAATGTGTTTTTTTTTCACTTTTTGTCACTTCAAAACACACACGTTCCCTGGCAGGATTGAAAATCCAGTTCAAATGACAATGCAATTGTACGTAGACTATGAATCTTATTTCAGAGTCAGAATGCATCATTCACTGGCGGTGGGGGGGTGTTAATTATTCCCGCTGAGAAAGATTTTTTTTAATGAATTGAGGTCCAAATTATACTTGTTTCATTGCAGTTAAAAGGCAGTAACGATGACGTAGCAAGACCCTCTTTGTAGTAGTCACCTTATAAAAATTCATTCATGTGCACTAGCTTTCAGGATTTCAGAATAGCAAGATCCTTGTTGGCTTCTCATAGTGGTACAGCTCTTGTTGAGTTGGAATAAACAGCAAGTGCTGATAACTGAGGGGTGGAGGGGCAGTGATGTTGCTCATGATGAGGTTACCTGGTGGGGAGGAGGACAAGCTATGTGCATCCACAGGAATTGCACTGCCATGGCTTTACTTCACTGGCAGTGATTGAGTTTTTCTCATTTCCACATTTCAGAACATGCGTAAGGCTAATTATGAACACCTGAATCCTACCATTTCCTAGGGATTAATTAATGGGATGATAATGAAACCTTGAGCAGCCTTCCTAGAAAGGGCAGTCAGAGGGTCAGGGCTGACTTCGATGACATGGGGGAATCAAGGTCAGTGAGGGTCCAGGATATGTTTACAATTAGTTGAGTATTTAGAATCCATCTCTTGACCTGAAAACTTGAAAAACTGAATCAGAAAGATGAAATTTTACTTCATCTGCTGATAAACAGAGTGGGGTTTTTTCTTATTTAAAAAATTTTTTTACGGAAATAAAATAATGGTAGGTTACCTGTGAAGGCCCAAGTCATATATATATATTATATCTCCTCAAAATCATTTAAAATTCCCTTCTATCTATATATATAAAAGCCTAAGCAACCATTATGACCAGTCGACCGAACGACCGGTCGACTGGCCAGTAGCTATGATGTGCACTGACCACCAGGGAATGATGCTCAATAGGAGCTGCCCCCTGGTGGTCAGTGCGCTCCCATAGCCAACCTCCTGTGGCCGGCCAACCTCCCGCGGTCCCTCCCCTTGTACTGGGCAAGATGGCCCCGATCAGCCCCAATTGCAGGCCAGGCCAAGGGACCCCACTTGTGCACAAATTCATGCACCGGGCTTCTAGTGTAATTATAAAGGGCATCGTATTTTGAGGTCTGCCATGATAGGGTTGGTAATCATGTATTTCTAACCTTAGTTGAGTCCTCCTCCTTAGTAATCCTTATGTTTTTCTTTTATCTCCCTTGTTAACAGCTAGACAAGTGTAGCATATACTTTTCCCTCACTGCCTAAGTCTCCATTGCTGTCTTTACCTCATTTCTTTTTCTATCTATATGACTGTCCATTCATTCATCTATCCACCCACACATCTATTCATGATTTCACGGCTTATTCCAAAAGACTTCAAGACATTTTACAAAAACAAAACAAAACCCTGCTTGACAACAGAAAGAAAACAAAGAAAAATATTCAAGAGAAAAATGGTAAAAGAAGCTCAAGATTAAGGTAATCTATAGAAATATTTACCAGAAGTCTCATAGGAATGACCAAAAAGTAGATCACAGAAGTGGCTCTACATTTTCTAGTAGTCATAACAAATAGGAGAAATCAACCTGTCCCAGGAATCATAGGTCATAGCAGATGCTAAAGAGAAACAAGTTCTTCAAATGTCATCTTATTTCCCCCTCTCTCTGCCCATCCACACATGCTCCTAACAAACTGAATTTATCCTGTGTGGACTAACCTTTAATTCCAGAGGTAGAGAAAGAGAAGAGCCCTTTATCCTCTAAATTATGGGCTTTTATTCAGAAAATACAGAATCACACAATTCAGGCAGAGAGTAGGCAGGCTTTAAAGCCACCTCTCATTGTCCAAGACAGTAGAGAAAAGAAGGGCTGGCCCTAGACAAACAGGGAGTACAGGTTTACTGTACCCACCTGTTCATACAGGATATAGCACACACAGGAGAGAGTAGAACACAGCGAACTGGGCCCTTCCTCTTCCAGTTGGCTGCCAGCTTGGCCTCTGCAGCCACCAATGGACCTGATGGGGTCCTGCTGGCTGCTGGCTCGAGTTGTCCCCCAGCCACAGCCATCAGACCCTCCCTATATGACCTTTGGTCCTGTTTCTCATGGAGATGGCCAAGCATTAGACACTATTGTGCTGCCTGGGTTTGAGGGACCCACAAATGCTCTAAAAACCCATAGCCAAACATCCACCTCACTTTTGCATTCCTAGGCATTGTTTTGGCACTTAAAATCAAACTGTTTCATTATTTACTAAATTTTCACATGCCAGCTTTATATTTAAAGCCTACAGGCTTTCACAAACTGGTATTTGCTTGGCCCAGAATAGCAATGTCCCAAGAATCATAAGGACCCCTTAACAAGACATCATCTTTTTTTTGCTAATTCAGCTTTAATCAACTCAATTATATGCTATATTGAAATAACTGTTGTCAATAATGCTCTTCCTACCACAGCCAAGTCTTGAACTAAATCTTCTGGAGTTTGGTAAGAATTAAATTACTCCAATTTCACCAATTTTCCCCCTTCTTATTCTGATCTTACTGATGAGGCACCAGGATAAAACAGGACCAGCTCTTCATAAATTAGATAAGCAGGATGGCTGCTATGCTTATAGAATTCTAATGATACAAAGGATTACTCTTGTTGAATCTACTTGAAATAATGATAAGAGCTTAACACATGTTCTCTGGGTCAAAGTGGAGTCATATTTTGCCTAAAGTGGAATAAAACTAGTTTCCCTCCATCAATCCTGTGACTCACAGAGGGCAGGACTGAGCCGGTGATGCATCACTTCCCTGGCCTTCTCATAACCAGCCCTGTTTCTGAGCCCCACAATGGCCCTGCAACTTGCCCAGACAGCCACTGCCTGCCTGCCAACACCAAATGGAAACTTTAGAGGAGAGGAATGGGGATGGTAGGAAAGACTCAAACCCAACTGTCTTAGCTCAGGCTGCTATAATAAATACCATAACCCAGGTGCTTAAACAACAAATATTCATTTCCCACAGTTCTGGATGCTGGGAGATCCAAGATCAAGGTGTGGGCAGGTGCAGTGTTTGGTGAGGGCCCACTTCCTGGTTTGTAGATGGCTGCCTTCTCGTTAGGTCCTCACATGGCCTTTCCTTGGTGAGTACACTCAGGGAGTGAGGAGAGACAGAGGCAGAGAGAGAGATTCGTTTTTCTCTCTTCTTCTTTTCATAAGGCCATTATTCCCATCATGGGGCCCACCTGCATGACCAAATTGAACCCTAACCACCTCCCAAATGCCCCATTTCAACCACCATCACATTGTGAATTAGCGCTCCATCATATGAATCTGAGGGGGAGACAACAACTCAGTCCATGGCCCTAGGCATCTCTGCTTTCCTCCTGCCTCCCATTTCCAGGGAGGACCTCACAAATTGCCCAGGAGCCCATGGGGAGGCTCAAAGCAAACAGAGACCAGTGCAGTTGACAACAGTATCAGCAGGGTCAAAGATATTAAGAACCTGCCTGCTGTCTGCTCCCATGAGCCCTTGACGTCCTCCCCACCCACAGAGCAAAAACTCTGCTCTCCGTTTCCTGCAATATTTCCTGGTCTGGTTAGTTGACAAGTTGAAAAGCACGGCTCCCTGGGAACTCCCACCTGACTGTGTGCTTGAGTTTTCTGCCCCATTGGTCAGGGATAAGAAATTGGAAATTGCCTGTGTGACTGCAGACCAGAGGGTAACTGGCAGTGAAACAGGGGTCTTCAGATGGGGGTATGGAGGTGGGCTGTTTTGATTAGGAGTGAAGAGGGCATTGTCATGGTTAAAAAGTCCATGATTTCAACAGCCCAGTTCCCAGTACTGACAGGATTTCTGTAGGCTCTGCAGGGAAGGAAGAATGAGGTTTCCTGAGTTGGTAAAGTGCAGAAAAAGGCCCCATCCATCTGGTGGTGCATTGTCTGCGTGCCTGTCTCCTGAGCCAGGATTTAAAAGTGTATTTTTGTCTAGACCCAAATTTCCTGTAATGGACTGACAAGTGGATCAGAAACTTCAGACGGAAGCCCCAGACATTTGTTTTGGGAGCCAGAGCAGCCACACAGCTGAGCCACTGACAGTTAACGAAGTTATGCTGCCCATTTTGCTCATGTTTGGATCTGTGTCCTTTCCAACAGTCTCCAGAACAGTCACACTTAACTGGATTTGAACCAAGGTGACTCAGGAGAGACACCAAATAAAGGAGAAAGCAGGGTGCCTGTGGGCGGTGCCTTGGGCTAACCATTTAAACAGTTGGAAGGGTCTCTCCTTCTCCCACCTTCCATCACTGGTCTACTCTGGGGAGCCCTCAGTGCTTCCGCAGCACCCCAGACTCTGTTCTTGATGGTTTCGAAAGTCCTGGTATTTTGGGTGTGGCATAGTTAGAGGAGAGATTTGTGAACTCTGCAATTCATTGTTTCCTTTGTCCAAGCAAAAGTATAATTTGGGGATTTGGGTGGTTTGAATCCACATTACAAATGCTGCAATTAGGCACTCATGGTGTACCAGGGCCAATTACAGGAGGGCCACGCAAATGGGACATGCGGATTTAATGCTCTCTGGTGCAGCTAATTTTTTCTGAAAGAATAACAGTCCTGTGTTTCCCCTTCAGATGCCAGGCATGCAAACCAAAGAGTCTAGATTCCACCTTAGTACCTTAACCTCAGACCAAAGCTTGACCTCTGACCTGGACTACAAGTTGCTTGTCCCATTGGATAACTTGGAAATTGTGGAGGTTTGAGCCCAGGCTAAACAGATTTCATGGCCTCCTGGGAGCCAGGAGTCAGGAGTTTTGACATAAATATATAAAGCCTTATTTCCTATGTCAAATAAATATACCCATATTTACAAATGTGTACATGCAGATAGGTAGCAACATCTATGCCTTATGTGGCTTATATAAAGTAGTTAGGTATATGATTATCACATCAAGGCAATTATGAGATTGTACTTAACAGTATCACCTAGAATTGCAGTTTACAGACAAAACTTTGCAATACAATTTAAAGAAGAAATTTTAAATTATTTACTGTGACAAGTGTCACAGAGAAAGGTCCCATATTGGTGGAGGACAAAATGTCTCTGGATACAGTAAGGACAAGAATGGGAGACCTCGTAGGGAAGGGAAGAAAGAAGTGTTGGTGACAGCAGAAGGAAATGTGCTCCCTCCATCTGTGGCTGTCACCAGGGGCTCCAGGGAGAGGAAACCTTGGGTGGAGAGCAAGCAAGGTGGGTCTACAAGCACTGAAGCCTCCTGAAGCTAGAGGTAGGACCACAGCCTAGAGAGGTGGGGACAGTGAGGACAGCATGGGGAACCATAATATGGAAGGAGCTGGATGGAACAGCTCCCCAAAGCCTCAGCCATGGGGGATGAGCTGCCAGGTGCCTGCAAGATGGAAAATTTGGTAGCATGTGGACAAAGAGGTTGGCCAGCTTCAAATATCAACCACTGACTTCTTGTTGTTTAGTGTTAATTAAAGCTGTTAATATCATCCAAAGATGAAATATAGGAATTCCTGGGAGCACTGAAAGATGAAAGAACAGGAACAGCAACAGTACACAGGACCAATTACCCAGGTTATGGCCGCATAGCCCCACTGCAGAGCTGTTAGAACTGACTGTCCCGCCCAGGTTGGTGGTGGCCCGAACCTGTGTCCAGGGACTGGTCCCCTGCCCAGCAGATGGGCCACCTTGGGGTTTTCCTTCCCAGCAGGGCACTATCTGATGTCAGGCTTTGGTCTCAAATGCTCATTCCACTCTGGTATTGACTCTCTTTTGGACCTTAAGCTCATTTTTAAATTGGTGGTTTTAAATAGCATTCCACAGTTCACATATATTCAAGAATAATAATGGTATTGTTATAAACTATTGGTGATTTTTAAATAGTAAGTAACCCTGAGGCTCTCAGAGGGACTTTTTGTTTGGTTGGATTTTTTTCTGATTTAAATCAAATTATCAAAGGAAATAATGTCTCAATGCTTTGTTTCTTTGAATTATTAACTAACTATCCTATATAATAAAAGCCTAATATGCTAAGTGTCCAACTGTTCAACCATTCAACCAGTCGCTATGACGCACACTGACCACCAGAGGGCAAATGCTCTGACCAGTAGGTTAGCTTGCTGCTGGGGTCCGGCTGATCGGGACTGGGCGAGACAGGCTCGACATGCCCTGGAGTCCTCCCACGGTCCCTCCCTGCCCCTGATTGTGCACCCATGGGTTCCCTCGGCCTGGCCTGCAGGGATCGGGCGAAACTGGCTCTTCGACATCCCCCAAGGGGTCCCAGACTGCAAGAGGGCACAGGCCTCTAGTACTATAATAAGATGCTTCACTGCCATTCACAATGATGGAAAAAGAGAGAGAGAAATTAAAGGCTATTGGGATGGAGGTCCTTCCATATCAGGCAAGTCATGGATTTGGGAGAAGGAAATAGGGTGTTCGGGGAAAAGCACTGCTCTGTTCATAGGCAAACATACAAATCAATCTTATTTCCTCAGCTGGAAAACAAGCAGTGTCCCTTCCATTCATGCACTCGGCACTGATCACACTCATTCTCCTACCTGACCCTTACAATCCAGTGATGAGGAATGTAGGGCAGATGAAGTTAAGAGAGGTCAAAGGAGGACTGAGTCACTCTGGAGATGGTGTCAGGCCTGAGAGCACAGACAACAATGTGATGGTGATGGTGATGATGACAGTAATTAATATGCATAGAGTGCTTTATAATCCAGAACTGCCACATGCATTTTCTCATTAAAAACTAGAAGACTAGTTTTGCAGTAATGTATGGGACACTGAGTTGGAAGGGAGAAAACTTTACATCCTAGATTGCTCAGCTACAATATGCAAAGCCATGTATAGACCAGCAAATCTGTTTAATTTTCACAGGGAAAACATACCAAAATTTGCATCAGATTTGAGTGCCTAGGATTCTTGGGATACAATGACTATGCAAGTGTGCTTGCCCTCAAGTAGAGGGAACAATCTCATGTTTCCATTACTATGCAAGAAAGCAAAAGATAAGAAATGATGGGGAAAATGGCCCAATGTATAAAAGTGAGCTCAACGGAAGCAAAGATGTATGAGGGTATTTGAAGAAGGCTTAATGGAGATGGAATTTGAATCGGGTTTTGGAGGATGGGTTGGATTTCAGTAGAAAGAGCAGAGGTATTCTGGGAAGAGAAAATGTCTTGAGCAAAGGCATGGAAGAGAAAAACATGACCATGTTGAGAAATCCAAGTGGGATATAGCAGAGGGCACAGGAAAGAGGATTCTGAGTAAAAAGCCCGAAAAGGTAGATAATTGGTCCAGTTGTTAAAGGTGTTGGAGGCAGAGGCGGACACTATCATCATCCCATTGACAGGTGAGAAAACTGAGGCACACAGAAAACACGGTCACAAAGCCAGGAAGTGGATCTGGGTAGTCTGACTGTAGGAGCCAACCTCAAGCACTAATGACAATGCCTCTTGTCTGGGTGCTCAAAATCCCTGCTCCACCTTTAGCTTCCCCATGGTGTGGGTGTGGCAAGGCCTGCCCTCTACCTCACAAGACTAATGTCAATCAATTTGCTCTTGGTTGCAAGTGACAGACTCAACTCAAACAAGTTGAAACAAAAACACAATGTTTGACCTCAGAAAACAAGAAGTCCAGAGGTCAGGCAAGAGCCATCGCTGGTTAATTCAGCAGCTCAACAATTACTTCCAGAACCGAGGTGCTCCCTTCTCTCCACTTGCCACTCCCCACTCCCCCTCCTCATAGGCCAGTTTCTATGCTGGCTGAATGTTCTTTCCACCCACCCCTCACTCCCCGCTTGCTCCCCTTCCCCACTCAGGGCAGCCATTCTGACTCCCTCATGCTGTCAACTCTACTTCCCAACCCTCATGTAGTCCTGTGGGCCTCCTCCTCCTAGCAGGGCAGCACTTTCCATATTGTGTGACCCTGTCAGCGCTCCCTCTTAGAGTCCAAGCTCTGCGAGGAAAGAAACTCTGTGTATTTTTGTTCAACATTGTGTCTCTAATGCCTGCCACTCAAATACTTGTCAAATGAATAAATGATAGCTTTGTGTAATGCCTAAAAACTAAGAACCACAATACATATGGAATATGGCAAATTACTACTTATGATGTATTCTCCTATGGTGCTTTTCCCTGATGCGTATTATTACTGGTTTCTCCCCCATGAAGCATTGTCCTCTTTCTCCTTCCTTAAAACCCAGGATTTATCCAGATAGGCATGCAATCCCCTGTTCCTGAGGATATTCTAATTATTTACCACCTCTGGCAACTGCTGTTAGCTTAGGAGTGGCCCATGACATAAGCTTCCCAAACAGACTGAGGGAAGGCTGTGCTTGTAGGGACAGGAGGCTACCGGTTGCCCTGCTGCCTGCGGTCATCTTGTAGCCAGTGTAGTGCTAGTAAATTATCCAGATAGCCATGCAATCCCCTGTTCCTGAGGATATTCTAATTATTTACCACCTCTGGCAACTGCTGTTAGCTTAGGAGTGGCCCATGACATAAGCTTCCCAAACAGACTGAGGGAAGGCTGTGCTTGTAGGGACAGGAGGCTACCGGTTGCCCTGCTGCCTGCGGTCATCTTGTAGCCAGTGTAGTGCTAGTAAAGTTGGAAATAATAGAGAGAAACTTAGTAGGCAAAAGCGAACAGGACTTGGTGATGTTTAGGAACATAAGGGATAAAAAAAGTGGTGTTAAGGAAGACTCCTTGCTTACTGGCTTGGGCCATGGGATGGATGGATGGATGGATGGATGGATGGATGGATGGATGGATGGAGGTTCTAATAATTGGAATAGAAAATCCTGGATAAAATGGGAGTCATCCAGACCAGACTTCCATGTAATTTTCCATAATTGTTTTTTGTTTTTTTTAATTAAATTTATTGGGGTGACATTGGTCAACATGAAAATATCGGTTTCAGGTGTGGATTTCTATTACAAGATCTGTATATCGCACTGTGTGCCCATCACCCAAAACTGCAGTTTGTGTTCAGGGGTTTCAGTTTTATTTCCCACAAATGAGTGAAATCATGTGATTCTTAGCTTTTCATGACTGACTTATGTCACATAGAATAATGTTCTCAAGGTCCATCTATGTTGTTGTAAATGACACTACTTCATCCTTCCTTATGGCCGTGTATTACTCCATTGTGTATATGTACCACATCTTTATCCAGTCCTCTATCATAGGGCACTTGGTTGTCTCCATGTCTTGGCCACCATGAATAATGCTGCAATGAACATAGAGTGCATATATATTTGCAAATATATGATTTCAAAGTTTTTGGGTATATACATGAGAAAGGGATTGCTTGGTCATATGGTAGCTCTATTCTCAATTTTTTTGAGGAATCGCCAGACTGCTTTCCATAGTGGTTGTACCAGTCTACATTCCCACCAGCAGTGAATGAGGGTTCCCTTTTCTCCACAATCTCTCCAACACTTGTTGTTGCTTGTCTTTTTGATAATGGCCACTCTAACAGGTGTGAGGTGGTTTTGTAGTTTTGATTTGCATTTCCCTAATTGCCTCTGATGTTGAACATCTTTTCATATATCTATTGGCTGTTCGTATGTCTTCTTGGAAGAGGTGTATTTTCAGGTCCTCTGCCCACTTTTTGATTGGGTTGTTTGTTTGGTGTTGCATAATTGGTTTTACAAATTAAGTTTGAACTCATCTTTGCTTCTTGTTTGCTTCCTTTGTGCTGTGTTGGGCCCGTGGGTGTGCCCTGTTTATTACAGTTCTCCTTGTATCAGACTTTATTTAATAACTAGTGGCCCTGCATGTGAATTTGTGTGCGATTAGCTCTCCACTGCACTGTAGCTCACTGCCCTGCCCTTCTGTAGCTCTCTGCCGCAGGTAGCTCGCTGCCCCACCCTCCTGCTGATTGATCGTTACCATCATGGCATAATAACCATTTGCATATTACCTCTTTATTATATAGGATGTTTGCATTTCCTCCTTAGACCAGTCTGAGAGTGCCAAGATAGCAGGAAATGCGCATCTGTGTGTATGTATGTGCATGTGTGGGATTGCATTCCACATGGCAGATTATTATTTGTCCCTATTAAGTGGTGGATAAATATCTGCTGGTTATGGCTGGGCTGAAGCATTGTGAAGGTGAGATTGCCACACTTTGGTGGAAAGTTGCATTTAACCTGGGAGACCCGGGATCCAACAAAATTCTCACCTTATCCACTCCCCTTACTCTTGATTGTGTCTTTTATGGTTGCATGTTTAGAGTTCATCCAGCAATTGGAACTCTGCAAGCCTCAGGCTGTGTGGCAGGGGAGCTGTGTCTTTGAATGTCTTGGAAAGAAGTTTGTCATCCTTTTGTCTTTGGAAGGTAGGGGTAACTTTCTTTGTTAATAGGTTTGCAATTTTTTGGCAGATTGGAAATAATATTTCAAAGGCAATGAAGAAGCAGCTGAGGGACATTACTTGTAATTGCTTTATACTGTTATCAATTTGCTTACAAGAAAAGCGAAGCAACTCACCATCCATCAGGGGAGGGAATCGTCATAGCCAGTGATCACGGTGCATGCTTTGGAATGTCATGGCAACCGCCCCATGGTCTGGACTTGATTACTTGCTGCTGCATTCGGTCATAGCTGAGTTGCTTCATTAACATTATTTTCTTCAACCTCATTTGTAAAAGGAAGTTGGAAAACAGCTCCACATGGGGCTTCATGCTCACCTGCTCAGAATAGCTGATGTGGCAAACAAAGTAGCATTCCTCTCTCTATCCTTTGCTAATAGAGTCTATAATTGTACTCAGAGGCTCATGGGTACTGATGCCTACTGTGGGCATGAAGGAAGGGCTCACCAGAGATGACTACCCAAACCTCTCTTTTACAGGTGGCAAAAATGAAGTCAGGAAAGATTGGTGCTCAGTGTTGAACAGAGTCCTCTTTGATCAGCTGTCCTTGGGTTCAATTGCTGCCTCCATCACTTACTACCTAGTGAGTGATCTGAGCCTTGGTTCTCTCCTGTGAAATGGGAATAACACCTGCCTTCTCAGCACCTCATGTGAGAATCACAGATCAAGCCATGATCATGGTACCTGGCACAGAGCAGGTGTTAATTTCCGGGGACAGTAATTATCATTGTGTAAAAAGTCACAGGAGTTTATTGGAAAGCTGGGACACAAATCCGTGTCTCCTGAGTCTGGTCTGATTAGACCACACAGCTCTGCTTGAGGAAGGAGGCCTGAGTGTAGGTATTTGTCATGTCTGCTCAGTAAACAGTTTCAGTTATTCTGTGCCCAGAGAATGGCACTGTTCAGGTGGCAGGGGATGCTGGTGTGCGTTGGTGGGCTTTGGGCTGAATATTTGTCCTCAACAAGCTGTCTGTAGCGTTTCCCGGAGCTCTCCACACCCTCCCACGGCACACGGAGAGTGGATGGTTGTACTGTAAGTTGCAAATAAAATGGCCAATCAGTCTGGAAGACTCTGGGGGCTGCCTAAACGAAGATGAAGACCACTCCACTCAGATGGCTAAGTGACCGCGGAGCGCCGGGGAGAGAACAGACCACGGAGCGGCGTAATGAAGATGGGTATCTCAGCGGACACTTCAGCTCCAGAATAGCCTGGCGCCTCTCTCTTCGAACTGGAGCCAGCGCGCATCAGAATCCTTAAAGGTTCCGAGACGTACACGGGACGTCTGGTATACAGAGGCCATTTCCACTGAAGGCAGGTTGCATGTGGAGTGTGAGTGAGAAAGCAGATCCAGCCCAGGGTCCCTTCACAGCCGGAAATAACAATGAGGGAGGCGGGGCAGAGCCACGTGAGGGGCCCTAGAGACTGCAGAGGAGCCTGACCTTTCTGGAGAGGCCCGTCTCCCCGCGTAGGGAGCGGGCTGGGAGCGCTCCGTCCCATGGGTTTCAGCTTTGCTTCCACAGCCCTCCCAGTGTTCAAAGACATGGAACCGGCCAGAAACCCGAGGACTCAGACACAAAGGAAACTCAGGAGCAGAGCTGAATAATGAGTAAGCCTGTGCCCACAGGGTGCCAGTGCAGGCTGGCGTGAACCCACCACCTCCCACAGATTAGACACTGGAGCAGAGCAGCTCGAGCCAATGGCGTCTCCGTGTGGAGGACAGGAGCGTGCCTGAATCTGCCTGGTGTCGGGCTTGTTCTCATTGAGCAGCCCCTGCCTTTGAGTCATGTAATCCTTTACATGCAGTTTCTCATTTAATCCCCACAACATACTTGCAAAGCAAGTCCCTTTATTTCAATTTAACAAATGAAGACGATGAAGCTGAGAGAGATGAAGTAATTTGCCTTGGGACCGAGTGGGGAGGTAGATGAGCAAGGATTAGAACCCAAGCCCACACTGACACCTCTAATAGTGTCATAGTAATGCTCACCCTAATACAGAGCCAGCCAGTGCCAGGCACACACTTTCCATACATTCATGTGATGCCTACACCCCCCTGATAAGGTAGGTATTGTTACTAGCATCATGTCCATTTAACTGATGAGGAAACCGAGGCACCATGAGATTAAGTAACTTGCCACACTGAGTGGCAGGGCCATCTGGAATGGCTCCCAAGAGCACACTGTTAGCCATGAAGCCCTGCCTCTCAGCGTGTGCTCCCGGGAACCGCAGCCTCAACATCACCTTCAAACTTGTTACAAATGCAGATTGTCAGGTCTCGCCCCAGATTCAACTCACCAGGTGATCTGGCCTTGCCCTGTCCTTCCTGTAGCTGGCGTTCTCTCCAGTTAACCCATGAGAGTTGCTGACACCCACTTCTCAGATTCTTGCTCCTGGAAGTGTGGTTAAAGTGTGGTCTGTGAACAAGCAACATGGGCCTCCCCTGGGTGCTTGTTAGAACTACAGACTTTCAGGCTCCACCAAGATCTATGAACCAGAACCTGTGTTTTAACAAGATCCCCAGGTATCATGCGTGCACTTGGAAGACGGAGAAGCTCTGACCTAGGGTATAGCAGGGTGAGGTTGCACTGAGGAAACTGCCCTCGGATCTCACTACTCCTGAGACAGGGAGGGAGGGAAGCAGCTTTCCTCTGTCCCCAGGAGGGACATCAGTCAGGAGACACCCTTCGCTAGAAGGTGGTGTACTAATTGAGGTAGCTGCAGCTGCTGCAACAGATGAACAAAGTCTCTGACTCAGTGTAATAGATATTTCTTATTTGTGCAAAATCAAATCAGAGGGGAGGGCTCTGCTCCCCAGCAAATGAGAAGTGATGCTCAGGACTTTCTCCTAACACTCCACGGCCACCTCTACCTGCGAGGGAAAGTGGGAAATGGGGCCTCAGATGGTACTCAGGAGCAAGAACAGCCAGCAGTCTCTACCACGTTCACTGGTAAACCTTCAGCTCTCAACTGCTCATTTATTTATTCAGCGAATGAACACATGTGTGCATAATATTGAATAAGGAGTAAGATTCATTTATTTACCCACTTGTTTATTCAACAAACATTTGTTAAGGCTGGAGCAACTTGGAATAACAAGGTGAATAAAATTGCTTCTTCTCACAAAGAACCCAGCATCCAGAGGGGAAGATGACAAACAGCCCAGTGACTGGCAATTGTGGCTAGCAATAAGCTATCTTTTTTGGGACCACAGGAGAGGGTATCAGGTAGGGGGATATCAGGGAATGCTTCCTGGAGGAAGTGACACTGAACCAAGTTTAGACACATGGAAGGAATAAACAATGCATAGAATGGAGTTTGAAGACTCAAGGCTGCTGAGCAAGCTGCATGTGTGAAGCTGTGGAGTAACTCAACTTGGGAAACCGAGATGTTGGTGAGCTAAATGGTGATATTAGGGATGGTGAGGGACATGAAGCAATACAATTAAAAATGGCTGGGTTGCCTGTCTCCTGCAAGATGGGAAACAGTGAAACTGTGCTCTGGCCCATGATGGCAGGAAAAGAGGCAAATAGTTTGGACCACACCCTTGTATGTTACCTTTATGTGTAGTCACCCAGAAAACAACAACACGCCCATGCTACAATGAGCTTCCTCACTAAAATGCCCTTTATATTCTGCAGGGATGGAGGTGCAAGCTGCCTTAAACTACTCCATACTTTTTATTCCTGGAACAGCTGTCACCTGCCTTGTCCTGGGAACTCATTACTCGAAGAGGGATGTGCAGATTTCACACATTCCCCTAGTCTTTGGTAGTGCAGGGCTTTCTGAAAAGCTGCAACCATATTTCCACCAGGCTGTCAGCCCAAAGATGTCCTTTAGACGATC
Source organism: Myotis brandtii (assembly GCF_000412655.1). Classification (NCBI taxonomy): domain Eukaryota; kingdom Metazoa; phylum Chordata; class Mammalia; order Chiroptera; family Vespertilionidae; genus Myotis; species Myotis brandtii. The sequence continues at coordinate 1,169,045 of NW_005370156.1, forward strand.
TGTGGGACAGGACACAAAGCTCTGTCTTTCATAATTAGGGAGTGATTAATAATTTAATCAGGACAGAGAACAGTTCACAAAATGTCACCTCCTCTCATTTGTTGGGCTATGGGTCCCCATTAATCACAGGACATTCTGAATGCAAAAGAGACAGGTTTATTTGAAGCTTAATGTTGGGGTAACCTTGCCACTGCTCCCTGCTCTGCTTCAAAAACGCTGCCAATATATCAGAGCCAACGTCACTGTCACTGGCCCAGCCTCCGTCCCTGATGAATTTCCTGGGAAGCCAATGGAATATCTGCAGCTTGCTCCATCCCATTTCCTCCTCCAGGAGTACTACTGCTCGCTATGACATACACTGATCACCAGGGGGCAGTATGGAACATGGCGGGCCTTCCTCCTCCAGGAGTACTACTGCTCGCTATGACATGCACTGATCACCAGGGGGCAGTATGGAACATGGCGGGCATCAGCGACGTGGTGCTGACAATGGGCAGCAGTGGAGGCGCTGCTGGCCCCAATGGGCCTCAATGAGAGCGGGACCACAGCAGGATGGTGGAGCATGTAAGCAGGCAGCGCCAGGCCAAGGTGGGTGTGAGTGTGGGGCCTAATCACCCCACAGACAGTGACCAGTGGCAACAGCACGTGGTGCTGACAATGGGCAGCAGTGGAGGCGCTGCTGGCCCCAATGGGCCTCAATGAGAGCGGGACCACAGCAGGATGGTGGAGCATGTAAGCAGGCAGCGCCAGGCCAAGGTGGGTGTGAGTGTGGGGCCTAATCACCCCACAGACAGTGACCAGTGGCAGCAGCCGGGGGCGGGGGGGTGGGGGGGGACAGGGCCGCCATCTGGCTCCCAGGCGCTGAGGGAGCCAGGCAGGGGGCCCGGCCCCAATCGATCATCCCACAAATGGTGACCAGCGGCCAGCAGGCTCTGATCGCCCGATCTGGGCCAGAGCCCATGCTGGGACCGGCCCCATGCTGGGCTGGGCCCTGGGCTGGGATGGGGAACTGCGGGTGGGTGGCGGTGACCAACCTCCTGTGGCACTCAGGTGGGGGGCTGTGACCTCTTACCGCTACCTGAGGGCGGGGGTGATGAGGACGGAGGTGCGGTGGGAATGTAGGGTGTCCGCCGAGCTCACTCTCACTCCCCCTACTCCCCTCCCCAGGGATTCCAGGGCTTGGGCACCAGGGGAGCCCCCGTGCTCAGGTGCCAGGTGCCCATGAGGAGCCTGCCCCACACCCGTGCAGCCTCTTCCCAGTGAGCTGGGCTGCAGCTGCCAGGACTGCAGGGGCTGGTCAGGCTGCCCATGGGTTCGCACAGGAGCTGGTCTGTGAGGCCAGCTGTGAGAGAGCATGCTGCCTGGCTGGCTTCCATGCAGCACCACTGGGTGGCCCAGAGGCCCACACTGCACCCTGGCCCACGGCGTCAGTCAGGTCGTGCTCACCACATCTCCACATGGGGACTCGGGCACTGTGACTCAGATGGAGGGGGAAGCATGGGGACCCGGGGGCCCAGGTGCTGCCCAGGGCCCAGAGGTCAGCTGGGACCTGCCCTTCCACTCCAGACAGTCATGCTTCAATCCTTGGCCAGGCCTTAGGACGGCACCCGTGCACGAATTTCATGCACCGGGCCTCTAGTCTTACAATAAAGTAAGGTAGAGAAAATAAAATGTTTCTATGAAAATAATAAGAAAGAGAAATGCATTTCAGTATTTTTTTTAAATCCACATATAAACGGACCCACTTAGTTCAAACCCTAGCTATTCAAAGGTCAGCCCCTGGGAGTCCAGGCCTCAGTGCCAGCACAGCAGTGGTTTCAGCACAGAGCAGAGGGCCCTTGATCAACTATGATCTCTGCTCTCTGAGGTCGGCCAGGTGCATCCTCCCGGTGGCCACAGAGCCATGCCTTTAATCAAAACCAGAATGAGAAAGGGAGCATGAGGAAACTTTGGCACAAAGTCAGATCTAACATAAGAGGGAGTTATATCCATCCACCTAAGATGGCTCAGGTTTGTTCTGTCACTAGCCATTTCCTGTCCTATAAAGGCAAGGAGTAAATTAGGGCTGGTGTCTATCAATTATGCCAGTTGCTGGTTTGACTTTGCTCTCTTACTTATGGAGAAAGGTGGACTGTGCAAATGTTTTTATGAGATGGCCTTTGTTTTTAAAGCTGCTGCAAATGGGGTCTTTGCATGTGAAGAAGCTGAGTTCCAGGGCCCTAGCTGGTTTGGCTCAGTGGATAGAGCATCATCCCACGGACTGAAGGATCCCAGCCAGGTTCAGTTCCAGCCAAGAACATGTACTTCAGTTGCAGGCTCAGTCCCCAACCCTGGTCGGGATGAATACAGGAGGCAACCAATCAATGTGTCTCTCTCACATTGATGTTTCTCTCTCTGTCACTCCCCCTCCCTTCCACTCTCTCTAAAAATCAATGGAAAGATATCCTTGGGTGAGTATTAACAAAAGAAAAAAAAGAAGAAGAAGCTGAGTTCCAGGACCTTGATCCTGCCATCAGAAGCCTTCTTTCACTCCTTCTGCCATTTCATAAAAAGGGCTTTATCTGCTATATCAGATCCCAGCATAAGCACGTTCTGGGTAATTCTCAGTATCTGCTTTCAGCAGAAAACACAAGAAGCATAACACTTGATTAAATCTGTTCAACCTACGTGTTCCAATGGCTCCAATTTCTTATTAACAGAGGAATAAACATGCAAAACCCACCCGCCAGTGTGCATTCTTCACTTGAATCCAAGGTGAAAATCAAGCTCTGGTTTTTCTAACAGATGCTACACACGTTTCCGGAGTGTAACACGTCCCTGTTTTTCTGTGTCAGCTCTGGTTCCTAATAGGATGCTGTGATGAGGCAGGGCATGAAATTTTCATAACCAACCCCCTCTATGTACATGCATGAAAGCTGAGAGAGCCCAGGGAGAGAAACAACGATCTGAAGTGTTTCTGAATATTGGTGCTATTTTCCCAGTGCTTTGAAATTGATAAGTGCAGGTGGCATTTACACAATTTTTCTTCAGTCATTCATTCAAAGACACTTACTGAAAAGTCTATTATGGGCAAGCTTTTTATAGAGAATACAGTTCAACCAGAGATGCTGAAAGACAAGGGCGTGGGGCTCAGGGAGGTAAAAGGAGTTTTACATTGATTTCTGTGACAAGGTAGAGGAGAGAACTATCATATAAGCAGTACCTTAGTCTATGGTAGGAAGACTGCAAAACTAGTTAGTCATGGTATATCTAACTAGGTAAAAGAGTAATTTATTATTTTTCCTATGTAGTTTGTGATTTCCTGAGAGATACTAGATAAGCTAGAAATAGCCCACCCACAAATGGGTTGGGACCTTTGCATTAGTAATGATCAACAAATAGCTAGATATGCTAAGATCTACGCGCTGCAATGCAATAGCCCCTTCCACGTGTGGCTATTGTACGCTTGCAATGTGCCTTGTCTGAACTGAGGTGCTCTAGATATAAAATAACTCCTGGATTTCCACAACCAGGCTGCTCTAGACTGTAAGCTTCCAGGAGGTGGGTTCTCATATTGTGTCCTTGGGACATAACACACTTTCTGGAACTTATCAGATGACCTAAGATGTTTGTTGAGTGGATGAATGTGAGTTAAGTAGACATCAATGCTGTCACTGATAGTAAGTGATCATTTAATATCTCACTTGTCACCCACTCTTAGTATCCCATTCATTCTCCATCCACAACACTTTGTGGCTTCTGACAAGTCTACTCAGAACTTGGTCTAATACCTTAGACCAGCCGTGGGCAAACTACGGCCCGAGGGCCGGATCCGGCCTGTTTGAAATGAATAAAACTAAAAAAAAAAGACCGTACCCTTTTATGTAATGATGTTTACTTTGAATTTATATTAGTTCACACAAACACTCCATCCATGCTTTTGCTCCGTCCCTCCGGTCCAGTTTAAGAACCCATTGTGGCCCTCGAGTCAAAAAGTTTGCCCACCCCTGCCTTAGACTCTGAGGTATTCAGTAGGCAGATGGCCATCCCAGATTCTGTGCCAAAGCCCCCACGCACGTGTTAATCCCGGCAGCTTAAATAAGGGCTTGCAAGCAGAGACACCTACCAGCAGATCTGTAGGATACAGAAACTGAAGGGGGGTTAGCTCTACATACTCAGCTTTCCCTCCCTGCTTTCCAACCACTTAAATGTCTCAAAAAATTTTAGTTTATCCCAAAAAAATGCGTTCCGTCTTTTCTTTTCTCTGGTGGTTTTATGGCTGCCCTTCTTGCTTAGAGTCATTCTTCTGACTCTCCCTCATCGTCAGGTTTCAGTGGTCATTTCTCCCTGCTCTTCCTGGGTCTGCCTCTCCTAAATTACAGGCTGTAAAGGAATGAGGGATGAGGAAACAAAATGGGAAACTTAGAATTGTGCCTAAAAATACTAGTAAGAATAAATCTGTTCTGAGTGAGGGTGTGCGGGGCCATCCTGCAAAGGATGGACATAGGGTTTGGAACAGGGACTTTGATCTCTATTTGCTGACTCTCCCCAGGGCTTCCACCTCCTTCTGGTCCCTGGTTGCATTTGAGGTGAGTGGTGTTACCAGCAAAGTGAGCTCTGAAAAATGAGGTTAAGTTATATCTAGGATAGTGAAGTATTTGGAAAGTTAGAAGCAATTGGGGTGAGGTTAAGATAGCATTTGGCCCTGGCCAGTGTTGCTCAAGGATTAGAGCAGGGGTCCTCAAACTACGGCCCGCGGGTCACATGCGGCCCGCCGAAAACATTTATCCGGCCCGCCGGGTGTTTTTGCTGCTGCTGTGTGCATAGGAATTTGTTCATAGTTTTTTTTTAAACTATAGTCCGGCCCTCCAATGGTCTGAGGGACAGTGAACTGGCCCCTTGTTTAAAAAGTTTGAGGACCGCTGGATTAGAGCATCAGCCCATGCACCAGAGGGTCATGGGTTCAATTCTCAATCAAGGACACATACCTGGCTGCAGGTTCCATCCCCAGCCCCAGTTGGAGTGCATGTAGGAGGCAACCAATCCATGTGTCTCTCTTATCTCTCTCTCTCTTTCTCGCCCCCCCCCTCCTTTCACTTTCTCAAAAAAATCAATGTAAAAAATATCCTTTGGTGAGGATTAACAACAACAAAAAGATAGCATGTGGCCAAGGCAGTCAGATCTACCCAACCATACCTACAAATGCCTGTTTTTGGAAAACATATGCACAGAGAACCAAAAGCAGGACCAGGATGGTGGAAAGGCTAGGGCTTGCCCATAGAGAGGAGAGCCAGAGGAAAAGAATAAAGAAGAACAGGGAACAGATCTCCTCAAGTCTGGGTAGAGCTTGCCCAAGCCATCCTCCCTAAATCTTTGTTGAATGCACATCAGGCAATGGGCAGGGGAAACTTTTCAGAGAAGCCTTGGGGAGAAGACAGATTTCCAAGGCATGCTGAACTTTGAAAGAACCACCCATGAGACTGTAGCACTGGAGTCTGGCCAACCCCAGTCATTCTCAGCATCCTGGGTGATAGATGAGCTGGGGTGGTATGGAGTATAGAAGAATAGACCTTTTCAACCTGAACTTGGAGGTCAAGAGGTCTGATTCCAAAAGGATTCAGTAGGAAACAAGGATGTTCTCTTCAATAATAGAAATTTGCTGAAGTGGAAAAACAAATATATACATATACATATACCTATATGTACATTTCTAATTAGGGCTTTGATAGCTTTGATTTGGAAAATTTGAAGAAATGGGCAACAAATAATTTCTAAAAATGGGTTGACTGCATATAGTTATATTTTTTAAAGGAACATGTAATTCACTAAAGATGATTACATATGGAAATGAAAATCAATACACTATACAGCATTCTTTGAGCTGGTTTTCTCTTAAACTATGCAAAATTAGTGTATTTAAAAATGATCTTAAGTACAAATCTGAACTAGATACAAAAGCTCCTCTCCCTCCCACCCCCAAAGTCTTTCAGGCAGCCCTCTCGGTGTGTATTTCACAATTAGCATACACTTAAACAGAGCCCTTATTTAATAACCTCTTTGTATGTCTCTTAGTTATATTAATTACACCCACTAAGTGAAGATGAAGGTGGAAACATACAATGGATGTCCTTTTGAATTTGGAAAGAAATAAAGTTTAATCATGACCTTCCTGTAAGCAAAGCCTAAAGTGTGAAGATGGTGAGGCCCCAGTGGAGCTATTGTTATCTCTTAAAGGCCATCTCATTCTTTTGAAATCAATTGAGAGAAAGTGCAGACACCACCACGTAGAAGCTGCACAAAGTGTTCTTAACAGCTCTCTCTGTCTTCTGTTCTCTTCTCTGCACTCATCCATCGAGCATACCTGCCACATTAATTCTCCTAAAATGCCACATTAATCATGTTGCTCCTGCTCACCCATCTTCATAGCTCCTAATTACTTAGAGAATTCAATTCAAAGACCGAGTCAGTTGCTTGAGGCCCTCCCCAGCAGGGCCCACGTTTTCATAGCTAACCACCCTCTTCAGGCACCTCCATGCCTGTCCCCTTCCTTCTGAAAACCCAGTCTGCTAATGTTTCCCAAATAACTCATGACCTTTCAACACCAAGCAATCACTCACACTATTCCCCAGGCCATAACCTCTTTCCTCATTCTCTTTGCATTTTCAAGTGCTCCCTTCCTTCCTTTCTTCACTAATCATTGAGCACCCGCCATGTATCAAGAGCTGAGTGTGAACCCTACTGTCCATTCCACCTCCCTGCAGGATGTCCTTCTTCTCCAGAGCACATAGCACTTAATTTTTTGTCATTAATTGTCAGTTAACCATAGGATCCTGTGACAGTCTCTTATACTTACTGTACACAGTCTCAGTCCGTTCAGGCTGCTATGGCAGAATATCTTAGACAGAATACCATATACTGTGAGAAATGTATATCTCACAGTTCTAGAGATTGTTAAAGTCCCAGACTGAGGTGCTAGCCGATGTCAGCAGCGTCTGGTGAGGGCCCCTTCGGGTCCATAGCCAGCTGTCTTCTTGCTGTGTCCTCACATGGCAGAAGGGGCTGGGGAGCAAGCTGAGATTTCTTTCATAAACAAACTAATCCCATCACCAGGGTGTCACCTTCATTACCTAATCACCTCCCAGGGCCCACACTGAAGATCAGGTTTCAATATATGAGTTCTGGAGAGAAGCAAACATTCAGTCTACAGCATATACTATTTATTTTTTTGATGTGTTTACATCATCTCTCAATAAGATTTTAAGGTTCTCAGTGCAAGGATCATTACTTACTCTTTTTGGTACTTGCCATAATGCTTTGCTTATGGTAGGTATGCTTAGTAAACATTTCTTGTTACTTAATCTTGTTAATTAATGGGTAATGATTTCTATACTCAGATCTTTCCCACAGTAGACCCAACCATAGTACTTTGATTTTTTGGTGGTTTATTTTTTTAGCTTTTATTTGTCTTATGTTTCCCATTATTTTTGCCTCGTTTTATTTTCTTTTATTTTTTATTTTTGATACTACTAGAGGCCCAGTGCATACTGCATTCCAGACTGCAGTATGGAGTAAGGAAGAGAAGCCTATGACTCTCCTGTTTAAGGAGACTTTCATCAACATCCCATTAGGCAAAGCATAGTCACAGAACACGTCTGCATAAGATGCATATGTATCCCCTTTTAGATGGGCTCATTGCCGGTCAGATTAAAACACATTTTGTTAGATTGAGAAGAGGGTAGAATAAAGCAGGCTTGGGTTGACACTGCAGTGTCTGTCACCTGGCAGTGGAGTCTGCTGCTGTCCAAGACAGCTGTGTAAAGGAGAGGCTTGTGTCAGGAAAGCAAATATGGAAGATACCCAGGAACAAAAACTAAGTCATGTCATGCTCCTCCCCCAACGTTCTTAAAGGTGCTCTTGATTTCCTATGGGCTGGTTTAGAATTTTAGAATATAAAGCTTCAGGAAGTTGCTGTGACACGTTGCCCTGCGTGAAACCTCCCATGCACATAATCACTGTACCAGAATATAATTGAGAGCTAATTTCATATTTCCTGCATATCACATTGGAAAATTGAGCTGTCAGATCTATTTAAGGGCTACAAGCCAAATGCAAACACCCAAGCCCTGCTCTTTTAAAGAATATATTTCTACAAGACTTCTTTTTCTCTCTTTGAGACTTAACAATAACATTATTCTAAAAGCCAAATCCATCTAATTAAGCCTTCCAAGTTCAGCTATTTGCTGTGTATAAAATTTAGAAAACTTACAGATGGCAATATAGCTGAGGGAACTCTTTTCATAGGTATCCTTTCCCATTGAAAAGTCCCTTAATTTCCAAAGCTTTTAAAATTGTGGATTGTAATCCAGTAGAACAACATCTTATGCATTGTGTGAGGTTCGGTGGGGTATGGATAATCCGTGGTCATGATGCCTTGAACATAACGTGTAATCAAAGCTTGGTTAACAAGAAATGAGTGGGCACTATTCAGCCTGCCTCTGGAGAGAGATTAAGCTACATGCTATGAATGTATATTACTGAAGCCATCTTGCTAGTATAGGGCTGTTGGTTCTCTGACTTATCAAAGAGTCTCCAAATCAGTGGACAATCCCACCTGAATTATTTTCCCTATAGCTTTTTCTGAGCTCTTTTGCAGCATTTTTAAAAATATACTTAACTGGGAAGAAATCTGCATCTTCTATTCCCTAAAGTCCATGGATTGGACATCAACCCACTAAAAGCAGATTGATTTTCTCATTTCATTTCTAGAAATAGTTGAGAGACAGAGAGATAACGGTGACCCAACATCTGGTGGAGATATGTCTAAAATTAGATGAGATGACTGTGAATAGGAAATGCTAAAATGAAGAGGAAAGGAGGAGAAAGTCAATTTACTAATGTGATTCACTCTGTGAATAGTGGGTGGGCATTACTTACAAGGAGAGATGTGTTGTGTTGTGTTGTGTTGTGTTGTGTTGTGTTGTGTAGTGTTGTGAGCAGGAGAAGCCAGGTTTAACATTGGGATGCAGAACATCCCAAACATGGTGATGGTGTCCACACGGTCCAGGAAGGGAATGAAACAGGAGAATGTATCGTTGGGTGTCTAGCTCCTTTCTTCACCATTTTGCCCTTTATCTGCTGTACTTTCCCCTTCAATTCCTAGTGTCACTTTTTCTTCTCTTCCGCAGTCTCAAAAAAATCCGTTAAAATTAATTCACACCTAAATTGTAATGAAGTGTAAATGGATTTAGTTGGAATTTCAGCCAGTAGTGCGTATGTGAAGAGGCATCGTTGGAGCAGCAGATCACAAAGGCCTTTTTAAAAAACCTATTCATAAAACTGACTGTGCAGCAAGTAACTCTTTCAGAGCAAAAGCCTGAGAAATGTCTTAGCAAAGTTAACTATTGCAAGTCAGTTCTATTGTCAGCTCATTTCCCCCAAGGAGGATAATTGTAGGAAGCCCTGGGAAATCCAATCATTTTCATGAGCTGGAGGATTGATGAAAGAATCATGAAATCACAGGTGAGAAGCTAACTTCACCTAGCTATTTCCTAGCCCAGAGGGTTTCAAACTCTTTTGGTTCTGAGTGGATTATTTTTAAATAAGAACATGGAACAGATAATGCAAAGCAGTTTTGGTAGAAACATAGGTGGGCATCAAGGGGGTGGGGAGGGAAAGCCAGAGGCTCTTGTAGGCCCCCCTCCGACTTGGGGTCTGGAGTCTAAACACCACTGTACCATCCAAGCCACCCCTTGTGAAAACCTAGGGGCTTGGGCTCTGGGATGCTGAAAGACTTGCCCAAAGTTAAACAGCCAGGATGGGAAAAGTTACAACTTGGATCCAACATTCCAAATGTCTAGGTCAGAGCTTTCCCACAACAGTGATCAAATGACTGATTTTCCCTTGGATGTTTATTTTTTTTCTGATTAGAAAATCTAAAAAGTGTAGGCAGTATAGAGAAAAGATGAAATCCACCTAAAATCCCATCAATCAAAAAATTCTATGCTATATTTCCAGCATGAAAAAAACTTCAATAATCTTAACTTCAACAATCTTAGACAGATTTGACTTTTCTTGTATTGATTCAATTGTGTGGTTGGTCCTGAGACCCAGTGAGCATATAAAATAAAATTCTGAGAGAGAACCAAGATGGCGGCATAGGTAAACACCAGAGTTTGATGCCTCGAACAACCACTTCAAAAATACAACTAAAAGACGGAACGGACATCATCCAGAACCACAGGAAGGCTGGCTGAGTGGAAATCCTACAACTAGAAGGAAAGAGAAAACGATACCGAGACTCAGAGGAGGCGCAGTGCGAAAGTGAAATACTAAGGTGCGGAGGTTGCATGCGGAGCAGGCTGAACGATACCGCTCAGAGGAGGCGCAGTGCGAAAGTGAAATACTAAGGTGCGGAGGTTGCATGCGGAGCAGGCTGGCGGCTGAGGGCGCCGCCGTCGTTTTCAATCGGGAGGGAGTCTCAGGCTCTGAACTCCAGTTCCGGGCGAGTCTCTAGGGACCCAGACTCATACGGGAGAAGCGGGACTGTCTGGCAGCTTTCTCTCCAAGGGGCTTGCAGTGATTACCGGGACACTGAGAAGCAAGATCCAGGAGCCCAGAGGTCAGAGTGGGACCATCCAGTTTGCAGCTCTGTGGAACCATAAAAGACATACTCAAGGGGCAAAGGGGCAGAGCAGCAAAGCCCCATTGAAGCAAGTCTTACCCCAGAGGGGTGTCTCCAGCACAGAAGTTCTCCCACTGCAGACACAGCTGATTCTCACAGCCAATTGGCCTGGAGGTCAATTCCTCCCAGTGATAACTACAACAATCAAGGCTTAATTACAACAAGACTGTGCACAAAGCCCACAAGGGGGTGCACCAAGAGTGTCTACCTCAGGTAATTGGGACACTTAGCACAGAAAGGCACCCTAT
>NW_005370156.1:1181194-1182054 GCF_000412655.1 Myotis brandtii
GGGAAAAAAGAGGAACCAATGTAATAATCTGAACAATAAAGATTTAATTTAAAAAAAAACAAAAAAAATAAAATCAAATTCTACGTCATACAGAAAGTTTGAGCTATTTCATTTACTTACATTTTTGGGGAGGAGAAATATATGGTGGGACAGTCCTCTTGAAATATCTCTTCCTAATCAGGTTTCCCGGAACACAAACCCAGCCTATCCTTGCTGATAATGATAGAATAATGTAAAAATATTTGCCAGGGGGAATTTTTCTCGGCCTCTCTCCCCAAATGTCCGAGAGTATCAAGCTCTGGCTACAGCTGAATGTTTCTAATGAATTCTTTGAAGCACCAGCATGGATGCTACTTCCAAATAAAAGTGATAACAAGTGAAATGCTTATTTTATTACATGCATTAAATGATTTTAACTTCATAGTTCAGGTGAATCAAGATGAGAGTGGAAACGATGATGATAGGGCAACCCAAATACTGCACCTGGCTGTGCTGAGCTGACTGGATGCACCAGCAAAGGCTGGCATATTCAGGGTGAAAATCAGAGATCTGTGCTCTACCTAAGAGTTTGCATAAATGGCTGGGGGGCAGGGAATCCAGGGCAGAGTCATACAGTGGATGGAGAGAGAAGGTGCTTAACCTAAAGCCAGATTGCCTTCCTTCAAATCAGGCTGCCTCTGCCCCTGGCTGGTGTGGCTCAGTGCTTAGAGCATCAGCCCTAGGATGGAAGGGTCACGGGTTTTATTCCCTGTCAAGAGCACATACCTTGGTTTTAGTTTTGCTCCCTGCCTAGGGTCTGGGAACATGTGGGCGGCAATCAGTTGATGTGCCTCTCTCACATTGATGTTTCTCTCCCCCCC
>NW_005370156.1:1182116-1186495 GCF_000412655.1 Myotis brandtii
TCCCCCCACCTCCAACCTCCCTTCTATTCTCTCTGAAGAACAATGGAAGGAATACCCTCAGGTGAGGATTAACAACAACAAAAAAATCAGGCTGAGTCTCTGACAATTAACATCCCCACCTATAAAAGAGGGACAACAAAAATTGCACCAATTTTTTGAAGATTTGCTAAGCAAATTCGCATACATCACTTAAACCAGGGTCTCACACATAGTATTCAATGATTATTAGCTATTTTGATAATCATTATTATACAACTTATGAACTTTTATCCTCTTTAACTTCCCATCCCTCTGCTAACTCTGTTCTGTAAATATAGACTATAAGGATTTTTACTGGATGCATCTGGGAGACCAAAAGAAAGCTGACTTTTTGGCTTAAGCCAAAAGTCAGGCCTAAATTGGACATTAATGGAGTATGAAGCTCAATTGAGACAGAGAAAGCCCTGTATGCCTGGGTACCCCCTGAAACACAGATCTAAGAAAGGGCAATGAATTTCCCAAGACAAATGAAAGTAGCTTCCATTTACTGAATACTGTGTGTCAGGCACTATGCCTGTGCTAAGTGGAATGCTTTGTTTCATGCTCTCAACAACACAGGTTTCAGGCGAAGGAAACAAGGTTTAGAGAAGTTACACAACTAGTCCAAGGTCACACAGCTGTCAGGTGGCAGAGCTAGGAATCCAAACCAAGTACAGTCCACTTCAAAGCTTGTATTCATGCCCATTATGCTGGACTGCCCCCTGAAAGCAACCCAAACTGGGAACAAGGCATGAACAAGTCTTGGACTTTTTTTAAATATTGAACAAGGAAGGTGTTCAAATGGATGTGAGGGGTATAACAGGAATGAGTCAGGGTCATGGGGTCCTTGAGCACCTTATGCAGAAGTATTTATCAGTCAAGTGAAGGGAGCCATTGAGAGCTTTGGGGTATTGGAGGCAATGGCATGACTTGCATTTTAAGAACATAACTCAAATGGCAGCTTCTGGGGATAAATTTGTTGGAGCAGAGACAGGAGTCAGGAGTGACCAGTTTGAAGAACATCACAACAATTCACTGAGAGTGTCCTGGGCCAGGAAAATGGGAATAGGAAGAATATATAAGAGACATAATATACCCATAAGCATAGCAACTAAGGGCACTGGCTTTGGAATCTGACTCTCTATAGGCTGAATCTCAGTTCTGTCATATAGTAATGGTTTACCTTGACATTCAGCTTCCTCCTGTGTAAATCTGAGAGAATGATTGTCTTAGCTAGTTTGAGCTGCTATAAAAAAATATCCTAGACTGGGAGGCTTATAAACAACAGACATCTGTTTATCACAGTCCTGGAGGCTGGAAGTAGGAGATCAGGATGCCAGCAGGGTTAGGTTCTGGTGAGAGCTGTCTTCCAGGTTACTGACTGTCAACGTCTCATTGTATCCTCACATAGCATCTGGGGTCTTTTTTATAAGGATACTAATTCCATTCATAAGGGGCTCCACCCTCTTGACCTAACCACCCCCCAAAGGCCCTGCCTCTTAATGCCATCACACTGAGGAGTTAGGATTCAACAAATGAATTTGAAAGGGACACAAAGAGTCAACCCGCTGAAGTGATGTTAGGATTGTGAAAATTTTCAAAAACTGTATTTCTAATGTTTCTTATGCACCAGTAGGGTAGATAAATTGTGTGTAGTATGGTGTTTTCCACAAATAGACGTTTTTGTTCTTTAGTGAATGAATAAAATGCAATGCAGCTAAACAAGCCACATAGCTAATGACCTCCACTGGATGGACAGAAAACCACACATTTCTCAACTTTTTAATTTCACTGCCTCTTTGGCTCAGACCCATGGGTCCTTCCTGGGTGCCCACTCCTGGACAGCAGGGTCTGGGTCAGTCTGACACTTTTATGGCCAAGCAGAGTGAGCCCCACAAAATTAGCTACTTAAAACTTATCCTTTTAAGTGAATATCTTTTGTAACTTGGAAGGGAAATATCTAATATTTTAAAATGTACTTATTTGTAAAGTTGGGTTAAGAAGTAATTTTTCTCAACAGTGCCCAGAGGATTCCTGTTAAGTCAACTCTCTACATCTAGTAGGATTTGCAGATCACAGAGTCAATCTACAAAGTTGCTGCCAGAGAAAGGGCTAATTAAGGAGGCTTGGCACTGTGTCCCCAGGAACAGGATGGTGAGGGTATTTTTACAGCCTCCCTCAATCGGGCACAGAAGATCTAAATTCACAGCCTTACTGCAATGTTCTAGTTTTTTATTTTTACTTCTCAAATCTTTTTTTTTAATTTTAAAAATATGTTTTTATTTATTTTGTAGAGGAAGGGGTGAGAGAGAGAGAGAGAGAGAAACCCCAATGATAAGAGAGAATCATTGATGGACTGTCTCCTGCACACCCACTACTGGGGATCGAGCCCGCAACCTGGCATGTGCTCTGACAGGGAATCAAACCATGACCTCTTGGCTCAAGGGTTGATGCTTAAGCACTGAGCCACACTGGCAGGGCCTCAAATATTCTTGTTGTTCTCCTGGTTTTATTGATCTAAGTGAGTGCTCTGGTTGTTTTGCGTCAGTGCACTTTGAGCTTGCCCTGAGGTGGGACTGCCAAGCTTCGGAGAGGCCCAGTGCAAGTAAGCACTGGTGGAGCTGGTTATTGTTCAGAAAGCATGTTCGCTGTGCGAAACTCTGTGTACACCACGGATGAGCTAACACCTACACATGTGGTCTTCGTTTCATTACTTCACATGGAATAAGCGTTTGATCCATCATGCAGGATAGGAACAATGGTTTTGGAGACATGGATCCAGTGAGCCACACTGGCCCACAGGCCACAAAGTGCTAAAGTTGAGATTATGTTTGGAAGAACATTTATACTGTAATTTAAACTGAGTGATCCCCTACTATATGCTCTTTATGCATTTGCTCTATCAATAGCTTAAGTCCTCACAGAGAGTGCAGGCATTTCAATTCAGTTGACAATTGTAAATTATAATACAAGTAGCATCAAATCAGTGAACAGCCCCATGCTAGTTGCTATCACCATTTTTTCCCAGAGGCAAATCTGTTCTGAGTGTGAAAGTGATGGCTAGCAAGAGGAACTCAGTAACAGGCAGAATCATTTAAAACTTGAACTAGTTCCTAGAGAGAAAAATATTTGCACTTGGCGGATACCTGGGAGAGAGATGTCATGAGTTGAATGGTCAGTGATCTTCTGAGTGAACAAATAAATCTTAGAGTTTCATTTTGGTCTCACTTACTTATTAAAATCATTGGGTTCTTTGTCTTAGTTTCTTACCAACTCCTTAACTATCAGTCATTAAAATTCACCCTTCGGAGACAATGTACAATAAGACAATGAGACTCAATGTCATTAGCCCCTTAGTATTCACACATGTACACACATATGTGCACACACATGCATATGTATATGCACACATACACAGCCATGCACATGCACACATGCAAATGCACACATTCAAACTGCAGTAGCCACTGCGAATCTTCAGTGCTCCTCTCTGGGGAGCCGCACAGGTATTACTCCCCAAACCTGAGCGACCTGCTCCCCAGCATGTGCATGGACCCTGGGCAAGGCTGAGGACTCGAAATCCTCAGAGAGAGGCCAGGTGGAGTCAGAAGCAGATGGGATCTCCCCGGGAAGAACAGACTGAGCCACACAGTGCTCACTGAATCAGCATCTGGGCCCAACTCTCATGCAGTTTATGTGTGGAGTGATGAAGGAAGTTGCATCGGCTCAGTGTCCAGCGACCCTGCATATGGGGTGTAGGGGTTACCCTTCCTCTGGATTTGGAGATTACAGCCTTTGTGTTCACACTGAGGGGACATTGGCCAGAGGTGGGGTGCAGGAAAGCTGGCCACTAATACATTTCCATTAGGATTACATTGCCTTCACTCTGGGATCGTCCCCCCAGGGGGCCTCGTTAGCATAGTTTTAATGCCTCACATGTACAGGCCTCCCTCATTCCAACCGCCCTTTTTTGTATACCAAGCCCCTAACATCTGCAGGGGGTGGGCAATGCGACAGGGGGCCCTGCATCTGGGTTCAACCAAGGCGCAAAGACACAGACCAATGCTGTGGAGCCAGCCTGTCCTGTGCTGTGCTGTGCTGTGCGGTCAGGAATTGCTTCCCCAAGCTGCTCTTTCCAGAAAGCTCCACGGATGGTGGCTTTGTTTGTGTGTCCGCTCCTAGGGGTCGAATTCATTATCCACCATGGCACTGGCTCTTTTGGCAGGAGCTTGCACCTTCCTCCTCCGAGAACCCATGATCAACAACTGCAGTCACTGGTTAAAGCTGTTGCCTTTTTAAAATTTTTTATTTTATTGTTTAAAGTATTACAAATAGTAGTACGTATGTCTCCTTTTTTCCCT
>NW_005370156.1:1186570-1195259 GCF_000412655.1 Myotis brandtii
GCTTTTAAAAAGCATTTCCTTCCCAGCTATAGTTTCTTTCCCAAGTAAGCACACTAGGTGGCAGTGAGCAGTGAGAGAAGGAGGGCTGCTTGGGAAAGGCATTTTGAGGCAAGTGCAAACCTACACGAGCTGGGCTCTGGCATCCATTACAATGGAAAACCAACTGCAGCTTTAAGGGCAACCTGTAGTTTTTACTAAAGGATGAAGAGCAAGATTTATTGTCAAACCTCTTCTTACTGGTAGAAGTTTGATTATAATTTCTATTCTGGTTGTATTCATAATATTGTCAAAACCAGAGACATTTATTTATAGCCTATAAACATACTCCCTTCACAGAAAATAATGATTATAGCTAGGTGCTACTCATTCAGTCAAAACTTATAGTGTGAGTGTGTGAGTGGGTATAAATGTGTTTTCTTTAGAAGGCAGGAGAGCTTCATGATCACTTCAAGTATTTAAGTGTTACTGTTCTTTCTCTACATAACCAACATCTCCCTTTTCAATCAAGATGGACACTCCTGCCATGGCAGGTGTAGCTAAGTGGTTAGAGCATCATCCCACACGTGGAAGGGTCAAGGGTTGTATTCCCCGTCAAGAGTTTCATTCCTGGTTATAGGGTCAATCCCCTGGCAGGGTCCGGGCAAATGCAGTAGGTGACCAATTGATGTGCCTTTCTCAATTCAATGTTTCTCTCTCTCTCCCTCCCACTCTCTCTAAAATATCAATGGAAAAAATATCTTCAAGTGAGGATTAACAAAAAACAAAAGAAGAAGGACCCTCCTTTCACTATATTAAACTCAGGGTCACAGCTTTCTCAGCAGATAAAGCCTGGAGTCTTAGATTGCCTCTGCTTAGGGAAGACTCTAAAGCTTGAAATTTATCAAAGGACACTAAAATCTTAGTGCATACACTTAGTTTATTTATATTGTGCCTGGTTTTTAACCTGAATGCACTTAGTTCAGATGGGAAGAAAACACTTGTAAATCAACTGGAAAGGTGGTTTCCATAACTTGAGTCTTGCCTGCTCCAGAGAGTGACCCCCCCCCCCCCCCCCCCCCCCCCCCCCCCCTATTTATATTGTGCCTGGTTTTTAACCTGAATGCACTTAGTTCAGATGGGAAGAAAACACTTGTAAATCAACTGGAAAGGTGGTTTCCATAACTTGAGTCTTGCCTGCTCCAGAGAGTGACCCGCCCCGCCCCCCCCTCCCCATCCAGAAAGCAGGCACTGTCCCTTCAGCACCTTTAGCCCTTCCTCTCCAGCCACAGCCCAGCCCTGCCCTGGCCTGGGTCCTTATCAGAAGAGATGCAGCGAGCTGTCTCTAGCCAAGCATCTTGGACACATGGCATCATTGCACCAGTCATGTTTCTGTTCTAACCCTGATCTGAGACTCCAGCTCTATTGACTTCTGGGTTCTTTTCTACGTCCAGGTTTCTGCTATTCCCTTGGCTTGAGCCCTGTCTTAGTAACCAGTCGACCCTCTCTGCTCTGGCTTGGCTCTTGCCAGATACTCCCTAAGGTCTGAAGTCCTGTCTTTACAGCCTGGCCCTGGGGCCCCCCTGTCTAGTGACAGACCCTCTCCCAACTGCATGCCTGTGACTGATGGCTATTTCTAACTTCTGAGTCCCCCTCAGTGTTCTCCACTGAGCTGTCTGGATACCATGCAATTCTAATAAGAGTCACCATTAAAAGCACCAGCTTTGCTGATGTCTGCACTCAACAAACATTTATGCAGGGTTACTGTGTGCTAGGCTTAAGCTGGGCAGTGGAGACACAGTGGCTATAAGACATGGTTCCTGTCATCAGAGTGCTACAGCTTTCCTTCAGACCCCTGTTCTAACTCAGCACCTTCTCCTAAGGCCAGCAGCAGTCTGCTCCCAGCCCTGCCCACCTCTGCAGGAAGTTCCTTCTCTAGTCCACAGTCACTGCCAGTTGGCCTCGTCCTGTTGCAGCAAACTGGGCCATGGCTGGCTGTGCCTGAGGTCATCAAAGCGTCCTGCTCAATTTCTGGTGAAACTCTTTCCATAGCTACCCACAGGCAGGTGGGGGCTACCTTTATTCAACGTGAGAAGGGAACTAGAGTGCTGAATTGTCAGGTGCTCACTGCCTTGTTGGATCTGCATGGCCCGGTGCCTCCACCAAGCAAAGACACAGAGCAGACACAAGGAATCTGCCTGGCTTGAGGTGTGAAATCCTAAGTAATTTGCTGTAAGAGAGATCAATGTGTCAGTGTGTCAGGAACAAAAAATCGCTCTGCCTTCCCTTAATTATGTAGATGACCCTTGAGGTGGCATTGAGCAGAGTGTAAGCTCTCCCTTGCTAAGAAGATAAAATCATTTGAAGCTGTATCCATATGCAGTGGACAGTTGTACCTTCTAGGAAAGCTGTGCTTCTGAATCTGTGTTAATTACCTTGTAAGTGAGCAGTGTGAGTAGTTAATAACATTGGTGATTCCAGCTGGGGACTTAAAGATAACATAAAACATCTTAGTGATCTACTGGCTGCAAAGCAAGTAAGTAAATGTCAAGCTCCGCCTTGGTCCTCTCATTGAGTGAGGCAGACGTGAAAAAATACCCTAATAGGGAAACTAGGGTGGAAACATCTGTTCAGGAAAGGATGCTCTTAGAAAAAAAATCTTTAAGAACATGGCACAACTTTTATGCAGTTATTTTCTTTAAAATTTGATTATGGTGGTGTTGTTTTTTTTAATGTTCTATGGGTGATACCTTTTCTACTGTATACATATGTATGCACACACATACCAACAAATTGCTTTTTAATACATTTTAAAAGATAAACCTAATTACTTAAGAAATTAGGTTTACAAGGAAATCCCTTCGAGGAATCTAAACATTCTTCCTGCTCCTTCTTGAAGTCTTGTTCAGGCCTCAAATTTCTAATCTGCCTGGTGTCATCTCATGTTTTGCTAGTCTGTGCTGTGGAGACCCGGGTGTAGAGAACAATGACAAAAGATTATTGCAGAGTATGGAAGCCACGTTGCAAAGTGCTTTTGATGTAGTTCATAAAGGTAGAAATATGGGGAAAATTATAGATAGTACCCAGGCCTGGTTGTAGTATGGTTCCAGTACTAACAACCCTACTCCTTGGGCAGTTGGTGAAGGCATCAGCACAGAGTGGCTGGCTGCTGCACCCTGATTCGACCCCATTCTCCTAGACCAAATTCTACATTTCCTGCTGTGCCCTCCTCAGGTCCCTGCAAAGTGGCCCCTCCCGGGTGCCCACTGTCGTGCTGATAATACTTTCCCCAGGCTCTCTCCCTGCAATTCCGCAGTGTGCAGAGCAAAACTCACCAATTATGCTTCTAGTAATCCTGCTACTTCTCCCATTTCCAATCCCTGTGTGTCGATCTGTGCAGCACAGAGCTATAGGAGGCATAATTTTTGTGCACCCTGTGAGTACCACCAATATTCTTCCCTGGGTAGCAGTGGTCGAGGAGCCCCTGGGACTTCAGGAATACCTTCCAGATCGAGTGTTACCTTGACGACCCATCTCCTATTACTCAGAGGCTTTTTCTTCACAGTTATTTCCAGGCCCCCGCTATAAATATCCTCCTGGCAGCCATCTGCCCCTGCGGCAGAGTTTTACTATTTCATGCTTTCTGTTTGGGTTACACGATCACAGTCCTGCATTCCTTCTAGAGACATTGCAACAATTCCTGTCTCTCCTAAAGAATATCAGCCCTGCTCTGCCAGGACAGAGCAAGATTTATTTTAGTTTCATTAAAAAAATCTATGCAATTTATACAAAGCAATCAGGAGCTTGTTGGCCCATGAGGTTCAATCCATGGACTCACAAAGGGGACGGAGGAAACAAAACAAGGCCTGGTAATTACCTAGACATCTGGACTGTGAGCTCCTGCTCCGTGGAATGGGTCCAGCCCCTCCAACAAATCCAAACTGTTGGTGATGACATCTCTCAAGGGGCCAGGTAGATATTTTCCCACAAGTGAAAATTTTCCAGCAAAACCTGAGCCTGTCTTGTTTTATTTTTAAACTTGAGAGGGTAAACTTTCATTTTCAATCCACAATAAATAAGGTGTTTTGAGGCCAAGACCCTAATGAGATAATCACCACAAAAGCTGCCACCGAAATGAGCATGTTTGAAAACTTATTGAAAACATAGAATGGGCTGGCCCTGTTCCCAGCATACTGGCTGAGAGGGTGGGGGAGGGGGTCTTTGTTGTCCTTGTAACAGGTGACAATTCAGAGTAGCGTCAGCCCATCCTCTGTGGGAACCTTACTGATACGTGTTTGAGAGGCTGGTTAGAGGCTCCGAGAGGGAAAAGAATGAATAATAAGTGAGAGGTCAGCCAATGGCAGTCACACTGTTCACTGTTCTCTCCTCACGGAAACACAGCCTTCCCAGAGCCATTGCCAGGGGCCTGTGGGAAAATAGGTAGAGTTGGGAGCAACCTTTGTGACAGTAAAATCGGCTGGAAAGTAAATGGACTTCAAGCGCTGGGGACATTCCAAGAGAGAGGCTTTGAAGCGGTAGAGACCAGAAGTCAGCTGACTGAGCCCCACTGGCTTTCTCATAAACGGGGACTGATCTTTAGGGGCCTTTCCCAATGCCTCCCAGCCACCCTGCCCTGGCTTTTGCCTTTGCAGACAAGCTGGGATTAAGCTCACCGTTAGAGCAGCCGGGAGCAGTGACAGCAGCACAGTCCCTAGCACACTTGGGGCCCACGCCCCTAGCCCTGGACACAGCTGTGAGATCTTGCATTGTGACTCACCCTTCCTGTGCCTCTGTTCCCTCCTGGGCAACACTGACTGGCTTGGCTGTCCTTCCAGAAGCAGACCCTGAACTGAGGATCTGAGTGAAAAGAATTTGTTGAAGAAGTGCTTCCAGGGAAAACCAGGGCAGCTCTGTGGTGTTAGCTGAGTGTCTCAGAGTTTGCGCCTCTGGAGGAAAGGGACCCAGTTTCTGTTCCCTCCTTGCTGGCTTCTTGGTGGAAGGGGGCAGGGTGTGTGTGTGTGGGGGTACTTAGGTTCTCATGCACCTCTGGCTCTTGCTGTTTGAGCACAACAGCTCCCACAGCCTGCGCGCAGCCCTCAAGGAGGCAGCAAGTGAGCTGTTCGCAGCAAAGCCCACAGGAGCTGCGTGAACATGCAGGTGGAGGGAGTCACAGCAGCGGGCACCAGCAGAGGTGTCCCTTACACTGTGGGATAAGAGCTCCTATTTCACAGCATTAACATGAGTATGAAATGACTGGCTGGGTTCCTACAAAGTGCTTACATGGAACAATATATAGTGAACTCTCAGTAACTTTCTAGTTTCACCCAGTAAGCATCACGCTCATTATCCCCAACCTCTGACCCAGTGTGCTGGGACAGGGCCAGCCCAATCTACCTTCTTAAATAATCTGGTTTCAGTAGCAGCTTCCACAGTGATCGTCTCCCTCATAGCGCCGCTCCTCAGTTGTGCGCTGGGAAACGACACAAGCTGGGAGCAGAGGGGACTCTGTTGATGACAGGACTAGAACCTAGAAGGACCACAACAGGCTGGAATAGTGGGATGCACACGAGAAAGAAAAGCTCACCAGTCCTCAGTGTACAGTAAATTGTGTGGAAAAGGCACAGAGGATTTAATCAGCTATCAATAAGCTCCCCATGAGTCAACACACAGCTGAAACTATCAAACACGTTAATACAGACGGGCTCTATTCTTGGAACTGTCGTTTTTTGAACTTTACAAGTAGCAGTTTCATCTGACTCCAAGCTTACCGTTCTAAGTTTTATGGACACTTCCCATCACTGCCCTCAAGGAGGCGCATGCACTTCTGGACTATTGTATTTGGATCAGGCAGAGTTGGCTGGAGGGACCATGTGTGCTTAGCCAGACAGGAAGAGTTCAGTCCATCTCCACATACATGAAGAACTGTCATGTGAAGAAAGCTGTGACGCTGTGAGGGGAAGGCCTGATGCGAGGAAGTTGCTCGAAAGTTCTTTATGAACTTTCCTTCTCTCTACAGCTCCCAAGACCATTGCATTCCCAGGGGGTGGCAGGACAGGGCCTTCCCATTACCCAGGGCATTGGTGCAGGTGCTGACAAGCAGTGGAGGGGATTCAGACATGCAAGGGAGACCCCTTCCCCCAACTCCAAGACATAGTGTTTATCAAGGGTCAATAAGAAATGGATAATAGCCCTAACCGGTTTGGCTCAGTGGACAGAGCGTTGGCCTGCAGACTCAAGGGTCCCAGGTTCGATTCCGGTCAAGGGCATGTACCTTGGTTGTGGGCACATACCCAGTAGGGAGTGTGCAGGAAGCAGCTGATCGATGTTTCTCTCTCATCGATGTTTCTAACTCTCTATCCCTCTCCATTCCTCTCTGTAAAAAATCAATCAAATATATATTTTTTTAAAAAATAAAGAAATGGACAAAAGATGATTGGTAGTCAGGTTGATAGATAAGTAAATATATGGGTAGACAAATTAACATATTGAAAAATAGGCAGGCAGAGATGGGTAGGTAAGTAAGTAGCTAGATAAGTAGAGAGATAGATAATGCATGGATAGACAGATGGATCGATAAACAGATAGATGGACCCTAGGCGATTTTGCTCAGTGGATAGAGCATTGGCCTGCGGACCAAAGGGTCCCAGGTTTGATTCCAGTCAAGAGCACATACCTCGATTTCAGGGTCCTCCCTGACCTGGGCCCCGGTCAGGGTACATGAGGGAGGCAACCAGCCAATGTGTTTCTCTCACATTGATATTTCTCTCAGTCTTTCCCTCTCCTACTCTCTCTAAAAACCAATGAAAAAAATATCCTTGGGTGAGGATTGAAAAGAAAGAGATAGATAGATGGGTGGATGTAGGGCACTGGGTGCAGTAGAAATAAATACAAAAAAAGTCTATAATAATTAGCCTTGCTCTGGAGAGACAAGTGAGTGGGGACTTAGCTATCATTTGTGAAAGATTTAGGGCTAATTATGGCACATTTCCTAGAGGCAAAATACTAGTAGATGGGTCTGAGCTCTGAGCTGAGAGAGGTGTGTGGGCATATAGAAGTCAGTGGCCTGAACACCCAGGCTGTTGGTTTGCATAGTCTTTAATTCTACTTCAAGTGAATTAGCATCCTAGACTGCTAAGTAGCTCTGATGGCTTCGCTATTCTTCCAGACATCAAGGTGACTTTATGAAGCTAAAGGAATCTGGTTCCCCCTCTCGTGAATGACAAACAATTCCCAACTAGAATTTGCTGTTTAGTACCTAACAGAAGCCACTGCAACGCAAGCCTTGGAAAGGAATTCTTTTGGTCTCCTCTCTGTTTCTTCGTCTGTTTTAATAACGTGGTATGCACAGTAGTGTTGAGATTAATTCTCGATTGCAAATTACTTTGACATTTATGCTGCCTATAGGCTGTTTAAATCACAGCCATCTTCTGAGTTAGGACTTGTGGCAACATGTGAAATGGATTTGCACCTTTAGTCTCCATTTCCCAGAGAGGTAAACTGAGATAAGAGCACCTGGGTGGGTGCTTGCTCCAGCCCTTCAGGTCAAAGGCTCTCTTTCTGCACTGGATTCCACCAGGAACCACAGGACTGGCTAAGTCATTTCATCTTCTGGAGCCTCAGTGCTCTGCCTGACTCACAGAATTGCTGGGAATATGAGGTACAAGTGTAGAAACACATCAACAGTGCTAGCAGCTCATATTTACCTGATGCTTATGCGCCAGGAACATACTAACTACATTACCTGTATAATGTCCTTTTCATCCTCACCCCAACCCTCAGAGTTTAATATCATTAATGACAAACCACATAAATCAGAGCCTGTACTCTCACACACCAGAGGTCACACACCCACACCCCACTTATGGGACAACTTGTCCCTGTTTGTCAGTGAATTTCCCAGTGTTCCCAGGAAAAGTCTAGTCTCAGGAAACCTCCTCAATTCTGGGCACACCAGAATGGTTGGCTCTTTCTGGCTCTCTGGCTCTCCCTGTCTCTGTCTCTTTCTCTCTCTTTTCTCTCTCTCTTCTCTCTCTGTTTCTCTCTCTCTCTCTCTCTCTCTCTCTCTCACACACACACCCCAACATAAGGTACCACAGGGTCCCAGAATTCTGGAGTTGGGAAGAACTTTAAGACACACTCAAGAAATCAGGATTCTAAGCTGGCGAGCAATGAAATCATTTATCCGACTGGAGTCAGGGCTGGGATCTCCTGAGTCCAGACAGAAGAATGAGAATGAGTCTACTCGCTGATGTTTCTTTATGCCATGGTGATTGCCCCCAAATCTCAAAAAATATACATTATATAAACAAACTCTCATAGGGGAGTTATGCATGAAAAATTGTGAACATATGCTTGCTTGGCAATGTTATACTATACTCTGGTGAAGGGCCGCAAACTTTGCCCCCAAAAATGACCTTGAAAGAATAGTAAATCTATTTTAATAAACATTGGAAACAGCCATTTCCCTTTGAGCTGAAAATGAGCAGGTTTATCAAACTTGATTATCTCAAAATAGGAAAAAAGCCATATTTTCCACTTAAAGAAGTGAGATGCAAATCATAATAACTAAATTATGAAGAATATTTAAAAATAAGTTATTCCTAATCTTTTTTTTTCTTTTTTAAAAATTTATTTTCTTGTTTAAAGTATTACAAATAGTAGTACATATGTCTCCTTTTTTTTTCTCCATTGACCTTCCCCTGGCCTCCCCTAC
>NW_005370156.1:1195931-1201171 GCF_000412655.1 Myotis brandtii
GGGGGGTGTGCAGGAGGCAGCTGATCAATGTTTCTCTCTCATTGATGTTTCTAACTCTCTATCCTCTCCCTTTCTCTCTGTAAAAAAATCAATAAAATATATTAATAAAAAGAATACTTAAAAATTGATTCAAATCTTTTGTATTGACAGATTTGATGTTCATATTAGTGAATTTGAGGCACTGTCAAAAGCTGAATTTTCAAAGATTAATAAAATGTTCAGTCTACTAAGGCAAAAGATAGGCTGGTACATTTTGAAGATATTTTAGTTAAAGTGGTGGCAATCACACTAAACTTTCTGTTTAGGCTTTAGTTAAATAGATAATTAAATTAATTGTTATATGCCATTCTACTTAATTGGTTTTATTTCTTTGTAGATAAGTAGAAAAGCATATCACTTTCATTTATTTTACACTTATACTAAATGTATACATTAACTAGAGAAATATATATACAGGGTAGAAATACATGCCTTTATATATGGCTAGAGGCTCAGTGCACAAAATTCCTTTATTGGGAGGGTCCCTAGCAGCTGCCAGCTGCTGGCCGGGGCCTCTCTTCCTTCCCAGGACCTGCCCCACTCCCTGGTTGAACTTCCAGTCTAACTCCCGGTTGAAGGGACAATTTGCATACTACGCTTTTTAAAAAATATTTTTATTGATTTCAGAGAGGAAGGGAGAGAGATAGAAAAATCAATGAAAGAATCATTGATTGTCTGCATCCTGCTCACCCTCTACTGGCGTGTGTCCTTGGCTGGAATCGAACCTGGGACCCTTTAGTCCACAGGCCAATGCTCTATCCACTGAGCCAAACCAGCTAGGGCTACGCTTTTATTATATAAGATAGAGGGCTCTTGAAAGATCTAGCTACAAAAGGCTACTGCCAACCATATTAAAGTTGAAGGCAGAGGATTTTGCAAAAAGGAGAAAAATTGGTTGCAACGCTAATCGAAATGGCAGAACCATGCATGCCTGCTAAGTCCCAAAAACACTGTGCCAATTCTCAAAGCTATGAAATGAATTGATAATTCCTGCTGCTGAACTGAACAGTTAATGAAATCCCTCCAAGTTCATGAATCACATTGGGGACCCGACAGATGGTCCTTCCCCCAAATCATGACTTCACCAAT
The DNA here is from genome assembly GCF_000412655.1 of Myotis brandtii. Classification (NCBI taxonomy): domain Eukaryota; kingdom Metazoa; phylum Chordata; class Mammalia; order Chiroptera; family Vespertilionidae; genus Myotis; species Myotis brandtii. The sequence goes on from NW_005370156.1 coordinate 1,197,060, forward strand.
TTCACAGAGAGGAGGTTTTCACAGAATACTGAGAGCAAATGAATAGGCGGGAAAACACATACTCCAGCTCCCACTCGTCCCACAGGCCGAGCTCTCTCTGGCATGTGATAGTGTCTAGCATGCGAGGCAATCTCTTTTCCCAGCATACCCATGGGCGTGGAGTTAATTCACAGGCTAGCAATTCTGAGACCTGCTCAATCTCTCCGCTGCAGAGAGAATGTCTGATCAGGGAGCAGACTCCCTGCCAAGTATCAGAGCTTTGACCAGGGGTTGTACCAAGGTCGCATATGAACCTGCGCTTGCAGGCAAGTTGTTTGCTACCTTTAGGAATCAGTTAATTTGGGACAAGCAGTCTGTCCTCCAGTCCATGAGGCGTCAGGATTTCAACATATCGCAAAAGATAGAAAATAAAAAGTATGATTAATACAAGAGGCACCTAAAACCCCCCTGTTGGAGAAAATAATAACTGCTAAAAGCTACCCTTTGTGTAGTGCTAACTGGAAGCCAAGCAGCGTGCTGTGTTCTTTACATCCACCACCTCGTGTAAAGCCCAGGATGTGGGAGGTGGATATTCATTCCCATTCTCATCTGCAGATCGGAAAGCTGAGACTTCGAGAGAATTCCTGCACAGTCACACGGCGAGTAATAGTTAGGATTCAACCACTTCTTGGTCTCCAGCATTCGCACGCTTAACCACTGTCCTGCAGTGGCACGGGGTAACCTCTCTTGTAAGATGACTTTCAGGGCTTGTGAAGAACACCTCTTGATTTACAAACAGACAGAGGAGCTAGCGCCTTAGTAAAAATTAGAACTTATCCTGGCATCTTAGGAAGGAAGTGCTTTAAATGGTGCCCAGGGTTTTGTTTTTATTCAGGTATGGTAAGGACATTGGAAAGAGAGTTTGTTACCATCACCAGGAATAGGGGAACACCATGCAGGGCCACACAGGGCAGCACTGGGCCATTCGGGAGGCAGAGGAAGCACGGAAAAAGCATGGGCAAAGCCTTTATTATGGTTTTTCATGGGAAAGGACAGGCAAGGCAGGGTAAGCTGCTGAGCAGGTTCAGGATTGGGCACTTCCACTAATTTGGGCGGGCTCTGAGCTGTGGAGGGGGTCTCTCGTCACCTGGCCCTGGGTGATGTAGCGCAGGGGACAATGTCCTGGGCTGCAGGAACCTGATGAAAGGAGGTGGTGGGGGTGTGGACTCAGAATTGGTTGGTTTGCATATGAACCTGCGCTTGCAGGCAAGTTGATTGCTACCTTTAGGAATCAGTTAATCTGGGACAAGCAGTCTGTCCTCCAGTCCATGAGGCACCAGGATTTCACCACATCACAAAAGATAGAAAATAAAAAGTATGATTAATACAAGAGGCACCTAAAATGCCTCTGTGCAAGTGCTGTTTTACTCTCCCCCGTGACAACATGAGCAGCAGTCATGGCTATGGACGTTCCACAGGACGATGTACAGTCTACGGAGCACAGTGCATCTGGGCTGTTTACTGGTCTGAGTGGACTGAAACATGGCCCATTTACTTTTTTTCTCTGGGTGTAACCTCTCATAAAATGAGTCTATTAGCTCGTCTGCTTGAGTCATGGAAATATTTCTTTAGAAATATGATCATCTGCTTCTTTAGCAACCAGAGTTTTCATTAACCGAAGTTTCAGTCGGACAAAGGTAAGGAAGAGACGTATAACAAAGTTACTGATGTTATTAGCTTTTTAAAATATGATGCTCATACCAAATTTTTCTGTTGTATTTGTGTCCTTTGCAATTGTCTGTCTGCTCTGCTGCTATAAATGAAGGAATTGTGCCTGAGCGAAGAATCGGCTCCCAATGTCTCCCATCCACTGGTGAGCACTAAACAGCAGCAGCAACATGAGCAACTAGAGACCCTGTCCCACTCTCCTGTCACTTCACAGCTTAGCTCTGCCCTTAGGTGTGTCCCCAGCCTGAAGCCATGCCTGGAGGGCCGCCTTCGTGAGCCTTTCCTCCATCTGGAGGCACCTGAGGACCCAGTGCCTTTTATGCCAAGACAAAACCGAGCAGAGACAGTAGCAGTCCATCCAGCTCCTCCCCCTCTCCCTCCTCACCCTCCTGGTTCGGGAGCCTGGGACAGTTGGGTTCCTCTTCCAACTCAGACCAACTCGGTGACCAGGGCTGGTCACCTAACCTCTCGAGCTTCAGGCTCCCCCCAGCCCTAATCTGTAGAATGCAAGGATAATAATAGGACCTATGTCACAGGGTTGGTGAGAGGATTAAATAACTATTCCATGGGCAGAGTAAGGACTCAAAGCTGCTGTTTATGAATGAACTTCAGAACAGCATTTGTCCAAGTGTGGCCTGTGTTCCACCTGCACCAAAATCGCCTCCGGGGCCGTGACCAGGGTCATACAGAATCGAGGTCTCTCGGGGAGGTTCCAGGAGTCTGTGTCCCTGCCGGTTCCTACACCTACTCAGCCCACTAATGTATGAGAGCCCACCTTAGAATTTAGGGCTGCAAAGTGGTTGAAACAGGGGCTTTGCAGACAGACAAATCTAACTTTGAATTTTGCCTTATCTCTTAGATCTGTGTGATATGGAACAGTTTACTAGATTTAACTTCTGGGAACTGCTGTTTTAATAAATTGAGATTAACATCTACTTTGTTCAACAAATATTTGTCAGTGATGCTATGTATATGATACCCTACTAGGAGCTGGGGAAATAATAGTGAACATTCTTTAAAAATCTATTTATTTGGATCTTTTTCAGACCTTTGCAGGGTCTGAAATAATTCACATTCAAACCCATCCAAATTAATGGCTACCTATCACGATTATTGGTGGGTCTGAATATGCCATGGGAGAGATGATATATAGAGTCAACTTTGGGCTACAGTGCCATTCGGTTTACATTTTAACAATGTCCATGAAGATCAGCCACTAACTCAGATGCACCTGAGGTTCAGATGCCTCCTCCTCACCCAGCGGCAACCCTGGGTTCTGTCTCTCTGCAGCCCACTCAGCCCTAGAGATAGCATAGCATGGAGGAAGGAGCAGCAGGGGCTACAGTAACCAACACAGTTCTGTCGCCAGCTGGCTAGTGACCTTGGACATAATACTACGAACTCCATGAGCTGCTGAACCCTCATCTGTAGAATAAGGGTTTGAGGTTCCAAGAACTCTACAATCTTTTCTAACTTTAATAGCCCATAGGAAGTCTATTCCAAATGCCATTAAGAGTTCTAGGCCTCGCTTGAATAATCAGTTTCTAGGATACCCAATATCTACCCCTCATTTCCCATCCAAGTCTATGTGTCTTCTAGTCATTCTTGGGAAAGAAAGGCTGAGTTCTGTATGAAGCTTCTGGCATTGTTTATCAACAAAGACTGCATATCTTTTGCAGAACACAAGACTGAAATATTAATGAAAAAAACCCTAGGTTATATCTGTGGGTTTAACAATTAGTAGAAAATCTTTGAAAAGTATGGTTTGACTTAAGACTGAAAGACCTTAATAAAAATTACAAGTGGAATGGTGTAGGGCAGTGGTCAGCAAACTGTGGCTCGGCAAACCGCGGCTCGCGAGGCACATGCGGCTCTTTGGCCCCCTGAGTGTGGCTCTTCCACAAAATACCGACTTCTGCGCATGGGCCACGAAGTTTCAATCGCACTGTATGTGTGCGCCCCACACGTGGTATTTTGTGGAAGAGCCACACTCAAGGGGCCAAAGACCCGCATGTGGCTCACGAGCCACGGTTTGCTGACCACGGGTCTAGGGCAATACAAGACCATGACTGGCCCATGACTGGAGCCAGATGACTAGCACTGGAAGTGTGAACTTGCCACAATAAGCAAGCTGTGCCACCTCAAAGCAGTTACCCAACACTCTGAGCCCTGGGAGGGTGATATTTGCTTCCTAAAAGAACCATGGGGATCAAAAATAATAATGGATGTCTAGTTCTTGGCATGGTGTCTTACATGGTAAAAGACACTCTGTATATGGTCATTGTTGTTATTATTATATTACTAGGGGCCCAGTGCATGAATTCGTGCATCTTGAAAGGAACTGTGGGCCGAGAGGCTGCCGTGGGCACAGGGGCAGGTCTCGGCCCATCCCCCACACCCCCACC
>NW_005370156.1:1201251-1214793 GCF_000412655.1 Myotis brandtii
CCACTGCTGCTCCCACGCACTGTTGGCGCCGGGCCCTGCTTGCACCCGCTGACGGCACAGAGCAATTGGGGCTGGCACCAGCAGTGGGTGCAAGCGGGGCCAGTGCCAGCAGCAGGTGCGAGTGCCTGGCAGGACTGCAGCACATAGGAGCAAAGAATTTTCAGTAACTACCAGAGACTTGCCCCTATGACAGCAACCGTCACCTGCCTTAGTCTGGCACCCCCCCCCCGCTCACCTGCTTCACCTTCCTGCCGCAGTCAATGCCCACCATGTTCTGCACTCTGCCACCTGCCACCATCACCCACCTTGGTCTGGCGACCCCCGCTTACCTGCTTCACCATCCTGCCGCGGTCAATGCCCACCATGTTCCGCACTCTGCCACCTGCTGCCGATGCCCACCATGTTCCAAACACGCCCCTGGTGGTCAGCGCACTTCATAGCAACTGGTTGTTCAGTTGTTCCACCCTTTGCTCTATTAGCATATTAGCCTTTTATTATACAGGATTGTACTTTACATTTTCCATGACACAGAGCTTTCTCCTGCACTTTCATCTGTTTTACCCTCAATAACCCATATGAGCTATGCAGAGCTGGTATTATTTTTAGGGAAGCACTTGCTGGATCAGCCATGATTCCCACCCAATTCTGCTTCAGAGGATTTCAATCAGAGGTGGCTTTCCTGTCTCCTCTTTCAGCTGAGACACCCAGCTAGGTGCTTACAGGTGCCCAGACCTGGGAGAGGCACATTGGCATTAATCCAGTTGCCAGCAAATGTCTCGTGGCCTGATTTTGTTTTGTTATTGGCCTTTCCCCTTCATTGCACACACATACAGAAGGGAGTCAATATCAGAAATGTCACTTTAGCACAGACCGAAAATTGACTACTGTGGTTTTACAAGTCATGGAGAGTTTATTAAAACTAAATTGATAGCTAAAAAAAGACCCTGACTAGGAGAAGCCCATAAACTTAATGGCATTTATTAATTTATGGGCCATTATTACAAAATGAGTAATCTTTATATAAAAGCAGCAAAGAGCTGTGATTTGGTTAGGATGCTTGCTGTCTTCCCTTACAGAGATGATGACTACCCACCACTCAAGTCTGAGCCTGCTTAGGCGCCCAGCAGCATGCTCCCGCCTTACCCTGAGTTCCTTTTCTCCAGGCCTCTCCCTGCCTTGACACAGTTCTCTCCTGGAGATCAGTCCCTTACCCTGAGGACACAAGCCTGGCAAATGACCAGGAAGGCAGCAGATGAGGCATAGAGATCCCAGCTGGGTGCTGACCACCCTTCTTTCCCCAGTCAGCTTCTTGCAGGCAGGACATCCTCTCTTTCAGGCTTCAGTTCTTTATCTTCAAAACGAGGGGCTTGCATGACTGCTGTGCAGTGTCTTTTAATAGTTGTGAGCCATGCCCAGGACCCAAAAGGCCACCTGGTCCAGCAAAGTGTTGTCATGCAATCCCCAGCCCAGGAGAGGCTTGTCATCTTGGCCCTGGGCACCAAAGTGGCATGAGGAAGAGGAGGCACCAACAAAGAACACTCCCTGCTTGTCCAGTTGCTCTTCCCAGAAAGTTGGAAGAAAGAGGGTGTGAGGCACTGAAGGGCTATGGCATCTGGGTGGGGGCTCCCTTCTTAGGCTAAACTTTGCTAGAAAGCCAGTTACAGTGTCTGCAGGCTGGAAAAATATTGAGGAAAGGAGAGAGGAATGTAGAACATCACAAAAGCCTTCCATTGGTATATGAGGTGCAAACTTAAAAGTGGAAAAGTAGCAGAGAAACTGGATTGTTTGGTAATGTCACCCTATCAGACACTCCAGGTGCAGGGGGACAATGGAGTACTCAGTGGCTGAATGCTGTTATTATACAGCCTTGCTAAATATTGGGGACACACGGAACCAAAGACATATAGAACCAAGGACACACAGAACCAAGTCTACATAGCGCGTTAGTTACTCTCTGGCCACAGTAAATTCATTGCCTAATAGCCCTGTAGATTTCACCCATTCCATTGAATACCATCACCATGTAGGCTTGATTATCTGAAAATTGATGCTGGCAGTTAAGATGGGATCAGGAATCATAATTTTCATTAATGGATATAAGAGAAAACATTTCTATCACTTTTATCTCATTTACTTTTCTTTCATTTAAGAGACATCAATATACCTAATAGTTATTGAATGCTTGCTCTGTACTGGCCCCTGTGGTAAGTGCTTTCTGTGGCATTACATGTTTAATCTCTGTGCTGACCTCGGAAAGTGTCCACTGTTGTTATCTCCAAGATGTAGGTGGGAAAGTGAAGCACTGGGAGTTCACATACACAAGTGATCAGAGGCAGAGTTGGGATTTGAACTACCTGCTGGGTGACTCAACCCCTCACCCACACTGGGGACAAAGAGAAACTGGATTGTTTGGTAATGTCACCCTATCAGACACTCCTGGGGGACGCTGGAGTACTCAGTGGCTGAATGCTATTATCATACAGCCTTGCTAAATATTGGGGACACACAGAACTAAGGACACACAGAACCAAGGACACATAAAACCAAGAAAACATAGAACCAAGGAGAGGAATATAGAACATCACAAAATCCTGGAGGAAGTTCACAGAACTTCTCTAAGGTCACTAGCTTGCTGGTGACAGAGCTGGGTTGGTTATTGTAGCTCCCCGGTGCTCCTTCCTCCATGCCAAGGAGAGGAATATAGAACATCACAATGGGCCTCTTCTTTGCAGCACCACTGGACAGCTGGGGTCAGTGAGAAGGAAAATGAGGTGTGTTGGTGCCCTGGACACGCTGAGATGACCAAACCCTGGACTGTCCTAGTCTCTAAGGAAAGTCCTTCAGGACCTAGTGATAGTCATGTTTCCCTCTTCCAGGAGGGAATTCTTAGGACTCATCCAGCATACGGAGCCTCAATATGAACAGCCATCTGGAAAGGGCTGAACACAGATGTGCTTGTCTCCACAGAAAGGGAAGGTGGCCCAAGGCAGAGGGAGGTGGACATAGTGGAATAGGAAACACGTGTGTTCAGAGCCAGAAGACCTGAGTTGAACTTTTTGGACTTTGGGCAGTTCACATAACTTCTCTAAGCATCAGTTTCTTCACCCATCATATAGGGGTCATGACCTCCACCATACCCTAACATGTAAAATTGTCTTGTGGATCACAGGAGAAAACAGATGTCAAGTGCTATAAAATGCAACATATTCCAGAGAGCACCTCACGTATAATAGGTGCTTAATAAATGATTGTTGAATGAGGTCGTTCCCACTCAGGCAGTAGATCAGCTGAGCCAGGGCCTCTTTTGGAAGAGAGAAAAGTCAGCTTTCTTCCGTGTGCCACCGAAAATGAGTCCCATTGCCCCAGATGTAGTCTGGCCCTGACGGAATGTCAGATACATGTAAGATTTGACACACAATAAGAACGCTTTTGAGAGTCATGGTAGTAAAGTCTTAACCATGTTCTCACAGGGGTATCAAAGTGGTTGCTAGCCACTCTGGTCCTTCCTACCCTTGGGATTCCACAAAAAATGAACTGAGAACTGTGACCAGAGCTGTTGTTCACTCAGGATCCAGCAAAGCAGAGTGGAAGATGAACCTCTGTCTTATAGGTGTTATGTTTGTATTTATTCTGATGATTCATTCATGGGAATGGTCCCCTACAAGGAGGTGCTTTCTGCCTCAGAAATCTAATTACAAGGGTCATTAATCCTTGAGGCCAGGGTGAGTGTCAGGTTGATTGAGGCTGAAAATATTCACTATTGTGTATATTTGTACAATTGGGTTCATTTTATAAGACATTTTCTCATCTTCTTCTTTCCTGCCCCCCTATGCCTTACTCATGCGGGTGAGTATGCACACACACTCACACGCCATGCAACACAGATATCTCCTAGAAACAAGCCACAGGAATACCCGAGATGGATGTTGAGGTTATACGAGAATGGGATGCTTTCTGAGGATTTCAGAAGATGCAGTCTATGATTTAATTATGTGATCATCTGAGAATTAGATAGAAGACCTCAATTCAAACAGATCTGCTTCCGCTTGTGTTTGCTTCTAAAAATTAACGCCTTCTTCAAAACTTCTACAAATGGATCACTTCTCACAAGATGCAACATCAAACTCCCATGTTGTGAAAGGCCTCTCAGAATTGACATCAGTAACCTCTTAATAGCAGGCGAGGGAAAGCCTTTCCATCCAGTGGAAAGGAATGTAGAAATGGACATTTTGCCAATACTGGTAATGATGACTGCACACTTTAGTGTTTACAAAGCACCTTCACATGCATTATCCCCTCTGAGCCTCATAACAACCCTGAGAGGTCAGTGGAGCAGGCATTATTGTTACAATTATGCTTATGATTATCCTTATTTAATGAGTGAGAAAGCCAGAGTTCCAAGGTTCCACAGTCATCAAGCAGCAAAAGAAGGACCCACATTTCAGCTGACCAAGTTCAAACCTTGCATATCAGTAAGTAAGAAGAGCTTTTGATAGAAACAGTTTGGGCCCCTGAGTAAAATTCTTATTACATGTATTTCTTGTGTAATGGAGTTCCTCAGTCCCTAGCAGCATTTTTAGTTCCATTGGTCCATACCTGGTGCTGGGGCAGAACCTGGATTCCTGGCATTTCTTCACTTCCCAAAATGTTTGAGTGACACAGAGCGGTGCGCTATGGAAACTGCAAAGTTCACTTAGACCCAGGTTCTCCATTAAGAGGAAAACCAGGGTTGTCTAGTGGTTAGAGCGTCAGCCCACACACAGAAGGGTCATGGGTTCGATTCCTGGTCAAGGGCACATACCTGGTTTATGGGTTCAATACCCACCCCCAGTTGGGGTGCATGCAGAAGGAAACTAATCAATGTGTCTCTCACATCGATGTTTCTCTCTCTCTCTCTCTCTCTCTCTCTCTCTTTCTCTCTCCCCTTTCACTCTCTCTGAAAAGCAGTGGAAAAAATATTCTCTGGTGAGGACTAACAAAAACACACACAAAACAAAACAAAACAAAAAAAGGATCAAAGCTTAAGGCACCATAAGGGCTGCCTCCTTCATTTGCCTCCAGACTCTTCCCTCTCCTCAACACACACAATCTGCACTCCTCCTCTCTCAGCTCAAGGAATCTCCATCCCTTGTTCTCTCCTGTCTCCCTTACTGCAGAGCTCTGTGAGGACAAGGACCACAGCTCAGTCAGCTTTGTATCCTAAACAGGTCATCACAGTTCAGGGTATAATGTGTGAAGTGAACAAATGAAGACATTAATTAACTAATTAATTATTAGGGAGAAATATGAACAAGTGTAGTAAAAAGCAAATTAGTGGATTTTGTCCATGCTGGTACCTTTTTTACCCAAAAGCAATTTGTTTGACAACTTTCCACATTTTAGCTTCTTAAAATGACAGCTTTAACCCAGCCACAGGAAAGACAAACTAAGCCTGAGCATGTTTTATCCTTTAGCCATACGTGAAAACTCTAGGTCTTTAGTGAGCACTAGATGGCCTGGGAGAGACTGGCAGGGATTCATGCACAGGCCTTTGTGACACAGCTGCTGGCTGCTGCATTAGACCCATGCTGTGTGGGTGAACAGGAAAGGGGCGCATGGTGGGTGCACAGTGCACCGGCCTCAGCAATGAGGTGGTTTTTCAGGAGCTCAGACGTGGCAGACAGACCCAACACCAGGTAGCCATCCTACTAAGGATAGATTCTTCTGGTAAATATTAGTACAGTATCCTTCTGAGGTGAGAGGGGGTGGTTTATTACAAGTAAAACAAGTTTTAGGTGAAATTCTGCCCAACATACAAACATTTGTCAACAAATAGGCACCAACAAAAAGTCCTGTAACTTGGGGAAATCCCACTTTCTATCTTTATAAAAATTCAGGAATATCATTAATTCAGACTGTGGCATTCTGCCACCCTCCTGCTTTCCACTACTTCTTATTTTGCTCTGTTCCCTGAGACCACATTCTATAACCTGTACCCTTACAACGCACCTTGACTACCATTTTACTAACCACCTAAGTATTTTTGGTACTAGAGTACTTTCTACACAAAATTTAAAGGGAACTTTTGGTGACCCAACTCTCACAGGGCAACTTCCAACACTTGAGTTATCAGAGACAACTTGGGTGGTCATAAATAATAAGATCATGAAAAACCCATGAAGATGGCGTACTCTTTTCCCTGAACTGTCCATCACTTTATGCTCCCTCCAACCCCCAGCAGCAGTCCTTGGACAAGGTAAGACACCGCAAACCACATCAGCCATCATACAAGGTCTTCCCCAGCAAGGACATCAGCCATGTAATATCTGACCTCAGGCCCCAGTTATATTTTTGGTTTGGAGTGTTTATTTAAGGTCCTGGGTATTTAATTTCAACCACACCACCACAAAACCAACCATACAAAGATGATGGGCAAATTTACCCTGAACTGCCCATCACTTTATGCTCCCTCCAACCCCCAACAGCAGTCCTTGGACAAGGTAAGACACAACAAACCACATCAGCCATCGTACAAGATCTTTCCCAGCAAGGACATCAGCCATGTAATATCTGACCTCAGGCCCCAGTTATATTTTTGGTTTGGAGTGTTTATTTAAGGTCCTGGGTATTTAATTTCAACCACACCACCACAAAACCAACCATACAAAGATGATGGGCAAATTTAGTGAATCATCTGAGAACTTAATGTTAAATTTCTTGCTGACAACCTAATGGGTCTAGTTCTTCATGACCTAGAACACTTCCTTTCATACAAAGATGCCTCCAAGATTCATCCCATCAAACTCCTTGCATCCCTTCCCTCACATGGACAACTCAACATGCAGGTCACCCCCACGCGCAGTACTAAAGGGATTGTAACCAATACACCAATCAGCAAGATCATAAGGGAGGGCACATGAATAGAAGATACTTCCTGGCATAACATCTGAGCCAAGAGATGGGAGGCACCCTGGGTTGCCTGGGAAGCTGGTATAGGTAAAGGTTATGGAGTATCCTCATAGAATTAGCCTTGTCCTTATTTCTTTTGTTGTTGGTTTTTTTCTGCTACTAAGTTATTTTTCTTTAATTCTTGTTCTTTGGCTCTTTCTTTCCCTTCATATAAATTATAAACATATGTATATATTTTTCTAGTACTCAGTATCCCTAGCTATACATTACTAAGACTTGAATTGAAGAAACATGCCTCATGACTGGAAGGTGCAGCATTAGGGGAGGATAGAAAGCTATTTTCCAGAAGCATGTTTTATTACTTTTATGACTCAAATATCTCCATCTCACCTCATTTTCCTTTAAGCCTAAATATATAGCAAACTGAGATGTACTCATGTGGGATCTCGGTGGGGAGTGCAGACAAAAAGCTTATTAGAATAGTTTCCTGTCTTCTAAAAAAATCCTCCTCTTTCCAAAAATAACTGATAAATGATCCTTTGTGGTGACGGTTGTGGTGCTGCTTCTGTTGCTGTCAAATGCCTACATCTTGCTGAAAATTATAGCTTCCTAGGTCTGGACAGCAAATGTGGATACTTGCGTGTTGGGGTAATGCCACTGGGGCCCAGAAAACACTAGGCTTTTGAAAACAAGTCCACTACAACTCACAAAATATTAATTTTAACAATGTTTTAGATTTTTAATTTTCCAAAGAATGTTTAAACTAAGAAGAATGATGTTATGTGAATCCTGCATTGTGCCCCAAATTGCATAGCCACAGTTGTATTTGGCTTATTCCTCCAGATTATCTCCTTTGCTTGGCACTTTGAAGACATTATCCCAAAGAAGTTGAAACTTCTGACTTCCCAAGACCCCATTCGCACCCAAATTCAGCCCAGCATCTCCTTGGCCCTAAATTGTGTTGCCTCTTCTTATCTAGTTGGCCATCAAACTCTCATTGTTTTTGCTGGTCTCAACTATATACCCAGAAGGAAAGCAGTGTTATTAAACATTCATGGTAAACATGAATGATCAATTGACTTGAACCTTCCCAAGAGAATTTTTATTTTAAGGAGGAGAAACTTGTTAATATAAATCAATGTTTAATGGCTGGAATTTCAGGTATAAACATCAACATTTATTGAAGACTTATTACATGTTGGTCACAGTCCTTTGTGCTTTGTGGTAAAGCCACAAAATTCAGAGAAACAACCTTGCAAATACAAATACATCATTCCCAATACTTCTTTCTTTGCTCTCCCTCTAAGTCCAGCCACCAACTCCCACTTCATCTGAGTTTCCACCCCAGTGTCCACCATCACACAGTCTTTGCATCAAGTCTTAATCTCCTTCACTCAATTCTTACCTTGGAGAACATGCACAGTATACGCATCTTTCCACACACTGGTCTGGTCATTTTCTCTGACTATTTCTACCCATATCCTAAGCCACCGAAAGCACCAAACTTCCTGTCTCCTCACCTCCCAAGAACAAAGTTTAAAGAGTAATAATTTGGATGTTAACTTCACCCCCTATTCCATCCTTATATCTTCCTCTCCTGATTTAGAAAAGTGTTCTAATCCAAAGTAGGTATTTCCCCCCTAAATTGTTCGTTTTTACATGAAGTATTTTCAGATGATTTAAAAAAAATCACTGGATTATTTACAAAGAAAATTTTTCCATTTAAAAAATTTTATATAATTCATCTCCTGTGTTTTGGTAACATAGGCATGAAGTATGAAGGGTAAACTTACCTTCCAGCTGAAAAAGCAGGGTTTACCCAGTGGGCAGTATTAAAATGAACAGTGTTTAAAGGTCATCAGATTTAGCTTCCTCCCAGCCGAATGAACATGACAGCCTGATACAATTTGGTCTGTTGGAGAATTTGGATTTTTTCCTGAATATTGCCTTGTATTTTGGGGGTCAGGTGCACTAAAGTTGCCTTCTGTTTGCTCTGGACTGACTTCTGAGAAATAGAGATCCAAATGCCCTCAACAGATGGGATGGCCACATGGAACAGCAGAAACGCAACGCAAGAAAGTGAGGACACAAGTGTTTGGAGAGCTGGGCTCTTTCCCTGGAAAGGGGTGTTTGCCTTGGTATATTAGTCACCTCAGTTTATGCCTTTTCCCTAGAGAATAATTACTAAAGATGCACAGTATGGATCTTATAACCCTTCAATTCCCCTTGATTAGTGCATCAATATTGGCCTGAAATCCTTGCATCTACTTAGAAGAAGTTAAGGAAACTTCCTATGGCAATGAATCTGTAGACTCAGTTATCTTGAAACACACCCTCTCAATCCTGCTGATTCAGTGTCAGTCTGAGCAGCCTATTTGCAGAAACCACATCTGCATTTGTGCGCTTCTGCACCTTATTGCCTAGCACGTCCTCTAGTACACAGTAGGCATGCAATGGCTGTTAAATAAACCAATGAACCAAGATATAACGTGACAACATGGACAACAGCCCAAGGAAGCTTCAGAGCCCCGAGGTAGATGAGAGTGCAGTGCTCCTAAGCCCCACACTGACAGTGCTCCATATCAAGTCCATTCCTGCTCAGACAGAAGACCAGCTCCTTCTGTCTCTGCCTCTCTTCAACACTTACCCTCCCTGACCATTTTACTTTCATCAAATTTTTCTCCAATGGGCGGCCCTACCATATTGCTAATATAATGTTGGTAAAAGAAAAATACTATGGAGAAAACAAATTAATTGAGAGATTAAGATGAGGAATGTATATAGTTTCCATTTTTCAATCTCACTTATTTGAACTGTACAATAGACCTTCTTACCTGTGGTTTTGCTTTTCATGGTTTCAGTTACCTGTGGTCAACTGCAGTCCAAAAATGCTAAATAGAAAATTCCAGAAATAAACAATTGATAAGTTGTAAACTGCACATTGTTCTGAGTAGCGTGATGAAATCTCCCATCACCCCACTCCATTCTGCCTGGGACTTGAATCATCATCCCTTTTTCCAGCATCTCCATGCAGTACACACTCCTTGCTTCTTAGTCACTGAATAGCCATTTCTGTTAACAGATCAACTGCCTCAGTATGACAGTGCATGTGTCAAGTAACCCTTATTTTACTCAATAACGACCCCAAAGTGCAACCGTAGTGATGCTGGAAATTCAGATCTGCCAAAGAGAAGCCATGAAGTGTATGTATGTATGTATGTATGTATGTATGTATGTATAGAAAAAAAAACCCCAGCATATATAGGGCTTTGTACTTTGTACAGTTTCAGGCATCCACTTGAAACATGTCCCCTGAAGATTAGCAGGGATAACTGTACCTTCCCTAATAAGATAGATGGAGGATTTTATCTTTCAAAATTCCAGGAGGACTGCTTGGGGGAGGAGACAGGGAAAAGGAGGTAGAATAGACACTGGATTACACCCAACAGGGATCTGGGCAGGGTGGAGGGCCGCAAGGGAGGAGCACAAGATGGGGCATGGTGCCATTTTCAGAGGAGGTGGAGCATGCAGGGGGAGGTTGGCAGTAGGAGAACAGAGGGACAGAAGCTGAGCAGTTCTGGCCAATGAGAGATCTGAGGGGAAGGAAAGTCTAAATAGGCTGTGATGTGTTGTGTGAACCATCCCTTCAAGAACAACCACAGCAAAGACTATTCATTCTTCAAGCCTGATGGCTATTGGTTTGTGTTGAGTAGACTGGCACTAGAGGCAGCCCAATGATACTTGATTAATATTACTCTCAAAATAGCCAAAGAGAGACAGCAAAAGTTAGAGGTGAAAACAAAGGGCTAGGAGAATTCTCTATAAAAGCTGTAATTCCCAAATATTTGGTTTCATAGGCTATGCATTCTTTTTAATTTATTGATTTATTGAGAGAGGAAAGGAGAGAGAGAGAAACATTGATTTGTTGTTCCACTTATTGATGCATTTATTGGTTGATACTGGGATGTGCCCTGACCAGGGATTGAACCCCCAACCTTAGTGTATCAGGATAACGCTCCAACACACAGAGGTACCCAGCCAGAGCATCATAGGTCATGGAATTTAAAACAAAATTTTGAACCTAACTTTTAAATTTTGCCAGTGGAAGCCACTGGGGCAGAGGGAGGGTGACTGATCTATTAGCACTAGCAGAATAGAAAGTTGAACACCAAAAAACTGGAAAACATATAATTTTAAAATAAAACAGTCTCTAAATTTGAATATGTTTGATTTTGGTGGACATGCCCTTACAAGTGTTCTTATTTTTCCCATTTCATCAAGGATCAAAGAAAAATTCTTCATAGGTCCCCAGACCAGTATTTATGGAGGCCCAATGCATAGAGGCTCCCATGAACTCTGATGACATTCATAAACCCTCTCTAAAGAAAACATGCATGTGCACACAAGCCTTTGCAAAGAACTTCAGAGAGTTTATCTCTAAGATAAGCACTTATGCTCCAGAGAACCCTTTGCATTGATAGAGATCTGTCATTTGAATTAAACATAACATGGCCGGTACTCTTTGCAATCTTATCTTACTTTTATAGCAGTGAATGCCAAGGCATGGAAGTTCTGTCACTTACAGTCTATCACCATGTGAATTAGTGGCAGCCCAAGGAATAAAATTCACATGACCTAAGTTCAACATTGACTTAGCCAAACTATTTAACACTCCTAAAATATAACACAGAGGACAGATGATATTTCCACAAAAGTACAGAAAAGTAAGTCAGCAAACCCACTTTCTCTCTCCCCTGGAGTCAGGAGTGGGGACTGGGAGTGGGGGGAGGAGGAGTAATTGGAAACAGTGACACTGGAGAGAGAACAAAAGCAAGGCACTGTGCCATGAGAGAATAATACACCCTCAAACCATTCAGTGTATTTTTAAGAGAAAGAGAGAGCTGACTAAATAAGACAGCTTCCTTCATCTCACTTAATGGGGGGAGGGGGGGGGGAATAGACAGGAAACAATTCCAATTAACCCTAATCAAATTAGCATCCTAATATGTGAAAATCCTGAGTTCAGCTACTACCCAACAGTCTATGAAAATATATGTGTGAGAACTTCAAGCTTATACATGAATAAGTGATATCAAATGTAAAGTATTATTGTTTCTGCACATTTTAATGACTTTCAATGGGAAGAAGCGGCAAATTGTCCTCCTACCCCCACCCTACCCAGAACCTTTTTAATTCAAGGTTAAGAACTCTGAGTTCTTAGCTACTTAGCACAGACCAAAGCCAGATTTAATTACAAACATGATGAACAAAATATATTAATATGTAAATATACTAGATTGTAATTAATCAAACCTTTATTGAACTAGAATTTTTCTGAACCACACTTAAATGATAAAATCACAGGGAAAGCAATACATATTGGGTGTCTGGAATATATTATCCTTTCTTCTTTTTTTTAAATCCTCACCCAAGAATATGTTTCTATTGATGAGAAAGAGGAAGAGAGAGAGAGAGAGAGTGAGAGAGAGAGAGAGAGAGAGAGCAGCAGCAGCATCCATAGGTTGTCTCCTGTATGCACCTTGACCGTGGATCGAACTGCAACCTAGCTATGTGCCCTGACCAGGAATTGAACCCACAACGTTTTGATGCGCTCTAGTCACCAGGCCAGAGAGATATATTATCCTTTTTCAGTCATAACTGTTTTATTACCACAAAAGTCCCCGTCAATATGTGGTATAATCACCACCTAGAGAAGAAATCTGCAAAATGGCTCACTCTTCCTTCCACTGACACTATTTGAGCCTTCGTACATCCCAGGGCCTGAACCTAGAAAAGTTGACTTTGTGATATGACCAGGATTCTAGCTAACGTGTTAGTGACTTTATACCTTACTCCTCTCAGGCATATGTATACTCCAAAAGATAATCCTAGAAAGCACATTGCTTCATTTATTAAAATGGACTTGTAGTGGTAGAATTTCAGATGGGACAGCATCTAGGTGGAGAAGATATTTGGAGTGGAAGGAGACTTTCCCAGCACAAGTTAAGTCTTGCTATGGTAAATATTATTTTTGATGTTTGGAGTTAGCCCTGGCTCTGCTCGTGCTTAGTACAACCAATGAGATGACTCTGCTTGTGTATATACATATGGGTGTGTGTTCATGTCAGTGTTCTTAATAAGGCAGCAAGTCAGGGAACTGTTATGTTTGTGTTATTTCCTAGTTCTGCAGTCATAAATAAGCCTGATTTTTATAAGTTTAGCTTTCTTTTATTTAAGATTTTTATATAGTGTTTTCATTTTCTTTTTTTCTCTTCAATACTGGTCATTATTGTTTAAATGAGAGGCCCGGTGAACAAAATTTGTGCACAGGTAGGGTCCCTAGGCCTGGCCGGTGATCAGGGCTGATTAGGGCCTTCCAGCTGCCGGCCAGGGTCTTCCTTTGTTCCACACCGCCCCCTGGTGGTCAGTGCACATCATAGAGAGCAATCGAATTCCGGGTCTCCTAGCCTTTTATATATATAGACTAGAGGCCCGGTGCACAAAAATTTGTGCACTCCGGGGGGAGGGGGCGTCCCTCAGCCCAGCCTGTGCCCTCTCGCAGTCTGGGACCCCTCAGGAGATATTGACTTGCTGGCTTAGGCCTGCTCCCGGGTGGCAGAGGGCAGGCCCAATCCCTAGGTGCAGCCCCTGGTC
>NW_005370156.1:1216028-1239060 GCF_000412655.1 Myotis brandtii
TTGGCTGGCAGTTAATTTGCATATCACCCTGATTAGCCAATGGGAAGGGTAGCAGAGGTACAGCTAATTACCATGTTTCTCTTTTATTAGATAGGATATTTTCTTATTAATGCCTATACTAGTAAAAGACATATTTTCTATGTGATTTACTATATTACAAGTTTTTGTATGGGCTCAGAGAGAAAGTTTATTCCGTGAAGGATTAAAGGTTAATTGTACATCTGTTGATACATCCCTATGATTGTTAACACTGTTTCATTATTATTTGTTGTTCAATCAGTCAATAACAATAATGTTCCTTTCAATTTCTCTTTTATATTTTTTATTCATTTATGTTTATGTTAGGTTATTTGTTATTGTTTATGTTTATGTTATAAGTTTCCTGACTTATTGTCACTGGGGATTCTATATCCTTTTCCAGTATGCTTTGACCTTCTTAGCCCTTTGTGAGTCTTTATTGCTATGAACCCAGTGTGCAGCACACAGATGTAGGCTCCACCTCTGAATCCTTCAAATGTTGGATGATCCCTGCTCCTTATTATTCTGTGTCCTTTTTTTATAGTCCTTTCTCCACTTTCAACACAAATACATGTAATTTTTAACCTCCTCACCCATCCTCTCTATTCATACTCAAATCATTCTCTTGTTTCATTAACAAATACCTACACTATAAATAGCCTGGTTCCTGACCTCAAGGTACTGAATCAAGGAAACAGCTGTGTACCCATCCATACCCTAAGCCAGTGATGGCGAACCTTTTGAGCTCGACATGTCAGCATTTTGAAAAACCCTAACTTAACTTTGGTGCTGTATCACATATAGAAATTTTTTGATATTTGCAACCATAGTAAAACAAAGACTTATATTTTTGATATTTATTTTATATATTTAAATGCCATTTAACAAAGAAAAATCAACCCAAAAAATGAGTTCGCGTGTCAGAGGTTCGCCATCACTGCCCTAAGCATTCAGGCAGGGCCCACGTCACCTTCATCAGAGGAAGATGTGGGACGTTAGCTCAATTGTACTTTATGGGGGAGGGCGGTCCCCCATTCTGTTCTCCAATAAGAGTAGCAGATCAAAGTGCACAGCTCCTCACCCAACTCCTCATGTAGCTCTATCATACCAAGCTGGGACCCATCCTCCTGAGTTGCTCAGGTTTCTGCAACTCTGAATCAATGGAGTCTTTCTGAACATTCTCTCCCCTTGTGTGTTTCTAGCAGCCTCTGCCCATTATGCTTCATGTTAAAAGCTATGCTTCCCAGAGGTACTGACCCCAATGCCCACCAACATACACACATGTCCCATACTCCCCACTTCTTGTTTCCTCTTCTGTTGTTTTCTGAAAGTCACAAGATGCTTTCACCAGTATAATTATGTTAGAAGGGAGAATTAGGGGTTAGCACTCTGGTCACCTCTAAAGCATTCCATGGAGAAAAAAGTACTATGACCCTTTTCATCTTTTATTTAGAACCAAGTCTGTGAGCCTGGGGGCATACCAAGGAGGGACAGCATGTCCTTCTGTCTCCTTTCAAGGGGGGCAGGGCTTCTTTGTTTCATAACATGAAGCATGGTTATTTAACACTGATCCCAATAGCCTTTCGAATAGTGGAAATTTCTCTGACTCTGTTTCTTGATATTTTGGTTTGGGGTACTTGGAGTTCTTGTCATTTTGTGTGACTAAGAACTTCAGTGAGGAATTGAGAGAGACTGCATTGAGGCCTCTACTCAGATGCTACTTCAAATGAGAACTGGAAAAACAAAGTTTGACCGAATAGAGGAAAGCTACCATTCTCCATCTGTCTCCTCTTGTTAGTGGTAGGATCAAACATCAGTGATAGGTGTGAGCAAAGACCCTAAGTGCCAACAATAGGGATTTGGCATACTCATCCATTCAAATTAGATAGGACTATGAAAATGCTTTAAATGGTATGATACATGATAAAAGGTTGGTGGCTTTATTATAATCCAGGGTGCCCCCCAAAATGTATACACACTTTAACAGCTGATAGCTCAATTTTGAAAATGAAATGTATTTTAATAAATATTGCCTTTATAATTTATTTAAAGTGTGTATATACATTTTTTGGGACAACCTATATATAATTATCACTGCAGCTTTGCATTCTAAAATTGCCTCTGCTGCTGTTTCAATGAATGATCTATTTTCTCAATGTGAAAAATGAGCATAATATTCTGACGGCTGCATTTCACCAGGAGCGCCACAGTAACAGGCACCAGCAAAGTGCCTTTCAAAGTTCACGCAGAAGAAATCATAATTTCCTGAGAATAAGCATTTATTGTTTCCCAAGGCTAAAGAAAGCCTCCCTCTCCGGTGGCCATGGCAATGTTGGGTGGAGGAATTAGATACTCAGATGGTAGCTTGCACATGGCACTGTTTTACAATAAGAAATATTTCCAGGACTATTGGAAGTGCCCATAACGACGTGTAATTTAAAAGCACTGTGAGGGGAAAAGTGGAACTGGGAACACATGCGTTCTTTCAGTGCATCTGTAGTTGGGGAAAACACCAATATAAAAATAGGCTATTTTTAGGACCTCAGTATCTCGGCTCCGTGAATGCTTCTGAGTCATATTTTATGAAGACGACACACTTGGCTACTGTTGGGATGCAGCTCCCATCCAGCTGGTCAGGCAAAATTGCTGGTGCAATTCTGATTGCAAAATCTTTACCCTTGGTATTGACTTAAGTAGCAGGAAGAGCATGACTTGATTTTTCAAATCCCCAGTAGATATACTGCTGCTTTGGGGCCATTCATTTGGCCTCAAAAGTCTCAGGGAAACTGTAAACTTGCTAATATCAGATTTTTCTATTTTGGTTCATTTAAAATTTCTGGGGTAATTTTTTAATGGCATGCATCTAACAAGTAGCTTTAATTCTCTTGTTTTGACTACAGTGTCTTTATCTACTGAGAGCAGACAGAAAATCCTAAGGAGTTCAAAATGTGTACTAAATGGGAGTTTGCTAAATCCACATACAAAATTGTGTGCTTTTAAGCAGCAATCCCTGGTCTAACCTAGTTTGATTGGACAATGGCCAGAGAGTTATTAAGAGATAACTACATGCCCAGTGTTTGGTTGGACCTGGTGAGTTTCCACAGAACAGATCAATAAGGAGTTTATCACTAAATTAAGGATACACAATTAAAGCATATGACATAAGACTTTAAAAAAGAGGGGCGGTGCTGGAAGGGAGCCTCATAGAAGGAACGCCCTTTCCCATGAGCATTGGTCATAGAAACCCTGCCTATGCTTGTCCCTGAGAGTCCCCTTTCCTCTGCATCTAGGGCTCAGCCACCCGCCTGCACCCTCACTGTGGTGAATAGCATCTACATGTCTCTTTTATCAGACACATATAATTTACATAAATGAAATCTTACTGATACATGGTTTTTCATAATCTGATTCTCCCCAACAATATATCTAAAATAAAATCTCTTGCCTGGAAATGTAGCTCTGCATCATCGTTTTATTGACTCTAAAAATATTTAATCAATTTCTTTTTGAAGAGCATTAAAGTGGTTTCCGAGGTGTTCACTGCTACCAATAGTGCATTATATATACAGCTCTTTGTACTTGTCTGATTAGCTCCTTGGGATAAATTTCTAGAAATTACATTTGGGGTTCAGTGGGTATGCACACTTTGAGCTACAATTCATTTTGTCAGAATGCTTCCACCTATGAAGAATAGGAAATCCAATTGAAGAAATAAAAAATAAAGAATTAAGTATGACACATAAGAAGTTTGGAAGTTGAGGCATTCTAGGGTTAAGTCAGCAACTCAATCATGTCACTAAATCCAAAGCCTCCTTCCTCTGGCTCCTCTGGTATTTTCAGTGTATTGACCTGGTCCTCATGCTTGTCCTTCCTAGTCACACAATGTTGCCACTGTTCCAGGCATCACATAACAATACTGGTATGAAAAAGGCTTTTCCTCTAAACATCTCTTTTTATCACAAAGAAGTATTTCCCAGAACGTCTCAGCAAATTCCCCTTTGCATCACTTAGCCAAAATCAGCTGGACAACTAATGGAATCAGTGATCTGTGAGCTAAGAAAATTCTTGGGATAAGGAGAATATTGACAAACTACTTTCCAGAAAGATTATATCCAATTTTACTATTAGCACCTGTTTATCCAACTTTTATTGGTCTGATATTACATAAAAAATGATACCATGATTTGTTGGTTTTTTAGGGGGGTATTTCTGTTTTATCGAGATAATAATTATAACTTGTTTTTATATTAATTTATCAGATTATTGAGTATCTTTTCAAATATTTATTGACTGCTTTTGACTCTTCTTTATAAAACTGCCTAATTATATCCTTGGTCCTTGCTAATTTATTTTTTTCTAATTGGCTTGTAAGTGCTCAGGGTATATTAGAAAAAGTAAATTTGTTTATTGGTATCATTATAATTTTCTCACTGGTTTGTTATCTATCTATTAGCATTATTTATGGTGAATTTTGCCATACAGAATTTTAAATTTTTATGTAGTCAAATTTATCAGTTTTTCCTTTATGGTTTCTGACTTTGTGGTTATGCTTAGAAGTCCATGAAAACCCAAAGATCAAAAAACATTCACCTGTGTTGTCTTCCAATATTTCTTCTTTTAAGTGACTAGCCATCTGTCCCAGAAAACAGTCATTAAATAGCCCATCTTCTCCCCACTAATTGGAGAATGCCATCTTCATCTCATACTAATTCCCATAGATGAAAATAATTTGTGTTCACCAGTTTTAAAAATGAGGCATTCAACCAATATTTACTGATTTTCTGCAATGTAGAAAGCACCTTGATTATGGATGAGAGTAGAAACAGGGATAAATTAGACCCCATGTTTGTCTTTAATCATGCATATGCCTAGTATTAGTAAAAAGTGCAGGCACCAGACCAAGAGTAACTGGTTCAATTCCCAAATTGTTGACTTACAAAGACTGTGACCTTATAGGACTTCAAGCACAATATTTCACTTTTCTGTGCTTTACCTTCTTCTAAAGAACAGTAGAATAATAACCGTACCTACTTCATACATTGATAGGATAATTAAATAAATGGATTCATGTAAAATGCTTAGAGTCTGGCACAGAGGGCAAGTGTGATGATGGTAGCTGTCACTTAAACTCAGAGGAGAGCATCGGGGTGCTTAATGCAGAGCCTCTGGAAACAGGCTGCATGGGTTGGAATTCTCCCAACACTTACTAGTGGGGTCATCTTGGGTTAGTTACTTAACCTCATGTACTATGTCTCCATTTTCTCATCTGTAAAATGGAGATGATGTTGTAATTATTAAATAAATTGGTATGTGTAAAGTGCTTAGACACTTTAGAAAATGCAAAATGTGTAAAAAGCTATTGTTGTTATCCAAGAGATATCATGTCACTTGATTCCTGACTATTTCAGAATCTTGACAATAGACTAAAGGAAGAAGAAGAATGATTTGGGGAAGCCCATGGGAACCTTCCATTATTAAAAACCCCAACAGGCAAAATGATAGTTTCCAAGAAATTCTACCTCTGGCTTCTACATTATTCTTTCTTTTTGAGGTAATATTGGGACTTCAGAGGAGACAGGAGCTAACACTGCCACCTGGTTTCATTTACTCAAAAACATTAGATTCCACAATAATGTTTACAAAACATAATTAAACTTAGACCAGGTTTGCTCTCTCTTTCAATCCTGATAGGATTTGGGATAAATTCTTTGTTGTTCAGTTAGCTGCTTTTCAACCAAAGTTATCAAATAAATTAGGTATGCTTTGCATTTTGTTTCTTGTTTTCTCCTCAGTTATATCTAAATCCATCATTAGCACCTTCACTACATGAAACATTTTTAGTTTGGCCAGGCCATATTTCCCCCCTGCTCCCACCCATCTTCTAAGCCAAGGGTAGACATTATACCTGATTATGGCAACCTAAAACTCGACATGCGGCCTCAGAGTGCTGTATGTTGCATTTAGGTCTGTAATTTAGCTGGTGATTATGCACAAACTTGAGCAGCCAGTCCATTCTCTGAAAACCCTGTAATTGCAGAGAGCTCTGTGGCATGCTCCTTCACCTAAGGGCTGCATGCTGCCCTCAGAGACAGCCTGCTGGGTTGTCACCAGCCCATCCCATCTGGTCACACAAGTTGTAGAGAAAGGACCAGGAGAGTTCCATCTGAGCTCACCTAGATGAGGTCCTCAGTCAACAG
This sequence comes from Myotis brandtii, assembly GCF_000412655.1. NCBI lineage: Eukaryota > Metazoa > Chordata > Mammalia > Chiroptera > Vespertilionidae > Myotis > Myotis brandtii. The sequence continues at coordinate 1,222,244 of NW_005370156.1, forward strand.
TGAATGTCTGTATTTATCCTTCCTGTGAAACATAGTCAATTTTTTTCTCTAGTTTCAACAATACTACAAAAAATGAAAAGTCCTACAGGGGAATAGTAATATAGTTGTTAAAAAATACTTTTTACATTTCTTCTCTCTCAGAATCTTTGATTTCATGCCAGTGTTTTATTGATGCATACTCAATGTACCTAAAAGATAAATGGGCAAAAGATTCTAAGAAGAGAAATGAAGATTTTAAAAGTATGTATTTAAAATTGCATATATCTGCAAAAGTTATTTAGTTAAAACTTCAGATTGACCATAAATAAATGAATTCTATGTGATCAATGAACTAAGTATGAAAATAGGCTAAATTCCCTCAAGGGACCTGGGAAAACAAGAAACTAACATTTCGGGACGGACTGTATTTGGTAAAGGAAACCTCCCCATCCTGTACCACCTCCCTGAACCAAGCCTGGACTAGCAATCATTTCTCTCCAGTTCCACTCATTGAAGGAACAGTAAAGTTAACACATTCGTGCCAGGCTCAATTTAAGACCTGGGTAAAGATGAATGAATTGTTTAATTTGTAGAGAACTAGATATTATTTCCCTGATCAAAACCATTCTTTTATTTTGGGGTAAGTTTTATTTATTTGTTTAAATCACACAATCACATCTACCACACGGACAAGCAAACTGAGCTTGGTTCCAAGAGACTCTGGTGCATCAGATGACAGTCAAGAGTACATAGACTCAGTAGATGAGAAAGGGGTTCTTTGGTGTCAAAATTGCCTGCAGCATGCATTGACTTTTGTCTTGTTTGATTCATATTTCCCTTTCCTTGAAATTTCCTGAGTTGAAGCAATAATGCAAAATAGACACGGAGCCTGGTGTTTATTATTTTCTTATTTGTCAACATGTCATATCCTCATAAACCCAGCTCTATAGAGTGAAGACAGTGTGTGAAGAAGATAATATATTCACATTGCACTGAGAAGGAAGAAAGCCTCTCTTATTGCTTTCATTTAATTAAGAATGTTGCTGTATTTATTGGAATTTGAAAAGGAAGGTACCATTGTGTTCTCTGCTTGTGTTGCCTCATCTGAGAGGCAAATGACTGAGTCTAAGATCTGTATTGACAATACTGCATTATATAACTTTCACTGACCTGAAAAGCAAAATGCTTTAATTGCAAAGCTCTTTGAGGCCTCATCCCCTGTGCTTGACTGAAGAAGATTTTTGCATTTTTATTGTCTACTGATTCTCAGATATGACAAGTCAAAGGAGACACAGAACACATTTGTCCACTTGCTAAAGCTTCAAGGTTTTGTGACAAAACATAATCTGCCAAAGGTGAAGGGATTAAGCAAAATAAAAAGTATTCCATGCAAATAGTAACCAAAGAGAGCAGGAGGAGTGGCTATACTAATATAAGACACACACACACACACAAAAACACAAAAACTTTAAGTCAAAATTTTTTTCAAAACCTCACTAGAAGTTATTTTTCCCCCCATTGATTTTTAGAGAGTTGAAGGGAGGGAAGGAGAGGAAGAAAGAGAGAGAGAAAAAAACATCCATGTGAGAGAGATGCATCGACCGGTTGCCTCCAGAAAGGGATGGAACCTGCAGCCCAGGCACATGCCCTTGGCCCATAATTGAATTCGTGACCCTTCCATGTGCGGGCCAACACTCCAACCACTGAGCAACATTGGCTAGGGCTCAAAAATATTTCTTAATGGGTATAGAGTTTCAGTTTTGCAAGATAGAGAGAGTTCTGGAGATGGATGGTGGTGATTGTTGCTCAGCTATATGAAGTACTTAATATCACTGAACATTACACTAAAAAACAGTTAAGATGGTAATTTTTATGCCACATGTATTTTACCATAATAAAAAATGTTTTAAGAAAAAAACAAAAACATAATATGACAGGCCTGGCAGGGCTAAATGTAACCATAGAAAACTCACTTGCTGCCTGGGGAGATGTCAGGAACAATGAATTTTCAAAATATCCTATATAGCAATAATTTTATTCTCCTTTTGAACTTATGAGGAGCTCTTTCCTTTCACTAGAGGACACAAAGAAACAGCAAAGAGCTCAGCCACGCATTTGAAATGCCTGAGTCTTTGCAAGTGAATGAACTCAGCAGATGGTGGGGTGGGGTCTGATGGCCTCTGGGTTTGGATAGGATGGTAAATGCATAAGTGGCAGTTTAGCAAGCCAATGGAAAATCAGGAATCGCATGTACACATGGGGGACAGGGAAGTGGGAACTGGGACTGAGACTGGTACTGGAGAAATACAGTGAAAAAAATATTTTACAAATGTTTTCTTTTTCAATTTAAAAGGGAATGAAGTAGGTGAATTAAAACTGAAAAGAGCAAATACCTTTAGAATGAAGGAAGGTCTTATTTACAGTCCTTTAATCCTTCAGTTGCTGTTTCAGAAGCTTTGTGAGAAAACAGGCAAATCTGGTGATCATTCAGTGCCTGCTCTGGGTACCTAATTCATGGATTTATTTTTTTTTAACTTAATTTTCTTAACCCAGTGATTTTCGTGTATTTATTTGAGAAAGATGTGTATTAGTAAATACAACTTTAAGAGAATCATTAAAAATTCAAAGAAAATGTCTTTTTTAAAAATTACAATGGCAATTTTTTATATTAGGCTGACAATTATGAATAACTTTCTTAAACATCATAAACTTACTTAATCAGTGTGACTATGAAATTAGATTGAGTAGCTGCTCAGAACTCTGTAATTGCATACATATTCCCCCAATTTTATTTTGTATTGGTTTTGGGTGTACAGCTTAGTTTTTAGACAATCATTTACTTTACATAGTGTGCCCCCTGATATTTCCAGTACCGAACTGGTACCATACATAGTTACTGCAGTATCACTGACTCTATTTCCTATGCTTTACTCATTTCCCTATGACTGTTTGGTAACTACCAATTTGTGCTTCTCAGTCACTTCACTTCTTTCAGTCAATTTCCCAACCACCTCTCACCCCTAATTCATGAATTTTAGGTCTTTAATATGTATGTATCTCTGTGTATGTGTATCTATGTGTGTGTGTGTGTGTGTGTGTGTGTGTGTGTGTGTGTGTGTGTGTGTAGCTGTAACAGTGCAGTGATGGAGGGTACAGGGAAGTCAGAAGAAAGGGAATATACGCCTGAGTCTCTATTACTGAAGATCTCATTTTGCAGATGGAACACATCATACAGTCAATAAGTCAATGAGATGAACATGGCATCTGGAAAGAACTGATCCACTAATGCATATTCATATAAGCTCCTTGAGTCCTCCTTGGAAAAAAAAGAATGCATTGATGTATTAATTAACTTGCTAACAAAGTGACCATAGTTGAGTCTCTAGGGACAAATGTCCAGGTGACACTTATGTGGTTGAGATAGGGTTTTCTTTGGAGTGAATGAGTATGCTCACTTCCCATCTTCTTGGGAAGAGGCAAAAATTAAATACCAGCAAAATGGACTTGTGATAGGAGTGGAGGAAAAACTTCCTCTCCTGGGACCCAAGAAGGCAGTTTTCCTGAATCCAAAGCCTGGAGAGGCCTGGAGGGGTGCCCAGTGGCCTCCCTTGTTCACTGTTCAGATTCCAGGTGGTATGCAGGCTTTCTACCAGACTCTAAGATGAGTCTAAAACCTTATTAAAAGCATAGGCCTATTCTCAGATGTTTGTGTCCATTCTTAGACAGAGTCATGCAGGCAAGAAAGAACAGTGTCCCCTGTCCCCAAACCAGAACTGGGGTACCAGTGGCTGGGTCAGGAGGGGCAATCTCTCCAGAGTCACCAACAGCAGAGGATGGGGCAGGGACATAGCAGTAGATGAAATAGCCTGAGTTGAGGGGCCAGACCTGTTTGTTGCAGAGACACTGAAGGCCTCAAGAAGTGCTCAGAAATAGCAGGGGTCTTTTGGATGGAGGTGGACTGATGCCATAATCATATGAGTGTAAAAAGCAAGTGTAACCTTACTTAGACATCAAAGGTGGGTGATTCCTGTCACAGGGTGAAAAATCAACAACTAAAACCAAGTATATTAGTGCCTCACGTCCTCCCCCGCACCAGCCCATCACCCTTATACACAATTTCTCTTTTCATGGCTTCAGTTACCCAAAGTCAACTGTAGTTCAAAAATATTAAATGGAAAATTCCAGAAAGAAATAAACAGTTTATAAGTTTTAAATTGTACAGTGTTCTGAGTAACGTGATGAATCTTGCACTGTCCTGCTCCATCCTGCCCGAGATGTGAATCATCCCTTCGTCCAGCGTCTCCAGGCTGTACATGTTTCCCCCCTCCCCACTCCCACCTCTGTTAGGCTCTTAGTGGCTTCAGTTATCAGATCAACTGTCATAGTATCACAGTGCTTGTGTTTAAGTCACCCTGATAGGAGCCTAACACTACTTACAATCCTTAGTCATTCACCTCACTTCATCTCATAACATAGGCATGGTATTATCCTCACATCAGAAAAAGAAGAGTGACCGTACAATAAGATATTTTGAGAGATAGACTACATTCACATAACTTTTACTACAGTACATTGCTATAATTGTTCTATTTTGTTATTAGTTATTGTTGTCAATCTCTTACTGTGCCTAATTATAAATTGACTTTTATCATGGGTATGTACTATAGGAAAAACAGAATATAGAGGGTTTAGTATTGTCTGTGGTTTCCAGCATCCACTGGGGGTCTCAGAATCCCCTGCAGATAGGAGGGACTAACTGTACTCAGTGCTGTAGACTGAATGCTGCGTCCCACCATGTGATGGTATAAGAAGGTGGGGCCTTTGGGAGGTAATTGGGATTAGAAGAGGTCATGAGGGTGGAACCCTCATAAATGGGATTAGTGCCCTAATAAGAGTGCTTGCTTCCCTCTTCTGCTCTCTGCCATGTGAGAATACAAAGAAAAGGCTGCCATCTGTAACTTAGAAGAGGGCTCTCACCAAAATGCAATCATGCTGCTACTCTGATCTCATACTTCCAGCCTCCAGAACTGTGAGAAATAAATTCCTGTTGTTTACCAATCACCCATTCTATGGTATTTTTGTTATAACAACCTAAGCCACTTAGGAAATATAGAAGAAAGGAGTTGTCTGAATTGGGTGAAGCTAGTGAGCTAAGGATCATAGGAAAGGCGCATTGGAAGTAGAGTTCTAAGGAAATAAGTACACGGAGAGGAAGAACAGATATTACTAGTAGTCTCCAATAGCTGCTGTAATTCCAACTTCCAGCTGAGGGAAATCTCTAGGGCTGATAGCAAAGCCACCTGATTTACATGATGTCTAGGCTGCACAGCGTACTTCCTGCACACCCTTGCCCCAAGATCCTCACATTTTGAAAGTATTTACTTATGCCAGAGCAGAATTGCTCACAGTGATCTGATCCTCCTTGGATGCAGCTAATCAGCCGTGCTCTGCCATGATGGATCAATGGTCCTGGGTCTCTGTTAATATGCCACTGTAGAGAGAGACACATTCCGTGACCTCCTTTCCTCATAGCTATTATTAGCCTGGAGAGAACACAAAAATCAGAGACTCAAAGAACAGTGTTTATGTGTTTCTGACCCCACCATCTCTGCAGAAATCCTTCAAAATGTTTACCCGTGTGTTTGGGAGTGCCCAGGAGAATGTCTAAGGTGTATGTATTTGTTTCCAAGAGCTGCTGTAATAAATCACCACAAACTGGATGGCTTAAAACACAGAAATGTTTCTCTCACAATTCTGGGGGCTGGAAATCCAAAACAAGGTGTTGTTGGCAGGACTGGTTCTTTCTGAAGGCTCTGGGGAGCATCCTGTCCCAAGCCTCTCTCCCGGATTCTGTTGGTTTCCTGCAATCCTGGGCATTCCTTGTGCTGCCGGTGGAAATTGTGTTCTTTCATGGAATCTCGAGAAAAGTGTGAGGGCATGAGGTTTAGTGGTAAGATTCATCAGGGTGTAATGGAAGGCTGCCCCTGGGTTCCCAATGTCTCAGCACCATTTGTCCTGCCATGGAAAAAGTCCATCTTGTCTTCATCAAGCCCCAAACAAAGGCCAAGGTCCAATAGTTCTGTGCCATTGCTCCGGCCCAGTAGGCTCAGTCCCTGTCCAGGTAGCTATTTCCAGCTGTGATCCTTTGCTGTGCTGCCCTATTCAGGCTCTTGCTTGGAGCCTGCGTTTGGAGTCTGCACCCGGCTGCTAGGACCACATGGTTGCTATGGAGAGAGAAAACACCAATGAAGGGGTCAGGGTGTGTTACAGGAGAAAGGGAGAAAGGGACTTGTCTTTGTTATGCTCAGGTTATACTGTCTCGTACTTGGGAAGGACCGGCCACTCTTTTCAAACTCACTAATTAATTTCCCAAGCTTTCCAGGGCTTCTGATGTATCTGCCCCCAATCAATCTATTTCCTAGATCTTCCAGGGTTGTGTCTCTTATCCAATCCGATCCTTCTCCCAGGCCAGACTAACAGGCCTCTGTGGTCACCATCTTGGCTCCCAATGTGTAAGTGCTTGCCTCCCCCCATCATCTGGACAAGTGGACTGAGGAGATTGACAAGCTGTCCTTCCTCTCCATAAGGCAGAGGGAAGGGCATTCATCACCTTGTCAGGACAATGCTGCTATCCCCTGGTATGTGAAGCTGCAGCTTCCTGGTTAAGCAGGCGTCTGCTTCCTAGTTGATTATGCTTTACTAATGTCTGATTTCCGTTGCTCCCTTCCTTTATTAACATCTAGCTACCTACCATAACACTTGGCTTGTAGGTACATCCCTCCAATCTCCACTTCCATCATCACGGGCCTACTCTTTGTGTGTCTTTCTCTGAGTCTCTTCTCCTTTGCTTACAACTTTAAATAAAAATAAAATCCAGCCCTGACCAGTTTGGCTAAGTGGATAGAGCGTCGACCTGCGAACTGAAGGGTCCCAGGTTCGATTCTGGTCAAGGGCATGTACCTTGGTTTCCGACATATCCCCATTGTGGGGGGCGGTGCAGGAGGCAGCTGATCGATGTTTCTCTCTCATTGATGTTTCTAACTCTCTATCCCTCTCCCTTCCTCTCTGTAAAAAAAATCAATAAAATATATTTTAAAAAATAAAATAAAATCCAATATTCCCTAAGAAACTTGGGAGGAAAATGATTTACTTTAAACCACTATGAATTATAAGGAGTGGAAGGGCACAGCTTGGCTGACCTCTTTCCTAATGCGCCAACAGCACACTGGGGGGTTCCCCTGAGTCCACCTTTTGTTCTTACAGCTCTGGAATGTTTGTCAGCAGGGTTCTCCAACTTCCTGTTCTCAATCTTTTTTAAATACTCCATCTAGTGTGAAACTACTACATGCTTCACCATTAATTGCTCTTTTATAAGGACAGAAATCTCCTCACCCTTCAATTCCCCCTTCGCACATTTGTAATTCTAATGGGCTTAATTGCTCTGTTTACTACCTTTAAACTTTATTTGAAAAAAGTATGAGAGAGGTTTCAGATACAAATTAAACCAGCACATTAAACCAATGAATCAGGAATGCAGCACTGGGCAAAGTCACACTTCTTTCCCAGAGAGACTGGCTTCTCAAATTCTTTCCACACAATTTTGTGGGCCCCAGGTTATTCCTGAACACAGAACTATGGTGGCCACGGTCATTCTGTGCATCCTGCTTTTTAAAAATTATTATTTTAGAGAGAGAAGAGGAAGAGAGAGAGAGAGAGAGAGAGAGAGAGAGAGAGAGAGAGAGAAACATTGATGCGAGAGACATCAATCAGTTGACTCCCATACATGCCATGACTAGGGATCGGACCTGTAACGTAGGAATGTGCCCTGACTGGGAATTAAACTTCAGACCTTTTAGTGTAAGGGATGCTGCTCCATCCAACTGAGCCACACTGGCCAGGGTGCATCCTGCTTTTTGAGCTACAAGTGTGTTCTCTACATTCTGCCAGTATGAGATTTTGTTGTTGCAGACCAACTCTTGTCCATTTTTGAACAGACATCAGGACCTAGATGTAAAGTCAGTGAATGGAAACTTCCAGGGCCAGAAGAAAGAAATATTTTTGTCTTCATAACAACCAGGGAGAACCCCATTTTGTTTATAAAAAGATACTGTTGTTTGAATTACTGTAAAGTTCTGCCATAATGTAATAAGTAGAGAGTTTCAAGAAAAAATCAGTCATGCAAAATGAGGGGATTGTGTTAGTAAGAGGTCAATACAGTCAATAAGGCAGTCTCAAAGCTTGATGCTCAGAATTTCCTAAGATCCTATTTTGCCATCCAAATCCATCCCAGCCCCAGCAATTGTGTGTTCTGGCTTGAATATCCATGGGGATGATCAGGGTCCTATTGTTGGCTGGGACTTTCAGGACTGTGGCAGCCATCCTAGTAATATCTTGGTAGGCTGGTTCATTCTTCAACCTCATTCAGGGCCATTGGCTACTGATCCCTTCCCACCCACCCCCACATTCCTCCTCTATTTCCTCTCAATTTCCTCCTGCCCCATAAGAACTCTAACCCACCCACCTACCCCCATTATCTTGGGATCTTACTGATTAACAACATAGAAATAATGTACATTGTTTATTGAGTGACTATGTGCTAGGATGTATGCTAAATGCTTTCACATTTTTTTTAAAATCAAATGCTTAAAACAGTTCTGTGAAGTTGGTACTGTTTCCCCCATTGGTGAAGAAGGAAGCAGACACTAGACTTCAAAAGTCTGCTATAGGCCCCACAGTGGGAAAGCAGCAACCGTGATTCTAACTCTGCTCTGTGTAACTCCCAAGCCTTTCTATTTCATGTTCCTCATTGACATTAAAGCCTGAAGGATTCACATTCTCCCATACTTCTCAGACTTGGAAATCCCTCAAAGGGGAAATTTTTAAGCTGGAAAGTACTTTTCATCCCTAAAATTTCACATTTCGTGTTACTGTCAGTTTTGTTTTCTGGATTATTCAGTACTAATAATACAGTGAGGTTCTTCTTTGAGTTTTCAGAACACAGCTGGGAGAGAAATCAACAGAAATATTTGAATCATCTTCCCCATCAGCTGATACTCATTGCAGATGCTATAAAGATAGTTCGAGTTCATATCAACCTCCTTGATTGAACCTCTTCCTCTGAAACAGCTGAAACTGACCACTCTGGTTTAAAAAACTGAATGTACACAATGGCTTCTCTTTCTTCCTTATGTATATATTTATTTAACATGTTGTGTACCGCCTTTGAGGTTCCCAGCCCCCTTTTTTCCAAGGGCCCCCAAGGTAAGAATCCTTGTAAAGGTGACTAACATTGAAGCAACAATTTTTACAAGGAGATGTCCCAGAAGTCACCAGACGATCAAGCATTGGCTCAGGCCATGGTCATGGTGTGATTCTAGCTTCAAGACTCTCTTCTTTCCCTCTCAATCATTTGCAAAAGCAACACCAGGTTAAACACCTCAGGCTTGGGCTCCCAGAAGCCAGTCTGCCACTTTGCCCGAGGTGTGGGGCATCAAGCTCTGGGCCACTTTCCAATGTGGGCTGCTGTGCTGCAGGCCTAGACCTTTTGTCTCCCCAGACACATTTATCTGCCACTCTAGAAATCCCCACAAAGGCCAGTTCCTCCAGAGCTCCCCATCAGGGGACAAGAGGAGAGCTGACAGGAGGTGTATGAAGAACTTTCCTGCGATACCCTGGAGCCCAGACCTCCAAGGCAGTGTCATTGTCTGTGGCTTCCCTGTGAGATGCTGGTCTACTACACCCAAAGCACATCACACTCGGTGGGCAGCTGTTACTCCTAAGAAACCAAGGAGCTGTTCTCTTCTTTTCTACCAAGCAAGGACAACAGTAAAGCAAAATCCCAAAGGCTAAAGAAGTTAAAGCAATTTGCATTGGCATATTTCCACTATGAAGAATATATTCTTTACTCAAGAAATCTAACAAAATTGAAATTTTGACACAAGAGCTATCAAAATTATATTGCCTCATAAGGGTCATTCCACAATCCTGAGAGTGAGGTTGGAGATGAAAGCCCACCCACAAATCAGAAGGAATATGGTAGCATGGCCCCTGGGTGTAACTCCACAGTTTATAAAAACCTTGCTCTTTTCCTTCTCCAGATAATCTCCAGCAACCAGCCCTGATGACCATGCTTCCAAATAGTAGCATGACTACTTGGTGGGGATTTTTATATCACCACATTTGGATCAATTTGAGCAGACACAGAGTAATTACCATAACTGTCTTTGGGCTTGTCTGGGGCAAAGCCAGGCAGGATCCTGAATCACTGCCTATCTGTGCATTCTAGCTGTGAACGGTGGGCCTGGTCCTCATCCTGAACAAACAGAAATGATGGAGTCAGGAACCAGAAAAGCTGGGTCCAGGAGTCAGACCAGCAGAGAAAGAGTAAAGCTGAAAATTACCTCCACCTTGGCATGAACAAGTATTAAATTAATTCTACCTTTTGTTTTCTTAAAATATGGTCAGATTAGGCCCTGTGGACTCAGCTGATCTGGAAAAGACTTTTTCAAAAAAAGTTACAGAGCAGTTTTGCCTGTTGCCATGTGTCCTTTTTATGATATTTTAAAATGTTTCTGCAGCATAATATAGACGAGGAAGACAGTGGTTCCTCTTAGTACATTAACAAGCTTTCAGTGAATGATGAAAGAAAAGTGTCACAAATCCTGACCATTACAGTCACTTTAGACCAGTAGTGATTACAATGTTTTATTATATCATGAACAAATATCTTAATTATTTTAACAAATGTGTGGAGAAAGGTGAATCAGAATGTGTGTATGACAGAATACATCAGAGCTGATGATCCCAAAGATCTACTGTATTAGGTTAGTAAACTGGAAAGTAATTCAGTGATTTAATCTACTAAAACAGCATTTATTTATATTTATGCTAAGCATATTCCATAATAAATTTGTATAAAGTATATAAATCACTATAAAATAGAGAAAAACTATGATCAGTATAGAATAGAGGTGCTAACCATTAAAAAATGGAATCCACACACCTGGCTCAATCAATGAAAGCTTCAAAAAGACAAAGGCATTTGAACACCTTAGAAAAGTAGTACAATTTCAATAGGAAGGAGTCAAAGAGAGAAGTCCCATTAGATTTCGCACACATGGGGTAGGAAAAGCAGGGGTATGCTAAAGGAAGATCAAGCATGGAGGTTCGCTGGGCTCCAGCATAACTCATGTGAAGTAATAACAGCATAAGGATCGGAGCATATAGCCTGACTGTAAAGAATTCACTTAAATTAATCTGCTAGACAAGTCAGGTCCTTGAGCAGAGAAGTGCCATGATTAAAAGTAGTTGTATGAAGATTATGGTGGTGGCTCTATTACCTTCATAAGACTCTTGTAACAAAGTACTACAACCTGGGTGTTTTAAGACAGAGATTTGAGCTCTCACAGTTCTGGAAGCTGGAAGTGTGAAAGGTGTCAGCAGGGCCATGATCCCTCTGACAGCTTGAGGAGAATCTGTCCCATGTCTCTTTTGCTTCCACTGTTTGCCAGCAATCCATGGCATTCCTTGGCCTGTAGATGCATCACTCCAATCTCTGCCTCTGCCTTCACATGGCATTCTCTCTCTGTGTCTGTGTCTCCATGTCCAAATTTTCCTCTTCTAATAAGGATCTCAATCATATTGGATTTAGGACTCACCTTAATCCAGGATGATCTCATTTTAACTTGATTACATCTGCAAAGATCCTATTTCCAAATAAGATCACATTCACAAGTTCTGGGTAGACATGAATTGTAGGGTCCATTATTTAACCAGGTCAAGAGGCAAAAAGTAGGGAGAATTTACATGGGGAAAGTTTGGCAACTCAGAGACATCAGTGAGGAGTCCAATGTAACAGACCAAGCCCAGAGCAACAAAAAAAGCAGAAGAGGAGAAACAAAAAAGACAGAATCTGTTGAGTTGGGTGACTAATTCAAGCAGGAGGGAAGTTCAAGATGACCTGGAGATCAAGGTGCTGGGTGCCTGGGTGAATGGTAGTGCCACCAATCCACATAAGGAAGTAGAAAGCTAGAGTTAGTTTGGTGAGAAATTAGTTTGATTTTATGTTTCTTTGCATAAAGCTAGCAAAAAATGTTGCTGTGCATGGAAGTGCAGGCAGCAGGCATTTAGGGCTGGTGTGCTGGATGGAGATTGGAGCAGCAGAGGGGATTTCAGAATAATCCAGCAAAAGAAGATAGAGAAATTATCACAACAGTGGACAAAATCTCGGACTGTGAGAAGACAAATGAAAAGAATTGAGGGGACATTTTGAAGAACAGCTTAATTGCACACCAGAGGAGAAGAAGACAATGAAAAAGGGAGAATTCAGGACGCCAGTGGGCAGGGATTGAGGGCAGGAGAGGGAAGAAAAAAATAGGTTTGTAAGATTTTGTTGTTGTTTTTTTTGTAAATCATGATTTAATTCTCTTATAAAATATAAACATGCATTCTAGGACATTTCCTTTGTGTAGATATTTAGCACACATGAAATTTTAGGATTTCTTCATAAAATAACATTGAACATATAGCAAAAATTACTCATGAGCCCTAACTGTTTTTACTCAGTGGTGAGAGCATCAGTCTTTCAGACTGAAGGGTCTCAGGTTCAATTTCTGTCAAGGGCACGCACCTCAGTTGCAAGCTCAATCCCCAGCCCCAGTAGATTTGTCTCTCTCAAATCAATGTTTCTCTCTCTCTCTCTCTCTCTCTCTCTCTCTCTCTCTCCCCCTCCCTCCCATTCTCTCTCTCTCAAAAAAAATCAATGGAAAAAATGTCCTCAGATGAGGATTAACAACAAAAATTCACTTAAAAATGAAATTCTTCAGAAATATACTTTTATTCAATCATCAGCCATTTTAATGTTATATGTTAATGTTCTATATGTTCAAATTCTTGATGAGAAAAACATTGTTGTCAATACATAGATAGCATAATAATATGTTGCAAGTAAAAATATCCTTTTTAAAACGTTTCCTATATCCTATCCAAACTCTGTATCTTTAAAATATTCATTTTTTAACTTTATATAAGTATCACCATGTAATACACACCCTCTTGTGTCTAGCTTCTTTCACTCAAAAATATACTTTTAGATCTACCCATGTTGTTGAGTGTTACAGAAGTTCAGTCGTTTTCATTGCTGTATTTCATTCCATTATATGGTTAGTTGGTATGACTAAACCCCCACATTTATCTGTTCTAGCTCTGATGGGATAGTGTCAATTTTGGAGCTATTATGAATAATGCTGCTATGAAAACCCCTGGGCATGTCTTTGATGCTCACACAGACACATGCCTAGATATGAATCTTGCTTGTAAATGTTTCCCAATTTTAATTCTTTAACAAAATAGCTCAGGTAGGAAGATTATAGTGTAGTTCCCTTTTGGTGAAGAAAACAAATTAATTTTTAAACAGACAAAAGGAATTTAAATTAGTTAGAATTTTAATGATGGAAAGCTAATCTGTAACCACTATGTTGAAATGTTGGAAACACTGCAGCCCAGCAGGACTTTAAGAGAACGTCATGAGAAAGGCTTGAAAAACGCCATGAAGAAAGCAAGTTAGGCTTCCTTCAAAAGCAGCTCTGAAAAATCTGAAGGACAGAAAGGGCTCTGTTTTATTAGGAGAAAGCAGAAGTGTTCTACTTGCCCGATTTCAGCCTGAAACTGGAACACAAAACAGGACAGAAGAATCCAGTGTAACGACAAGTACTCCATGACTTTTTCAAAGTACCGCAAGTTGCTGTTCTCAGAGCTTATTATGATAAAATAAGTCATTTTGCTTTCTCACAAGGGAGTCATATAGTTCCTTTAATTAAGAGGAAGTAAGGCAGTTATTTTGCTCCGAAGGCCTGGTGCGTGCTACTTCACAGCCCGGGAAATACATTCATATAGGCTTGCGGGTGTGACACCTTATCATTCCTTCTCCTCACGCCCTGCTTATTTATGTTCCCTCACCTTCCCATCAACACCTCATTAAATGGACACCTTGTGAGTGCACACTGACCACTGTGTCCACTGTGGGGTTAAACTCTGCCTCCTCCTGACCTCAGTTCCAGTGAAGAAGGAATTTGCAGAGTGGTCAAGGAGACATCTGAGCTGATCTGTGGTGTCTGAAGAGTCTGCAGTTTTGTTAACACTGGAAGGAAGGAAGGAAGGAAGGAAGGAAGGAAGGAAGGAAGGAAGGAAGGAAGGAAGGAAGGAAGGAAGGAAGGAAGGAAGGAAGGAAGGAAGGAAGGAAGGAAGGAAGGAAGGAAGGAAGGAAGGAAGGAAGGAAGGAAGGAAGGAAGGAAGGAAGGAAGGAAGGAAGGAAGGAAGGGAGGAAGGGAGGAAGGAAGGAAGGAAGATTGCTGCACCTGGAGATATGACATCTGGATTCAGTCACTGGCTCCAGGCTGGCCCTCAGCAGACAGGCCAAATGAGGCCAAAGTGCCTGGGGCCTGTTCCCTCATCTACAAAACACAGTTCATCTCAGATGAATTTCAGACTCTTCCCAACTTTAAGAATTGCGTCACTCTGTGATTTTGCTCCAACATTAACTTCAACTAAATTCCTCTAGTGCCATTATTGAATCTCTCCATTACACTATGGAGATGCTATTAAGATTATCTTGTAAATGAATACCAGACATTTTCTAGTAAGCCCCACCACCACCACCACCACACACACTTCTTAACCAGCTTTGCTTCCTCACAAGACCTCTCTGTTTCGTTCAACAGAAGAATGATTTTCCTTCAGTGACAGGGAACAAGTGATTGTTCACAAAACTAGGTTGCTGTACACAAGCCCAGTGTAGTGGTTATATCACTGACTCTGGGGCCAGAAGATGGGCTCCTATTCCAGCTCCACCACTGGACTGGCCCTGTGACTGCAAGTAAGTGACTTAACCATTCTGTTCCTGGGTTTCCCCATCTGTGAAATGTGAAGAGTGAAGAAAATAACCACCTCATTGGGCTGTTATGAGGATTAATAGGTTCATATTTGTAAGGCATCTAGAACAATGCCTGGCACAGAGTAAAGATTAGACGGGAGATAGATAGATGGATGGATAGATAGGTAGATAAGCAAATGTGCAATCAATAAGATCTTACTTAGAAATTAGAAATAACACATTCTTAGATGTAAAATACCTATCTCACTATAGAATATGTAGCATCTAATCCATTGTGAACAATATGTATATTATTAAAAAAACAATACCAGTAAATGGTCTAAGTACAGGTCATAAAAATAGCCTTCTAATAATTCACCAGTCTGAGCATTTCCAGCCACAGGATTAATAGCTTGGAGTCTGCAGTACATGACAAAAATCACTACAACCTCAATGCAAGTTCAATAGAAAACAACAAACTCAGTAAATGTTTAATGTTTAATTAAGTTAATTAATTAACTAAATTATTTAGTAGGTTGGCTGCTGTTTTGTAATGATTCTTTTATGTGCCCAAGAAAATAAAAGTGTCTACATTGTTCCTTTCAAAAATGCTCAAGAAATGTTGACCTGAAGGTCAATGCTATTATTGTTACGTCCAAACACAGCTAGTGACCTTGAGAATAAGTGGAAACATAAAGAGATTAGCAACAGAATAAAATAGAGGCGCACCATAAATTTAGGGAGGCAGTGGGATCAGCCTTACTGATGATGAAAGTTGTTGGTAGCAATCTTTGCTCAACCAAGTCTCAGGGGAACCTGCAGCCATACTTAAGGTGTTGACGCTCTCGTATATCTTGGCACACAGAGGAAATTCTAAGCACCTTTATTGCCTATGCCGTTGATCCCTTATGAGATTACCTTCTGACTTTGGTAGATTTGAAATTGAGTAGCTGACAAATGTTATCAATTTTATACAGTTCACATCTGATTAGATGTCATGGTCCAAAGCCTTTTAAGATTTAACCTTTTTTTTTTTTTGGCTTTGCTATGTCTTCTCAAGGCCAAAGGGAAATTTTTTTGGAGGGGAATATTTGGATGAATTACCCTTTGTTCTAGCTTAGTGTGGTTTTAATTTCCATTCATCCTAACAGGTGTGTTTGGGGTGGGTAATACAGATATGCATAAGGGAACCATTAATAAAGATTCTCTTAAATTGCCTTTAAATGTGGACTTCCATGGGTAGATGGATCTCACATTTTGTTGCTAATCTTAGTTCATGCCCATTATTGGAATGTTTATGGGACACAGCTGGCCTTGTTTTGATCTAATGAAGCTTTGGTTTAAAAAGGGGAATATGTATTAGGAAATTTTATGAACCAATATTTTGCTTATTAAGGAGATTATAGGTTGAAATAAAAATGAGATGTCATTTTCACTCATCATATTGTCCCAAATTAAAAAATTGGCACTCACATATACTGTGTGGCTGACTCAGGCCTTCTCTTTCCTGTGGGGATGTAAACTGGTACAACCTCTAAGGAAAGTACAATGCACAATATCTAGTTATTTTTAATGTAATGACCTGTGAGCCAGCAATTCCATTTCTAGAAGTCTACCTTATAAATATTGTGGCACATATATGAAAAATACTTTCTCTTGTATTACTGACACATTAAAATACCCATCAATAGCTCTGGCCAGGTTGCCCAGTTGGTTAAAGCATCATCCTGATACACCAAGTTTTTGGGTTCCATCCCTGATTAGGGCACATACAAGCACCAATCAATGACTGAATAAATAAGTGGAATAACAAATCAATGTCTCTCTCTCTCCCCCTACTCTCTTTCTAAAATGAATCAATAAATAAAATTAAATTTCTAAAAACAAAACAAGTACCCATCAATAGGGAATAGATTAAATGAAGTACTAATTACAATTGTAAATATGCTACCATTTGTGAGATATATGT
>NW_005370156.1:1239280-1420222 GCF_000412655.1 Myotis brandtii
TATATACAGTATATAATGTATTCAGGAATAAAATATTGTATGATACAAATGGTAAAATTTTATGCCTGAATATATATAATGAGTTTTTATCTATAGTCACAACTGTAAATAGCATATTTACAACTGTAAATAGCACTTCATTGCCTGGAATATAATATATACACTGAGTGGCCAGATTATTATGACCACCCCATCAGTACAATGAAGTGAATTAATTATGCAAACAATAATAATAATAAAACCTTGAGAGTATTTGCTTAGGAAGTTTTCAATATTCAGTATTTTTGGAAGTGTCAATGAAGTACTGATGGGGTGGTCATAATAATCTGGCCGGTCATAATAATCTGGCCACTCAGTATATATGTATATATATGTATATATATATATATTTTTTTCTCATTTCAGACCAATTCTAAGTGCTTTATCTAGAATTATTGTGTTCATTCTCAAAACAACCCAGTTAGGTGTGGAAATCTTTAAGTCCTGTGTACCATTTACAGATGAGAAAGAGCCATCAGAGTGTCTGTAAAAGATCTGGGAGAATGTGGCAGGCTCTGTGCTTCCGCAGCTCGCATTTGTTAGAGTTCAGGTGGCGGGGCCGGGATGGTTATCCTGGCACATTCCCAGTTTGCCCTGCTGGTGCCCATCACAGAATCTCTAAAGTCCCCTTTTCTCCAAATGGTAGAGCCAGTGACAGGTGGCAAGCCTGAAAGATCAGGCAAGTCATTATGTGTTTCTCTCCATCATAAACCCAGAGCACCACCGCATGTGCCTGACACCAATTTCACTGCCTGTTAGTTTTGAAAATCTCAAAATTTGTCCTTGTGAGCAGGCAGGGTATGAGGGTGTAGGAAGCAGAGCTGGAGTGGGGTGGGTGGGACAGATGTGGAGGAATAGAGCCTTTGTCCTTGTCAGAGAGGCTATCAAAATTGAAAATGCATTGTGCATGTGGAAGACAAGGTTGGCTGTGTAAGCCATCTGACACAAACAGGGGAAGAATGAGGCAGACACTCCATGCATGGTCTGCTGATACCACTGCCCTGACCCACTGCAGTGCCAGCCTGCGGGGGACCCTATAGAGGCAAGCTTTAAATTAACGTCTGTCCTCCGAGAGACAGCGAGACCAAACAGGCGAGCCTTTATAACTAGACACAGACAGGCAGCTGTGGGGCCATCAAAAGAGCCTGATTTACTTAAACAAGCATATCTTTAAAAATCCTCTCTCTTTCTAATTTTAAGTTAAGGCAGAAGCTTGACAGGATATCAATAAGACATTGGTATCAATCGCTTTTAATGTATCATTGTGTGTGTGTGTGGGGGGGGGAAGTGCACTATAAACTGGGTCTAGAGAACATAATTGAATGATCAAAATAAAAGCACTGATTTTGCTTTTTAAAAAGATCTCAGTAATTATTTAATCTTTGTTTCAAATTTCTGCTTAGCTTCACTAAACGAGGTCCAAAAAATGGTTAACTATGTTATTTTAATGACCAATTTAATTAAACTGTATGGTGGTCTGATCACTACTATGTACCTGACCTTCAAATAAATGGTTTTGTTGAGTAGAAAATCACTGCATTAGAGTGGGCAGCGAGATCATTCCAGAAAAACATTTTGTATATTGCCCAATGGCTCAGGCCTGCACACTGTTGTACTTAGACATTGTTTGAGATGAACGGCACTGTGCTCTCATTGAACCAAGGACCTCACTTCTCCAGTGTACTCATACCTTTGACATGGAGATTTATTTCCAGGGCTGCAGAATAACAGTTTTCTCTAGAAGGAGGGTTTACCCACAGTTTCCTCAGGGAATACCGAGGGGACACTGGCTTGCTGTCTCTACAGGGAATTCAGCCAATGCCCACCCTCCAAGAACTTATCTGAGTCCTAACAACAAAATGTTGAGCCTGCTGCAGAAGACTTTTCATAGACTTGGGAGAAGGAGGTGGTCACTCAAGATTCAAACAGAAAGAAACTCTAAATTTAAAAATCTAACCATAGCCCTCACAGGTTTCGATCAGTAGACAGAGTGTTGACCTGTGGACTGAAAGGTCCAAGGTTCAATTCCAGTCAAGGGCACAAGTCTAGGTTGCGGGCTTGAACCCCATTAGGGGGCATGCAGGTGGCAGCTGATCAATGATTTCCTCTCATCAGTGATGTTTCTATCTTTCTATTCCTCTCCCTTCCTCTCTGAAATCAATATCTATATACATAAAAGCCTAAGTGACCGAACAACTGATCGACCAGTCGACCAGTCGCTATGATGCGCACTGACCACCCGGGGGCAGACGCTCAATGCAGGAGCTGCCCCCTGGTGGTCAGTGCACTCCCACAGGGGGAGCACTGCTCAGCTAGCAATGGGCACCAGACCTTGGGCTCATAGCTGGCGAGCACAGCTGTGGCAGCATGAGCCTCTCTTGCCTCCATGGCAGTGCTACTGAGCAGTGGCAGGCGCAGTGGGGCAGGATGAGCGGGAGCAGTGCAGTGCCTAGCCCAGGCTTGGGCTCCTCCCTGGCACACTACTAAATCCCTCAGGGGATGTCAGACTGCAAGAGGGTGCAGGCCAGGCTGAGGGACCCCACTGGTGCACGAATCCACATACCAGGCCTCTAGTATCTATCTATAGATAGGTAGATAGGTAGGTAGGTAGGTAGGTAGGTAGATAGATAGATAATACATTAATGTTATTGTTTGAATATGCAGAACAAATTCTAGCATTTGCCTACTATATCAGGTATGTTGCTGATTATTGTTCTCAGTTGGTGGTATGCATCAGATCCTTCTCTAGTGGTCACTAATTTTGATCAGTGGGTAAAGTTTTTTGTTTTTTTCCAACTGTGACTTAAGCCATCTATGGGGTGGAATCAGGATTCCAGGTTGCCACTACTGACTCCTTGCCTGCCACCTTCTCAAACGCAGTGATCTCTGGGCTCAAATCCTTGGATCCATCGTGGCCCCCAGCCATGCTCCTGTTACTTAATGCTGCAAACCCCTTCTTCAGAGGTTTTGCCCTGTACCTCACTCGTTCTTGCTCATTGCTTTTCCCATGGAGTGAGAGGAATGTTCTCCTGTCCCCCTTTATCAGTGAGCTTTCCCTCACCCCCAAGTCCCAGAGTGAGCACCCCCAATAAGGAAGTACACTCTTCTTTCATCTACCCTGAAAAGATAGTAGGGTATTAGCCATTTATTCCCTTTTCATGGTTTCAGTTACCTACAGTCAAACGTGGTCCAAAAATATTAAATGGAAAAATGCAGAGATGAACAATTTATATGTTTTAAATTGTGTCTTGCACTGTCTCCCTCCACCCTGATTGGGACGTGAATCATCCCTTTGTCCACCATCTCCACACTGTACATGCTCCCCACCTGTTAGTCACTAGGTAGCCATACAGGCTATCAGATCAACTTTTCAGTAGCTCAATTATTGTGTTCCAGTCACCCTCATTTTATTTAATAATGGTCCTACACCATTCACATAACTTTGATTAGAGTATATTGTTATAATTGTTCTTATTTCATTGTTAGTTACTATTTCTTACTGTGTCTAATTTATAAGTTGAACTGTATTATAGGTATGTATATATAGTAAAAAATATACATATAGAGAGAGTTCAGTACTATCCACAGTTTCAGGCATCCAATGGGAGTCTTGGAACATATCCCCCGCAGATAAGAGGAGATACAGTATAAAATTGCATCCCATCTTGCCATGTCTTCTTGAGACTGTAAGATCTGGAAGAAGGAGCTGTGCTAGTATCTGGCCCAGTTTCTGAATAAATATTGGTCAAAAGGATGCATGAAAGCGCCAACGAAACTTCTCCATAGTTACCAAAAACATATCAATTAGACATAATATAGTCACTAAAAGAGATTTCCCATTCAATCTGCCTAACCCATTCTTTACCATATTTTCATCTATTGGTAAGTACTGATCGAAGTGAACTTGCCTTATAATGTTGTATCTTCTAGGGTTTCCCCACCTTCAGACTGGTGTGGTCCTTCTGCTTCTAGGGTGCCTACTTTTCTGTATGTGCCCTGACCAGGGATCGAACCTGCAACCTTGGTGTATTGGGATGATGCTCTAATCAACTGAGCTACCCAGCCAGGGCATTAAATGTCTCTTATGGATGACATCCACAACCCACTACCAAATTCCTCATTCTCTCTTCATATTAACTCCCTTTTGGTCAAGTTTTCACTTTTGGAAATAGTTCAAGTGATTTAGTTCCCAAAAGTAGGATGTTCTTGATACATCTTCCTCAGAGGCCTAGATCAAGGATACTAACCACTGACACTGCCCAAATTATGTAGTTTCTTAGCCTTCAACTTTTCTGTTTATGTTAGAGAAGAAGCCACTGCCATGGACTCCCCTTAGAGCCTAAGAAATTGTCTCATAAAATTGCCATCTAAAGTCCTTGCTGGGACTGGGAGACTGTCTTAAATGAGAACTATTAACTGTACTCCATCAGCTGATCCCTTATCCATCCCAAGAAGAGGATTAATGAAATAAACAAGTATGTCTTTTATGAAGTCCCAGCTATTCAAAATACTTTGTCCAAATGTAATTCATAAGGAAAGAAAAAAACCTGGTGTTGAAAGCCTTCCTGAGGTTTTCAGGAGACCAGAAAAAGACTGCCTCTAAGAAACACCTATCGTCCCCACTGGTCTCCTGGTTATATGGCTGATGGTTCCTCCATCTTACCTGGTGAAAGGAGGCACCTGGCTTGTTGAGTACCTGATGGCAGCTGTAGTTTTAAAAAATGTGGCAACCACATGGCAGCAGCAAGTTGAGACTTTGTTTTTGACGTTGCCTGCTCTGCCCTTGCATCAAGTACAGACATGGCAAAAGCATCAGCTGATAGGAAGGTCTGTGAATATGAGTTTGCTCATCAGGGAAATACATTTTCTATACATTCTTGGTTATTGAAGCCATCCATCACAACACTGAGCCCCCTCCCTCGTGCCTTTGCCTAACAAGGGATGCCTGTCACGAGGCCCACTCTATGTCCTCTATTAGAGGCCTGAGAACAGAATCCAAACCATAACTCAGTGAACACTTATGTACAATTTATGACCGACTGTCAGGCTAAACTACTCGCACAGACTCCAAATCTGCTTTAGAAATAATACGATGCTTTTTAATCAAAATTTTTCTTTGTCCTTTATGGTTGCTTTGTTTAATGATAAGTGCCCAATTAAGTGGGTCTGTATCTCCTTTGGGAAAATGAAAATTCATAGAAAGATACTAAATTGGACAGTTTCATCTGTTCCCACTTTAGAGAGCTCTGACAAGAGAAGGGGAAGTTTTATTGTAAAGCAAAGACTTTATATTCATAGTTTCTTCTCAATTTCATGTGGGCTACCTTATTTTTTTGTCATCAACACTGGCTACTAAGTGGTCACACCCTGCCTGGAGTCAGAGATTGGAATTCGCACGGGCCCTGAAGCTTGGAAATTGTTTAGGGAACAGGACAGAACTCCCTCGCAGACGGAGGCTATTTCTCATAGGACAGTTACAGCAAGAATGGTGACTAGAGGCTTGACAGGGAGATTTTCTCAGGCCTGAAAAGTTGTTCAAAACAATGGTCTTTCTTAAGATATAACATTTCAGCCTTGCCCTAGCTCAGTGGTCGGCAAACTCATTAGTCAATAGAGCCAAATATCAACAATACAACGATTGAAATTTCTTTTGAGAGCCAATTTTTTTAAACTTAAACTATATAGGTAGGTACATTGTTATTAACTTAATTAGAGTACTCCTAAGCTGGCCTTTGCTAAAAACGTCCTCAATCTGATTGAGGTACATTCACTGAGGTCGATCCCTTCCAACTCTCCCATACACACTTCCCTAGCTGGTTTGGCTCAGTGGGTAAAGCACTGGCCTGCGAACTGAAGAGTCCTGGATTCAATTCCAACCAAGTGCACGTACCTTGGTTGCAGGTTGCAAACTCAATCCCCACCCAGCCTTAGTCGGACCCATGTGGGAGGCAACCAATCGATGTGTCTCTCTCACATCAATGTTTCTCTATCTCTCTCTCTCCTCCTCCCTTCTATTCTCTCTAAAAATCACTGGAAATATATTCTCAGGTAAGGATTAACAAACAAACAAGCAAAAAATTTCAGCTATAAAGGGAAAGAAATTCTGACACATGCTACAGCATGGATGAACCTTAAAAACATTATGCTAAAAGAAATAAGCCAAACACAAAAGGACAACTACACATGCTACAGCATGGATGAACTTTAAAAACATTATACTAAAAGAAATAAGCCAAACACAAAAGGACAACTATTGTCTGATTCCATTTTTATGAGGTACCAAAAGTAGTCATATCCATAGAGATAGAAAATAGAATGCTGGTTACCAGGGGCTGGAAAGCAAGGAGAAGGGGGAGTTGTTATTTAATGAGTCTCAGAGTCATTTTTACAAGATGAAAAGAGCCCTGGAGATTGGTTGCACAACGATGTGAATGTACTTAACAATACTGAACTTTACACTTAAACATAATGAAGATGGTCAATTTTATGTTATGTGTATTTTACCACAATTCAAATTTCTAAAGTAAAAAGCAAAGCATACTTTGGAGGCAGAAAATGAGAAATGGCATTTACAAGGTTTAATGGATATTCTTTAACTGGTAGAAGCTTGAGGAGTTGACACAAGAGATTAAATTTTTTTGCTTGATGTTTATCTACTCTTACAGAGGAGGGGGTGGGAGGGTGGAGATGGGGGAGTGTGTAAAGGATCTAATAATATTCTGAGGAAAAATTTAGTACCCCCACAATTTTCGTTTCCTTGTTTTTCACAAGACTATGTGCTTTTCTGTCATCGCGTACAGAACAAGGTCTGATGCGTGTTTTACAAAGGACTATTGATGGCATGTCTGTGTGAATTGCCCGAGCCTTGGTCACAGCCAACTTCTGTGGGACCCGCTGCCCCGTCTACAATACACTCCAGTGTGTTTGGCCATTTATGAAAGGTCAGAAATGAACTGAGAAATGGCTAGAGTCAAAAACATGTGGCCCTATAAATATCAGAGTCAGACAGTTTATTCCATTTCCCCCACTCTGGCTTCTCACCCCATCTCACTGTCCCTCTCTTTCACTGTCTGTTGAGGTTCCTGCATTTTGCCCGGTGCCTCCGACTGTGAAGTTGCATTATAAAGAGCAGACAGTGGCCAGATTCTTCACCTGGTGATAGCACCTTGTGCCCAGTCTGGTCCTTAGCGCCATTAATATAGCTCTTTATTTTCACCCTTTAAGATCTCCGGCTGCAAAGCACCAGCAGTGCGGTCTGCAATGTTCTGTTTTCTTTTAAGGGTTTCCACTCCCCATTAGTGGCAATTTTGCCTGGTGACTAAATTTGATGCCAGCCGTGTTTACTGAGCTGAGAGTTTGTAGGTTTGGGCTGTCAGTCTAAGAACAAATTGGAACGTTCATTATGACTTTAGCTGCCAAACTGGAAGACTTTGAAGTGACGCTGGAACATCTGCTCATGGACGTGTTTGTAAGTAAAGACTTTCACTTATTCCACGTGCAATAGGCCCTTCTTGCCACCCCCACAGTCTTTGAGACTGTCCCCATTACTGAATCTGATTCTATTCCGCACCTTGCAGTTCTCTCTTATTTCTTACTGATGTGCCTTGTGGGGAGAACACCATAAAGTCTCTAAATGCCTGAGGGGGCGGGGTGCTCTGTGCAGATTACATAGCAGAAAAGTGACTTCTAAAATCCAGCAACTTCCAGAGTCAGAATAAACGGGATGAAGAAATATAAAACAGTTGCCAGAGAGACAAAAGTAGTTTCAATGGGTATTCCTTGAGAGAATCAGATTTGTTTGAGAAGTCATCATTCCAGAAAAGAGGAGGGAAGTGGGCTCAAAATTCTGCATTTTTCAGATGGAGACGCCAAGGGCAGGAGAGAGCGAGAACTCCACTCTCCTCAGAGCCCCAGGCCCGGACCTGGTCACTTCTTAGTTATTAGGTTACCAAGACTTCCTCGGGAGTTGATTTTATGGGATGAGGCTATTTGGGTGACTCGTTTTTAAAGAAACAGCAGGTGACAAGGACACTTCTGTTCTTGTGATGATTTTAGAAACAATCTTTGGAAACTCCTGGCACCCGTAGCAACTTAAACATCGCTTCGACCCCCACACTAACCACAAGCATTCTTAGTCTTCTTTCTGGGTTTTTGGTTGGTGACAGGTCTGTCTGTTCTGTATTATTGATGGCGTTTAGGGAACGATGGACTGTGAGAAACAGGCAGGTGGTAATGCAGCTGAAAGGTGTTCTCCTTCCAAGAACAACACTGGCGCTGCCCTGGGAAAGGCGGCTGCGGTGCGTTTCGAGGACACGCCAGTCTGCGTCTGGAATCTGGAAAAGACTGTGGAGGGTGAGGGCGGGCTGCACATCACGGAGTCCCTCTCAGGAACCTTTCAGGAAATGATGTGTTTTGGCAGATGTGAGAGTCTGGGGCTTTTTTTCATTATTAATTTATAATTTGTCTTCGAACTGAAGCAACATTCTGCTGGCAGGATTCCTAGAGAGAATTAGCCTTTCCAGGGCTGGGTACCAGGATTCATTGGAACGTAGGGTCGGGAAGTTGTGACTTAAGGAGGAATGTGTCAAGAATGGGGATCGTCCTTCTGCATTTCCAGGGATGGAGGTTCATGGGCAGCAGTAAGAAGAGAGAATGGGCAGCAGGATGGGGGCATTGCTTTGACAGCCGATGTCCTCTGCCCAGCCACCACTGCCGGCCACGGTGGGGCTACTGGGGGTGGGGTGGGGGTGGGGTCTCCAATGGGGGATTTTGTGGCATACCAAAGGGCTGGTGTGAGTTTGGTCATTTCAGGGGAAAAATTCATCAGGGAGTTATTTCATTTAAATACCACAAAGTCATTAATGTATTACCTTTTCTCCTTAACTGCCCCTGCCCCACACCATTTTCCCAACACCTTCACCACAAGGATCTTGTTTGGAAGCTCCCAGATACACTCCCTCTTGGAAGGAAATGCAGCCACACACTCCATCCTCTTCTGTAAATACAACCCATAATGTCATGGCCCCACCTGAGATCCTTACAACGTCTGATTTGGACTAATCATCTAACTACTCCCTTCATTCAGCATTTCTCCTTCAATTCATCCTACCATTGTCACCTCCAGAGCAACCTCCCCACATTCTATTTTTGCAATTAATGAGAAATTATCATTTAGACTAGTTTTAGGTTCATAGCAAAATTGAGCAGTAAGTACAGAGAGTTCCCGTGTACTCCTCCCCCAACACACACACACAACCTCCTTCCCTGTGGACATCCCACACACGAGTGGTTACAATTGATGAACCCACATTGACACATCATTACCACTCAAAGTCAATAGTTTACATTAGGTCCACTCTTGGTATTGTACACTCCATGGGCTTTTCAAATGTGTAATGATGTATCCTTCATTGCAGTATGTACAGAATAGTTTCACTGCCCTAAAAACCCTCTATGCTACATGTGTTCATCCTTCCCTCCCCTCTAACACCTGGTAATTGCTCATCTTTTTACTGACTCATAGTTTTGCCTTTTCCGGAATGTTAGAATTATATAGTATGCAATTTATTCAGATTGGCTTATTTCACTTAGCAAAATGCAGTTACGTTTCTAACATGTTGTTTTATGTCTTGATAACTCATTTCTTTTTAGGACTGAACAATAATCCATTGTCTGAATGTATCACTTTTTTTATCCATTCATCCACGGAAAGACAACTTGGTTGCCTCCGAGGCTGAGCAATTATGAATACAGCTATTACAAATATCCATGTGCAAGTTTTTAGGTGGACATAAGTTTCAATTAATTTGGGTAAATACTAAGAAGCTCCATTGTTTGATCATATGGTAATAGTTTAGTTTTGCAAGAAAATGCCAAACTGTCTTCCATGGCTGTACCGTTTTACATTCCCTCAGCAGTGAATGAGAGTTCCTGGTGCTCCACATTCATGCCAACATTTGGTATTGTTGTGGCAAATCAGTGTTTTGGATTTTAGCCATTCTAATAGGTGTGTAGTGATATATCATTGTCTTAATTTGCAATTCCATAATCATATATTATATGGGACATTTTTTTCATTGCTATCTGTATATTTTCTTTGGTGAGATGTCTGTTCAGGTCTTTTGTCCATTTTTTAATCTGATTGTTTGTTTTCTTACTGTTGAGTTTTAACTGTTTATTGTATACTTTGGATACCAGTCATTTTTCAGAAACATCTTTTACAAATATTTTCTCCCAGTCCACTGTTTGTCTTCTCATTTTTTTAACAATGTCTTTTGCAGGACAGAAAATGTTCATTTTAATGAAATCTACCTTATCAATTATTACTCTCATGGATCACTTCTTGGTGTTATATTTAAGATGGCATGGCCATACCTGAGGCCACCTAGGTTTTCTCCTATGTTATCTTCTAGGGGTTTTAAAGTTTTGTGTTTTATATTAAGTCTATGATCCATTTTGAATTAATTTTTGTGAAGGGCATAAGGTCTCTGCTTAGGTTCATTTTTTTATTACATGTGGATATTCAGTTATTCCAGCACCATTTAGTGAAAAGACTATCTTTTCTCCATTATGCTATACTTGCTCCTTTGTCAAATCAGTTGATTATATTTGTGTAGATCTATTTCTGGACTCTCTACTCTGTTCCATTAATCTGTTGTCTATTCTTGCACAAGTACCACACTATCTTAATTTGTGTAGCTTTACATTAAGTCTTGAAGTTGGGTAATATCAGCTCTCCAACTTGGTTCTTTTCCTTCAATATTGAGGTGACAATTCTGGGTCTTTTGCTTTCCATATAAATTTCAGAATCAGTTTATTGATACCCACAAAACAACTTGTTGAGATTTTTATTGAGATCATGTAAAATCTATAGGTCTAGTTGGGAAGAACTGACATTTTGACACTATTGAGGTTTCCTATCCTGAACACCCAATATTTATCCATTTATTTAATTCTTTGTTGATATCTTTTATCAGCATTTTCCCATTTTCCTCATATAGGTCTTATATTTTGTTAGAATTAGCCTACATATTTTATTTTGGGGTGCTAATGTAATTGGTAATGTGTTGTTGTTTTTTTAATTTCAAACTCCACTGTTCATTGCCAGTATAGAAGAAAGCAATTTATTTTTATATATTAACCTTGTATCCTGTAATATTGCTATAATTGTTAACTAGCTCCAGGAGTATGTTTTTTAATTCTTTCAGATTTTCTACGGAGTATGTTTTTTAATTCTTTCAGATTTTCTACACGGACAATCATGTCATCTGTAAACAGTGACTGTTTTATTTTTTCTTTCCCTTGTATTTCATTTTCTTGTTACATTAGCTAGGACTTCCAATACAAGTTTGAAAAGCTGTGGTGAGAAGGACATCCTTGCCTTGCTCCTGATCTTAGTGGAAAGCTTCAAGTTTCTCACCATTGAATACTAGCTGTACCAGATTTTCTACATGGACAATCATGTCATCTGTAAACAGTGACTGTTTTATTTTTTCTTTCCCTTGTATTTCATTTTCTTGTTACATTAGCTAGGACTTCCAATACAAGTTTGAAAAGCTGTGGTGAGAAGGACATCCTTGCCTTGCTCCTGATCTTAGTGGAAAGCTTCAAGTTTCTCACCATTGAATACTAGCTGTAGGCTTTTTGTAGATATTATTTCTCAAGTTGAGGAAGCTCCCTTCTATTCCTAGTTTAGTGAGGGAATTTATCATGAATGGGTGTTGGATTTTGTCAAATGCTTTCCCTGCATCAATTCCTCTGGTAAAATATTTTCTCCTGAGGGCAGGCCTTGTTAAGAGGAACAGAATGCTCTGACATACCTCCGTGTACACATCCCTAAAGAATATTGAGAATGAGCTTTGAAGTTGCATGCACTTGGATCTCAATCCCAGCTCAGCACCTCCCTAGTCATGAGACTGTCTGCAAGTGTTGAATCTTTCTGAGCTTTTTGAGCTTTGATTTCCTTATCAATACAGTGTAGCTAATACTACACAGTTTACAGGGTCACAGTGAAGATTGGAAAGAGGTAATTTAGAGCAAGTGACAGGGCCATGCTTGATGCCAAGGAGGCACTTGATGAGTTAACTCTCTTCTGCCCTTTGTCTTCCCCTAGAAAAGGCATCTGTTTTAAGTCCCTGGCCACAAAGCGTTATTTCCCATTCTTCTGCTTCTCAAGCTCTACTCAATGTAATCACCTAACTCCCCTCTTGAATTATCAGGGGTTTTGGTTCTGTCAAAGCACAGTGTTTCCTCCTTACTTTAACCACAGTTGTGGCTGTTTCTCCTGCCTGTTACCAAATTGCAGGAGGCACCTGGCCCTGAGCTCTGCAGCCAACAAGGGATGGAGCCCTGGGCAGAGCTGTGCTTGGCTTCTGCTCTGCAGCTCAGCTTCTGAGGTGAGGACTCTGAGCAAGGTGACTTTTGGCTGCATTTCCAAAGCCATTTCCCAGGAGAGAGCCAGGGAGACTGTCTGACATCCCACAGGGCTTGGAAGGATTAAAAACCCACATAAGAATGAGGGCAACTGACATCCACGGGACAGTATCTCTTCTCATCCTTGCTCGGGACAACAGGCTTTCTCACATGCGTCTAATTGTCTAGAAAGAGAATTTCCATCAGAGGGCCATTAGCCTTGGCTTTCCTCTAAAGCTCAGAGCTGCTCATTAGGATGTCATCCCACTATCTCAAGAACAGCTGTTTCCATATTGACACTTCCTTTCCAGGATTACAAAAGGCCACTGGGGGGTTTTGTGGGATTGCAAGGCTTCTGTAAGATGAGATAAAAGGGACACATCAGACCTGGTGTTTCATAATTAGTTGTCACCACTCTGGGGCTCCTGTAGTTGCTGCAATGCTGCTGGGTTCATGAACAAAAATAACACACATGGGTGTGAATGAGCAGACACACACACACACACACACACACACACACACACACACACACACAACACCGCAGTACAGTAAAGAGCACAAAAGGTGAGCTCAGTCAAAGTGTATGAATGACTCTTCATGACTAGCTCCAGAATTGCTAACAATGCTGTGGCTGGTGTAGATGTCTTGTTCCTTTTGTCTATCTATCTTCACCTTGTTTCAAAGGATTCAAGGGTCTTCTGTCCAAAATACAGCTTGGAGGCTTCATGTCACCAGCAGGTCCATGGACTAAGAACCCTGTAACATACACTGAAGGAAAAAAGAGCAGAGGGAATTAAGCAGGTCTCCCGAAACACTGTTTGTTGCATTAAATAACCAGCTATCTAGATTCAAGTTTGTTCATTCAGAAAGAGGCTGGG
This sequence comes from Myotis brandtii, assembly GCF_000412655.1. Classification (NCBI taxonomy): domain Eukaryota; kingdom Metazoa; phylum Chordata; class Mammalia; order Chiroptera; family Vespertilionidae; genus Myotis; species Myotis brandtii. The sequence goes on from NW_005370156.1 coordinate 1,252,609, forward strand.
GAGCTCCAGCTCTCCCTTCCAGCATTCCATGCACACTTTCTCAAGGCCCTCCGTGACCTTCCGGTTACTACCCACTGCTCTCAGTTTTTATCTGGCTTAAACTCTATAACATTGCTCCTTCTGTTTGTAATTTAATTCTTGCTTTTATCAAAATAATACACATGCATGACAATGTTAATAACATTCTAAAGTTCAAGAGTATTACAGGGCTTATAAAAAACACAGCCCCAGACCCTTTCTCTCAGTCTCTGAGTCCCTCTCCCCAGGGCCACCACAGATATCCCTTTCAGCTGTTGCTTCTAGTAGTTAACTCTATGTTTCTCAATAATATAATTATATTGTGATTTCTTAATTGCTCAATTTTTGGCATTTTTATACTGCCTCCCTAAAGGATGAGGCTTTAACTTACTCCACATTCCACAAGCACACACATATCTCTTCTTTCTTTCAAATATATCTATATCACAGTTTAAATAAAAATTCAGTTTTTTATTCTACCAAATATTGCTTACAGCTGAGAAATATTGTATATTATGATTATATATCTGAATTTTATGACTTTCTGTTTTTCCAGGAGTTAATAATTGCCTTGTTTCATTGTTTTCTTAATATTTACCCCTCAATCATTTTTCTCTAAATTCTTCAATAGAACTACTTATCTCCTCTTAATTTGAGAAACTCATCAAATAATCAACATATTCTCTTTTATTTTCTTATTTTTGAGATATTCTTCCTGGAGTCCTTCGTCCTCCTGCAACAACTGGGCTAGCTTCTAAGTCTCTTGTATGACTATATTTTTAGGATCCTCTTTTCACCTCTCCTGTGATTAGTTCTTATTTTCTTGGAACTTATGTTCTTCTCTCTGTAGGTCTAACTTTCTTTTGCTAGAGACTATCTTCCAGTAAACTTCTGAGAAAGGGTGAGTGAAAGGTGAACTTTTTGTTCTTGAATATCTGCCCTCACACTTAACTAATAACTTGTTGAGTGGTTACTTATCTGCTGTTGAAACCTAGAGCTGCATTTCTATGCTTGACTCTTAAGTTCCAGGTCAAAATGTTCAGGCACCAGAAGCTCTGTATGTCTGAAGCTACTCATTTTCATCTCCCCAAACATTCTCCTCTTCCTGCGTAACTAACAAGACCATCCTTCCTCTAGTCCAGTGGTTCTCAACCTTCCTAATGCCACGACCCTTTAATACAGTTCCTCATGTTGTGGTGACCCCCAATTTCGACCCCCAAAGGGGTCGCGACCCACAGGTTGAGAACAGCTGCTCTAGTCCCTTAATATAGAGGAAAACTGTATACCTCCCTCCATCATTTATGATTCCACAATATCTTATATTCAACCTCTCACCACTATCCTACTGCTGGACTTAACCATTGCTTATTTGGACATTTGCAACAAACTTGTAATTGCTCTCCTGGCCTCAAATACACTTTGTTTCTCCATGGTACTATTCATCCTCTATCATTCAAGTTCAAAAAATTTAGGCTAGATGGTATTACTTCTTCCCCCAAAAGTAACTTTTAATGACTCCCTCTTGCTCACAGAATAAGGTCTAAAATATATTTTTATATGCTGTACAAGTCGAAATCTGGTCTCATTGTCATTTTTTACTGCCTTTTTTTCTCACATGTGATTCTACTATTTCATTTAATTTTTACAACAGTCTATTATCTGTGTTCATACTATAGAGGTTTAAAATTCAAATAGAATGGAGTACCTCTAAGCAAGCAGTAACTATTAGAATCCCCTACCCATCCTCATTTATATCTAAAGATCTGTCCACTAAAGAAGAAATAGCTAAGATTTTTCCCATTCTGGTCACAATCTCTTACTGAGAAACCCTAGGCATTTTGACTTCTGAGATGTTGGGAATCCTCTGCCGTGGTCGGCAAACTGCAGCTCGAGAGCCACATGTGGCTCTTTGGCCCCTTGAGTGTGGCTCTTCCTAAGCCTTAGGAGTACCCTAATTAAGTTAATAACAATGTACCTACCTATATAGTTTAAGTTTTAAAAAATTTGGCTCTCAAAAGAAATTTCAATCGTTGTACTGATACTTGGCTCTGTTGACTAATGAGTTTGCCGACCACTGCTCTAGTGCATACTCAAGATAAACCATAATCCCATGATGTGAGATCTCCAACCACCCATCTTTCTAACAGATCAAGTGCTTTCCTTCTTCACCTTGGGGAAATACAGACCACATGGCTTACCCCAGAGACCCCAGGACAAATGGGCAGTTGCCCTTCGGAGGGATATGTTCCTGGCAAAGGAGAGAAAGCTATCTGATAGCCCAAAGAAAGCCATCCTCCTTTGAAACACCACAGAGATTACTTAAATAAACCAAGATGAACCATTCTCCTGTTGAAGAAAATGACATGTTAAACTTCTGAAAAAGGGAAGCACGGACATTAGAAGATTTAAAAGTTGATTGTTAGCCACCCAATGCTTATCTAAGACACCTGAAATTTGGAGGCTAAGCCTAGTAAAAATAAAAAGTCGACATTCATTGACTATTTGAAGGTGTACTATATATATTCCACTAATCCTGGGTAGTCAATACCATAGATAAGGACATTATTTATTTTGCCTTTCTAGGTGCAATTAATAGTTTACCCTGTGCAAACTTTATAAACATGGCAAATCAATGCTGGTTATAAAAATCCATCCACAACTGATAACACATGAAAAAGGGCTTTGCAAAATGGCCTTGAAAGCCAATCCACACAGCCAGCCCCGCACGGGTCAGCTTATTACCTACTTAATCACACAGGCACCCTGGCAATTTTATTGATTTGTCAGGACCTGAACATGACATCACTCCTAATAGCACATGCAGTAAGCCATTACCACCATGCAGAATAGCCTTTATCCCGGGCTACAGCCACTGATTGCCTGACTTAGCCCCCTGCTGGGAAGGGCAAGTGGTGTTCTGATGGGGCAAAGCATACCAAAGCCAGATGTGAAGACCTTCCTGTGGAGGTGAATAGTTGTATGATTCTGACAGCATGTTGATAAGCCTGGTATTTAATGTCCATGAAGCAAGGGATGCTAAGACAGAATACTAATTCTTACAGGCCGTTCATATTTTCCACTTGACTTTCTCCACAGCTTGATTATTGCCATCAAGATTGAGTGAGATTCTGGGATGCCCAATTAGCATGTAAGGTTTTCATCCAGCAAATGCTGCGTTTTCTTCCTACCCTGGAAGAATGAAGGTCTGGCTTCCTTTGGGATGGGATGTGTGTTTTTGCACTGATGGAGATAGAAGGTCTTATGCCGGGCTGATTCTCTTCTCCTACTTACTAAAATAAAACATACCAAACAGGAAGGGTCCAAGAAGAAGCCTGCTTACCACCCAAAATATGTGACTAAGCTGGCTGACCTCCAAGGAATTCAGATGGATAAAACACAGACGTTACAAAACAACATGGTGAGGTCCAGGAGGCTGTTGTGGTGATGGAGGCAACAGGCGAATAGTATGCAGAATTGAGAATGGAAAAAACGAGGGGTGTGTGTGTATGCCATTCACAAAGGACTTTTACAAACACCATTTCATTCTATCCTGTTGGGTAGGTGTTCAAGTACAAGCTTAGGTAAAAGCTTTTTTCACTTCACTACAAACATAGCTATAGAGAGGAGCGGAGTTTGAACAACAAAAGAAAACTCTTCCCATAAGCAAACGTTCCCTTATATCCTGAACTGGTGGCCTGGCACCTGATGCATAGCAGCCATACAGGAGAGTACAGTGGTTAATGGAGTCTGAAGCCACTTACAGCATCACTTGGGCAAGTCACTTCCCTTCTCTATGCCTCGATGTTGTCAACTTCATTTAGGGTAAATAAGAGCAGCTATTTGATAAAGTGTTGTGAGAATTAAATGAACCAACATATTTTAAAACCTTTAAATTATTGACTGCAATTAAATGTGCCATATAAGGGGGTTGCCATTATTCTATTAGACACACAAAAATAATTGGTGAATGAATGATGTGGCATACGCAATAAAATGAAATAAAATTGTTTTAGACAAGGGCAAGGCCAATATCATAGAGCTCGGTATCAGATACCGGAAGAACACAGACAACATAATCTCAGGAGCAAGTAGTAGAGGCACTGACCTAGTACACCAAACCTTTACCAGCCACAATATTCAGAAGTAAAAAAAAAAAAACAAACACAATTCAGTTTAAACTTCTTTTATTTATTTTTTGCCTGTCTGTTCATGAAGACCTATTAAATGAAACCCAGAATGTAGTCAAAGTAGACAAGGGAAAGGGAAAGAAGGAAAGGAGGGAGGAAACAAGAAAGGGAGGAAGGAAACAAGGAAGGAAGGAAGGAGGGAAAGGAGGAAGGAAGGAAAGAAGGAAGGAAAGGAGAAAGGAAGGAGGGAGGGAGGAAAGGCAGGGAAGGAAAAATTTATCTGCCCACCCAGGTGAGCTATAGTTCTACCCACTGTTTCTTCCAAATGCCATAGGAGCAGGAACAGTGTGTGCAAAGATGGTAATGCTAACAGTGCACTGTGTTGATGCAAACCTTAGTTAAAACCGAGAGAAAGGCAAACTCTCCTGCTCTGGTGAAGTGCAGATACTCTCCCAGGCCCCAGCTATGAGGTCTGGTGATGACTGTGTTGCTTGATGTCTTCGTCCTGTTCTTAGGGATATTAGGTTTCATGTTTGGCCTAAATTCTGGCCACTTTTCACATAGAAAATTATGGATGTAGGCAGTGTTTCAGTTTGCATAACCTCAGTCACAGCTTCCTCTAATGAGATGTGACATGAATTACCAGGTGAGCTGAGCTAGGAGCTAAGGGACATGGTGTGGGATGTTGAAGAAACACAGGCCTCCTCTTCTAAACTTCCCTCCTTCCTACTCTAGGAATTACCCAAATTGGTTAGGACTATGTTTCCTTTGTGTGTATGTGTTTGGGTCGATCTCATCCTATTTATGCTCCTACCTGTTTTACCTGGCAATAATTGACAAGGGCAAACTTCGTTCAAGGCTATAGCTTTTCCCCTCCCCCAGCTCTGTGGGTGATGTCTGCAGTGGGAAAGGAGGGGTGTGGGCCCCTCCTTCCTGGGCAGCCTCTAGCATGTGCAGGGTTGAGGTGGGCGGGAGAGGCCAGGACAGGAAAGTCTCTCTCCCTCTGGTACTGACAGGTGTTTAAACCCAACTCTTGTCCCTGTGGTGTGCTTCATGGGGCTTTGAAGACCCTTCCTGCCTTTCCCATTGCTGGGGGTTTCTCAGTGCAATTCCCTGGCATAGCCAGGCTTCCCTTCAAGATTCCTCTCTTCGCCTGGGCCCCACACCCAGCCCCTTCCAGGGGGGCTTGGCTTGCTCTTCACATAACACACTCAGTACCTAAGAGGAACCAAGACCAACTCTCTCAGCCACCACATCTGACCCAAAACAGTGGGATGGAAGTTACTCCCAATATCCCACTCCTTCCTTCCCTTTCCTGCCAACAGCTGCTCCAGTCAGTCCATTTTCCTTTAAAAAAAAAAACTCCCTGTATCCTCCCAAGATGCTCCTCAAAGCCCCTCTCATCAGGCCCTTAGCCAGGGGACATTGGTTCCCACCTCTTCCTCCTCCCCCTTCTCCTCTAACAGCCTGGAGGACAAGGTCAACTTAGGGCTCAGAACTGTTCTCAGTCCCCCCTTCCAGCCCCTGAGTGGATGTGGAAGTGGATAATGGTTGGTACCCATTGTCTCAAGATCTCCAATAAAAGTGAGGAGGGCCTCCTTGTAATATCCTTTTAAATTTACTTGAATGACGTTAACAGAGGCATCTACACTGTGTGTTTTCTATTGTCTTCGTTTCCTTGATATAAGCAATATTTCACCTTTTACCAGAGAAAGAATGCAAGTGAACAGAAAGAGAAGACATAACACTTTCCGAATGGATTCTGCCCATCTTTTCCCAAGGGCACTTCAGCTCACCCCCCTGCCCCAAGCTCCTGGTGGCCCCAGGCTGTCCCCTGACCCTGGAGCTTCATTATGGCACCTATTGTGCACCGTGTCCCCAGTTACCAACCCCCCACCAAGCTGAAATTTCTATCCTATAGACAATTTTTTTCGTATTCTGCCAAATGAACAAAATAAAGCATTACCAATGAGCATGCTTAGTGCTAGTGAGTTATACTGAGGTAAGATATGCACACATGTGGGCCTCTAGATTGCCAAGGGTCAGCTGCACAAACAGCCACTTCAGGCACTAGGCCAATAGCTGGAATAGTACCCGAGTCCAGTGTGTCACTGAGCAGAGCCCAGAGGTTGCAAAGACCAGTCCTCATATCTGCGCCATGACCCAGGCTTCTGTCAGGGGGACCCGCCCTGCCCACGGCTTGTTAGCTGACACCAGCTCGGCCAGGGCCTGACTTGTGAGTCAGCTATTGCCCCTGTGCCCACCCACTCTGCCCGATGAAGTTGGCCCCCTCCTGCTGCTGCCTTTCCCAGGACCCGGTTGTAAACTGCCTTCTCTCTGACAGGCCTTCATCTCCAACTCCCTTTTCCACCCCAGTGCTATGCCTGGTCAAGAACACCCATTTGATTTGATACATCTTGCTTCAGTGTATCAAGACATTGATTTATCTGAAATGTGGTTCAATCGTTTCCTATGGATTTTTGTTCCAGAGTTTGAGTGTAAACATTTTAATTGAGACTAGAAGGAAATGTTCAAAACAAGCAACCCCAAACTTCACTGGCCTTGAGTGCTCTGTTCCAGGAGGCATCAAAAGCAGCAGCTTCAAGGACGCTAGGACAGATGTGTGTCTTCTCCACCCTATCTCCCCAGCGTTCAGAGACACCCTATCCTGGTCCCATCCTCCCCATCGGTCCCATGGCCCTTATGCTGTTCCCTGGGTGCACAGGGAATCCCCTTGTCCACCACACGCTCTCTCTAAGTCATACTCTGCTCTCTTTAGTTCTTCCTAATTCACCATCTTCCATTTCTTTGTTCCAATGAATCCCTGGTCCCCCAGTGCTGGTCCTTGGCTCTTCACCCTCAGATCTGTTCCCTTTTCTCTCCCTTGCCTGGGTGGCTAGTTTCATGCCTTCAGTGCATAAAAGGCACTGGTGGGAGATCAGAGGGGGTAAGAAGGGAGAAGCAGGGCAGTCCTCCCCCACCCCCACCCAGCATGGCATATGACTCCAGCAGTGGTGGGGTCCCCAGCCTCGGTCAGGTGACCATCTCCTCCCTGTGTCCCTCAGACCAAGGCTTATGCTGGCTTCCTGCTGCCTCCCCAGCTCCTGTGGGCTTCTTTCTCTTCCATCACCTGTGCTTAGCTCCAGCAGACATTGAAGCCGTGGTTCCAGAGACCCCAGAGCTGCTACATCTAACACCATTTCCTGTATCGAAAGATGTTTTTCATTTTTCTGAGGGCTCACGGATGTAGCTCCTTTTTGGATTTCCAGCCTGCTGTCCTCTGATCAAGTCCTCTGTGACTGGGGGAGCGGTATAACTGACTTTGGTTTTCAGCTTGGCTCTGACAGTTCCAGCTGTGCTACCTTAGTCGACTTCTGAAACCTCTCTGAGCTCCGCTTCACCACCTGTACAATATGAATAATGAAACTCAATTCTGCCATTGAGACAACCTTTGGTAACTTTCCAACATGTTGTCTACTTCCAGCATGGCGGCTACTGGGCACTCATCAGTCCCCTCACCTCTCCTGAAGTGGTCACATCCCCTAAGGTGTGGGTGCATATCCCCTCCAGGGAAACATGTTTGTGTTAGTGGCCTTCTAGAAATAAATACTTTAGACTCAATGATTAATTTTAAATGTACAAATCTCAAACACCCACAATTAGAAAGGTGGTTTTGGACAAGCTGACCTTTGAGAGCCTTCCTATTTCTCTATGAGGACTGGGGAGGGCTTTGGGCCACCTTCTCCTCTCCATTAGCTGGAAGGAGGTGCTGATATGAGAAATGATCCTGCTCCCCGTCCCCTAGGGGGGAAGGGAGAATGTGTGGGGCTCAAATGTGTGGGAGTCTGGCCCAGGGTTATTTTTGTTTCCATTAACATTCTCTTCTATATGTATTTTAACCTTAATCAATTGCACATGTTTTAGTTTTATTTGCACTTAGTTCATTAAGGTGTCCCTTATGATTTGAACTATGCCATGAGGCCTTAAGCTCTTCAGTGAAATGTTCATTAATACCCCTGGGAAACAGGAAGTTGCATTTAGTCAAATATAAATAAAGTCAGCTCCCAGGGGCTTTGCCCTGGCCTGGGTCAGGAAGGAGACAGGGACTTCGCAGTTGATCTGATCCAGTGCCCCCTCTCAAACTGCGCTGGAGGAAGAAATTCCCAAGACTCCGGACAAATAAGTGCTTTGAAAATGTGCCTGTCCTTTGTTCAACACCATTATGTAGTGAAGTGGGGTTTTATAAAGGAAAGAGATTCTATTGATTTGGCCAAATAATTGGGTATCATTCCAGATTTATTGAAACCAGGCAGTGCAGGGAGGAAGTGAGGAATGGGAGGAAAGGTATGGAAGCCTAAACCACCTCGCCAAAGACGCCTGCAAGGCCTGTTGTAGAGCTTTCCGTCTTTCCCGTCTCTCCTGCTCTCACCCTCTCACTAACTCTCTGGCTGCACATATGGAACCAATTACCAACAAAGCCCGATTGTTATATATTTGGAATTTCCCACATCAACTTGATGCTTTCTTTAACTGCCTCTTAATGTGTGTCTGCTCTGGGTGACCAGACCCACATTTCCAGCCTGCCCACCCCCTCCTCCACCCCTCCCTCCATTCGAAGAGTCTTTTTTCTGATTCATTTTATAGTGGTATAAAATTCCACTCCTTCCCTTCACACCCCACCCCCACTTCCTATTAGTTTCTTTGAATAAACAGAACATTCTTTTCCATCGTTTTCAATAAACTGCTCTGTAGAGAGTAAATATAAGCTGGTTCCCAAAGCATATGAGTGATATCAGGTTAACACCCAAAAGCATGGGATGATTACAAAGGAAATGGCATCTCTTTCATAAAACCCAGAACGGAGAAGAGCAGTGGATTTGGAAATACGTTTAAAAGAAGGAGACTAAAACACTTCCAACCGCGGAAGCCCCTAACTTGCTTTTCTTTGTAGTCATTTTCTCGGCTACAGAAATAGGCAGTTTTAGGGAGGAGCAACGATGGGGGAGGGGCAAGTACACAGCATATCCCTTATACAGTATTACAGAAAAGTTAAAATTTTAGAGCATGTGTACCCTCAGACAACCTGAGAAGACTGTCTGATACAGAATTATACAATAAGATTAGAAAATAATAGGCAAATGTGATGGATGAAAATGAGCTTGGACAGCTTTGTTCAGAGCTTCATAAAGTAAAACACAACTTCTTCATGTTTACTGGCACACATAAAAATAAATGTTCTATAACAGACATTTAAAGAGGAGGTGCCAAATGCAAGTAGATTTGAGTTGATTCATCTGAACCACGTGAACAAACATTTTTCCCTCCTGTCTCTCACTCTTTCTCTTTGTGGGCTGCATTCACATATATAATTCATTGTATGCCTACCTTTATTTTCTATGTGTTGGAAAGCAGGAGGGAAAAAAAAACAGATATGCATGTCTGTTGCTCAGGGTCATACTATAATTTATGCCTGTGAACAGGGACGACCCCCTCCCCCCAAGTCCCTAATGTACTATGTCACTAGTCCTCAGATACTTTTTCCTGTGCTGGGAAGAGAGAAATCAGAATGCAGAATTTCCCCGGAATCTCCGCACCAGATGGTGATGTTCCAAATAGTCCTCTTAAGGTGAGCACGTGACCTACTGTACAGCCCAGGGGCTCCGGCCTCACGTGACGTAATGAGTAATACGTCTGATAGAGCTTTGATTAGACGACTGACCTGGTTACCATCTGTAGCCACGAGAAACAAAGTTGACATTTCTGGATCACTCCCCCCAGAAGCGTTGCCGGCCCGCTTCTGGGACACGCAACCTCACAGAGGGGCTGACACGCAGGGGCCGACAGAAGGGAGCCAAAGCTACGCTGCTGAGAGCACACTCAACTTGCAGAACTTGGGCTATTTTTCTTCTTCCCCATCCCCCCACCTCCCGACAAACCACCTCTTGACTCATATGGTCGGAAGAAAAACTCTCTCCGTCATTTGATAGTTGGGAAACCTCCAGGAGACCATAACTTTGTTTAGAGGAAGCCTCTGTCTCTCCCTTCGCTGGGAACGCTTGCGCACGCGCACAGACACACACACACTCACACTCACACACAGCTCTACACCATGGTGGTTCAGGCTGCAGTGGCTCCGAATAGACCCCAAAGACTTTTATTGAAAATTCCTTATGGATCCCTGAGAAGACGCAGCGTGGAGAGGGTAAGCGACGTGGCGGGCTGCTTGTTTTCACCCAGCAATTACTCCAAAGAAAGGGAGATGTTCGATTTCATTGTACATAGCATCCCTCTGCTAGTCCTGTTTACTGAAGAATTCGAATTCCTGGGACTGTAGAATACTAAGTCATACGCAGTGTTTTCCTTAATAGATAGTGATGGGAAATTTGAAACAATTTTTTGTCAGCTTTGCATGTGTGTGTGTGTGGGGGGGGCACCTTATGGATGAAAAATGGGAAAGATTGGGGTGGGGGCTGCCTCTGTAACGGATATGGGAGACAGTGTGCTTCTGGAGAACAGCATCCGGGCGGCGGGGGCTGTAAAGCCTGTTTTCTGCTATGTTTAATGAAACAGATCCATTAGTGCAGCAGGCTGCAAATTTCCTCCCTGGGTGACAGTGTCTTCAAAGGAGGTGATGATGACGTTAAGGAGCTGTGATGCCTTGAGGGTTTAAATTGTACACCCAGTTGACTAAAATCCCTTCTGTGTTTTGTTGCTGTTGTTATTGTTTCAAATACCTTGCTATCATTTTGGTGTTTTTTTTGTGTTTTTTTAACTACTATGGATTTTAGCTCAATATTACTCTGCTAATTTTCTGAAAGCATGCTCACTTTACAGTAACCCCTAGCAGAGAAGATCCTATAAAACAATATGAATGATTGTCCTTCTCTGGAGTGACTGATGATGGGGGGTGACTGAAGCTAATGCAAAGCTGATTATCCTCAAAACGGTGGGCTCATTGGTGTGGGGACAATGTCTATACCCACACGGGGGGGGGGGGGGGGGGGGGGGGGTCGGTGGGTCTTAGAACCCCAGCAACAATTCAAAGCCGCTGTTTGAATCATGGCAGGCCTCTCTGTGAGCTGTGGTGGTCTATTTAGACGTCTTAGGTTAAGGTGTAATCTGAGATCAACAAGGCGAGCACTGTCTTGATAGACAGCAACCTGCCACATATTTTAAAGGGAACCGCATTTAATGACTCTTTCTGGTTTGTATACTACTACTCAGTGACTTGCAAATTTCAGAAAAAAATAATTAGAGCTTTAAAATATGAAGAGCTCCCTGGACTTCTAGGCAGGGTTGATTTCTTGACGTTTGATGAGTTGTATTTTTTCTGCCATTTGAGTAATAATGAAAAAAAATTCACTCCCCGCTCTATGTGTACATCTTTACTTTGAAACATCTTTCTTCAAGTCACATGTGTCATCAGTTCACATGTGTTCAGTGCCTACTGCGTGCTCCCTGTTATACCAGGAGCTTAGAGTGTAGGACCAACAGTTACTGTGAAATTCATAAATTTCTCCGGCTTATGCTGAATGTGATTTTAGGTTCTGAAAATGTTTTGACCTGTATGGTAATTAATCTATTATTTAATATGTTCTGTTCACAAATACCTGCTCAGAAATGTGAACTTCACACACTGGAGTTGTACCACATGGTGATATTAATGAGAGAGTTATCCTATGTTCAGGCACAAGAAATCATACTAACCTGGTAACCTCTGTTTAACCGTTACAATCTCCAGCTGGATGTTTGTTTAATAAATCAAGATGTATGCAGTTACCATTTCTGTTACTCACTATTCACCAATTTTAGAAAATCTGACAATATATGAACAGTGTCACATATAAAACCTGCCAGTTGTTGCATGCGTCGGTGCATACTTACATTCAAAACACGAAGACCTGTTTTCTGCCCTTGGGCACATGCCAGTGTTGCTCAGGCCTTAGGAGTCTGATCTGAAAGCTTCTGGGCCCTTAAGAGCAGCTTGCCCATCCTTGGAGCATCAGACGTGCTATTACCGTCCATTGGTAGATGGGTAGCAGCGGGCCTGGGACGCCAGGGACATCACTCACAGGGAAGGGGCCGCTGAGCTCCTATGAGCCTCCCATGTCACCCTCCACCACAAAGGAGAGTGAGACTAATTAGAATACATGAAGTCATGTCAATTACAATTGGTTGTTTTATACTGCTGCTGATTTTATGACAATTTTCAGGATCAGAGTCATATATTTACGTAAAAGGAGGGCAGGGAAGGTGAGAAATGGCATCTGCCTTAAGAGCAGGCGCTGAGGACCAGCTGTGTTCCAGGGGCTCTCGGAATTCAAAGCAATGGCAGCTTTCTCAGTTACATCAGCAGCCGAGAGGGTGACAATCATTGGAATTGTCTTGTGATATTTAGTGATGCCAAAACCTCGCATTTCTATAATGCCTTTACACCACCGCACTTTCTTACCCATTACCTCGCTTTACCTCCATGAGTTGGTATGAAGAGATGTAATCCAAGGTATGGAGAGATGTAATCGTCTGTCCAAGGACACACAGTCAATGACAAAGCAGGACTTAAGTCAGGTCCTGCTATTGAGCCTGTGTTCCATTTCCTTTGCTCTCTGGGAAGCTTTGAAATTGCAGCCTGGCCCTGAGAAATTGGTTACAGCCAACTTGCCACCAGAACTTCACATGAAAGAGAATATGGAAGACTTACCAAAGGCAGAGATGCTAACAGCCAGGAGAGTGATGATTTCTAGGGCTCTGACAGTCCTGTGCCCTTATGGGTCCAGGATGAAACAATTGTTTCTGTTTTCCAACTGCCTAGAAATTGAGTTGAAAGAAGAGAAATGAGCCCTGGCAGGGTAGCTCAGTTGGTTAGAATGTTGTCCTGACCTGCAAAGATTGCAGGTTCAATCCTCCGTCAGGGGTCAGGGCACATACAAGAATCAACCAATGAATGCATAAATAAGTGGAACAACAGCTAAATATGTTTTCTCTCTCTCTCTCAAAAGAAACAAGAAAAATGCGCCTTTTTAACTATACTACCTAGATATTTGTCAAGTCGTGATTACAGAAACCCTCTCTCAGGCTGGGAGGTCAGGCTTAGTTCTTGTTCATATGTTTTCACAGACCTCCATCAGTTCATCACTGTGCCAGGCAGAGCAGAATAAAAAATTAAAAGAAGAAATATAAGGTGCTATGTTTGGTAAAACAGGAGAGATTAGGTTACAGGTTTATATAAATGAAACTATTCTAAGTAGATACAATAGGGCTTTGATTCAGCAGTATAAGTAATGAAGACAATTTCGGTGCCACAGGGAGCAGCAAGGTGGGGTGGAAAGGTTTGCAGCCACACTGTCCCTAACTATTTATGTGTGACCTTGACAGAGTTGCCCAGGATCAGAATTAAGGTATTAACAGAAGCAGCCTCACTTCTCATGTTAAATTACCATAAACCCCATTATTGCTGGTGGGAAATGTGTTCACTCTAACATGTGAACACAGACTGTGGAGACAGATGCTCTCCTGTTTATTCTGAACTCTGAGACCATACCATAAATCTTATAGATGTACAAAGTGAGTGTGTGAACAAATGGCCAGACTCAGAGGATCAGTCTCTTCAGACTAATGTAAATTTGACATTTTTGTTGGGGGGGTGGGCGGGGGGAGAGCAAGAAAACATTCTCTTTTACCACAATTATTTGAATATTTAAGTGAAAGGGGTTTTTTGTCCCAGAAAGACTGAAGTGGTGTGATATTTCTGGAAGCAGTATTTTTAACACAGTATAAATTAAACCTCTTGCACCCACATTATTCACTATTCGATGTGTTACTCCAGGTTGACGCATTGCTAGTCTATTATTTTATAAACCATTACATTATCACAGCTGCTAAGCTGCATAACTTAAGCATTCAGAATACAACAGAGTCTCTATAGTTAAGTGTGTGGTGCCTACTGTACAATCTGAATGTGATCATGCAGGGAAGTATAGGATTTTACCAAACACATACACAGCAGACGGTTTTTAGTGGATATTTATTACCCTTGAAAGCAGACAGCCAAGAAACTGTTCAGACAGATCAGTGTAGTCACACATATTATTATCCAACCCCCTCATCCTGCCTGAGGTTTTGTTTCTTCTATAAATACACACCTCTCTGGAGAAGAAAGAACATGGACTCTCAGGCTCCAGGCCTCTGATTCATAGGCTGCATTGGAGACCATTTTGCCCATGTTGTTTTGTCCCAAAGAATTTTAATTGACCTCAGTTTGGTGACCCAACATTGATTTTGTTTCTGACAGCAATTTATGTCAAGTTTAGCCAATGACTTGTCATCTTGGCCAGGATGAGACTGCGTAGTAGAAAGGCTGTTCCTACCCAGAGTTGTTTTTTTTTGTTTGTTTTTAATCCTCACCTCAGGATATTTTTTCCTTTGATTTTCAGAGAGAGTGAAAGGGAGGGAGGAGGCAGAGAGAGAGAGAAAAAGAAAAAGACATTGATGTGAGGGAGACACATCGATTGGTTGCCTCCTCCACACGCCCCAACCAGGGCTGGGGGATCAAACATGCAACCCAGGGCCCTTGACCTGGAATCGAACCTGAGACCCTTCTGTCTTCAGGCTGATGCTCTAATCACTGAGAAACCCGGCCAGGGCTAGCCAGAGTTTTCATTCCTCATGCTGGTGTGGAAAGCAGGACTGGAAATCTCTCTTCAAACAGTCAGGACCCCCAAGAGCATCACTGTCCTGCACCAGATGGTGGCTGCCAAGTTGATCTTGAAGCCAGGTGGTGGCTTCTCTATTTAGAGTACTTGTTCCCAAGTCCTGACTCCTTCTTGGGACTATCACTAGTGTCATAGGTCATATTCCATGGCTCATCCTAAAGCAGTGCTTCTCAACCTTGGTTTCACATCAGAAGCTCCCAAGGAGCTTTAAAAATTCCCAAGGCCCCGCTGTCCGCCAGACCAATGTATATTAGAATCTCTAGAGGGGACCCACACAGCGGTTTTCAAGGCCCTGGATGATTCTAATGTGCAGCCACATTGAGAACCACGGCCCTAAGGTAAGGTCACTGGTACCATGCTCGCTTAAGGAGATTAGCTAGTTCCTGTTCTTTCTTGTGTCTTCACATGAACAAGAAATAAATGAGTTGATTGTGTTGGATTTTTATTCAAAAGTGTCATTCCCAATAGGAGGAAAGATATTTAAGCTCCTTTCAAGTTGGATCCATATTCCTGGAACATCCTATGCAGTAACCAGCACTTTGAGGCCACTTTCTAGATAATCACACCCAGCCTTCTGAAGTCAGAGCAGCTAGTGTGGTGCAGGACTTCCAGACAATTTGAGATCAGAAACACCCAACCCAGCTCCTGCATAGTTCTTCTCCATTGGAGCGTGGACAAAGCCCCCTCCGGGTTTCTCAACCTGCCATCTTGCAGCTATGTTCACAAACCAACTGTGTATTCTCAGAACACTTTCTATAGGTGTTTTGAAATCATATCTCTTATAAATTGTTCTAGCAGAATGAATACTATCCACCTGTGTAACATAAGAGTTTCTTTGAACACATAGTTGAAAACAATCCTCTTTTACTTGGATTGCTTCATCAATGCACCTCTGAGAACAATATTATTTTATGTGTAGGAAACAATATAGAAGAAACTATGGCTGTAGATCTTTGTTTTCTAATCTGGGAGTGGATGGACCACATCTGTGGATTTTTCATTCTTTTTTTCTTTTCTTTTTCAGTCACTTAATAACTAACTGCTTCAAAGGATGTGGTCAGTTTTTTTACTCCACCCCAGAGCCTAGAACAGTGGCTGGCATATATATAGGGCAAATAGATATTTATTGAATAAATGTGAGTAGATGAATAAAAAGAAGGGCTTCATGGTCATAAACTCCAACCTTTAATCAAACAGAACTATCACCCAAAGGGTAGGGTTGCCAAGTATCTGCTTTTCTTATTTAGATGAATATTTGGGTCATGATCAGTCTTAACAAAGTGACTTATTTTGGGGATGCTAGTGTTTCTTTTTTTAATTTATATTTTTTATTAAAGTAAAGTTAGCATACAATATTATATTAGTTTCAAGTGCACAACATAGTTATTTACCATTTATCTACCTTATGATGTGAGGATGCTAGTTCTTTGTAGAGAACTTGGTCATGAAAAATATCTTGAAATCCAACTACACAGTTGACACTTTTGAGCACATGAGCAGCCCTTTTCCTTCCCAGTCTGAATCTGTGTGTGGGTATTTTGAGATAGTCTACGAATATGCCTCTGATCATTTCCTCCACTACTCACTGACTTTTCTCAAAAATGCCAGGGTCTCATTTTCACATGGATAGACAGACTACTTTCAAGTGATCACTTCAGTCCCTCAATTGGAACATTAATCGGGAAAACCAATAAGGCTTGCAAGTATATTGATTATTTCTGGAAATTGTGGTTTTGAGTTCAATCAAACAAACTCAGAAAATAAATACCATGGGGACTGTAATATCTGGAACCAAATACCCTATTTATTAATTCCATTACTTTTAATTACTTTTTATTTAGTACCTACTACATGCAGGCAGTGTCCTAGGCCCAAGAAATACAGTAGAGTGAAGTGTTTGCTTTTATGTTAAGAGGTGATAAGGTCTCTAAAGAAAAATATAGCAGGAAAAGGAGTGAGGGGAGATGAGTGTGCCACACTTTTATATAAGGTGGCTCTTTGTTAAGGTGATGTCTGAGGAAAGACCTGAAAGAATAAGGGAATAAGCCAGGTAGTCATCTGGGAAAGAACACTCTAAATGGAGGAAACTGCAAAAGGTGTGATGCTAGAGCACACTTGAGGGGTGTGAGGAATAGCAAGGGGGAAGCCAGAGCTGGGCAGCGAGAAGGGCATGGAGTACAGGGTGAGGAATGGCAGTCAGAGAAGTGTTGGGAGCCCGATGCCAGGGGTCTGTGTGGGCCATGATAAAGACTTTGGGGTATTACTCTGAGTAAGACAAGACCAGTGGTTTGGGGGCAAAGGGATGATATTAGTTGACATTTTTTAAAGAAGTCACTGTGGCCACTAAGCTGACAGAAATGGGTAAAATCAGGGTGACTTATTAGGCCATTAGTATAAGAATCAGAATGAGAAATGATGATGGCCTAGACCAGATGATACTCTGAAGGTAGTAGGAAATGAGTGGAGAGAAGAAAGACTGACAGGATTGGGTGGTGGGTTGGGTGGGGAGTGAGCGGGGAAGAGAGGAGTCAAGAATGACTCCTGAGCAGCTGTGCACAGGGGTGGACACTTACTAAGATGGGAATGCTGTAGGGAGAGCAGGTTGGTGACGACGCCAGGGCCAGGGGAGAGTAAAAGCTATGTTTGGATATGTTAAACTTGGGATGATGATGATGAAAAATTCAAATGGAGGATGTTAAAAATGTAAGTTTCGTGTTTAGATGAGAGGCCTGGACTGGAGATATGAATGTGGGGTTACTGGGGGTGCTGGAACCAGCTTCTCCAGGCTCAAGAGCTGACCACGTGCGCCCCTTCACAACTCACACTCAGTGATGACTCGTGGGTAGCCTGGAATGGGCCCTGTGGGGGATTTACACCACGGCAGCGGAACCAGTGTGCCTGGGTGTGGGTAAGTCTCGCCACCAGTGCCCTGAGGAAGCTCTGCTTCTGCACGTGTGCAGGCCCACCCTTGCATTTGCACTACCAGGTCCATCAGGTGGGCAGCAGTGTGGGCGCATACAGGGGTTCTGGAACTCCTCTCGTTAAGATGTCAACCCAGTACTTAAGGTGAGGGAGAGGAGAGGGAGCCCCCTCGTTCTGTTGGGCCCCAGCTCTGGGTTTTCAAGTAGCAGAGCATGTAGGGAGACGAGCTACCAAAGAAAAAATAAATCCTCTGGAAAAAATCCTCCAGGACTGTGAGAGGGCACAGGCTGGGCTGAGGGACACCTCCCTCCCATTCAACATCACTTCCAGGGGCAATACCCCTATCCTGGTGGCATTTAGTTCAGCCACAGAAGCCATTTGCAGAT
Source organism: Myotis brandtii (assembly GCF_000412655.1). NCBI lineage: Eukaryota > Metazoa > Chordata > Mammalia > Chiroptera > Vespertilionidae > Myotis > Myotis brandtii. Next base: position 1,270,774 of record NW_005370156.1, read on the forward strand.
CATCTTAGTATTCCTTTATTTCTAGTATAATCCCTGGACATGTGTTCAGTAGTCCCCTCTGGGTAATAGTAGACCAACATGCCTAACAGCAAACAAAAGTATCTTTGGGATACTATGACTTCATTTTTCCTTCAGTTAAATGGCCTTAAGGTGGCATGAGAAAAACATGTGTCATGTGTATTAAAATAGGGTCTATGCAGGGCAAGACTTTTCCTTGCTCCTTCTGAGACCGACCAATCAGAAACAAGCAATTTTTAAAAAACTTGTATCTATCTCCTATAGTACCCTGAGGACCTAATCCTTCATCTTAGTCCATTCGATTCATCCTGTAGCATAGGCCCCGTACAGGCGTTATAACTCAAATGCGTTTAGGAGCCAGGCAGGCCAAATACATGTAGGACAGTGAGGAAAGAGGCACATTGCAGACTGGAGCACTCGTGCCCTAGCAACTAACACCAGCCGCTCCCAGCCCTGCCACCAGGAAATGGGCTGGTGTTCCTGGAAACTGTGACTTTCTAAAGAAAATCATTGTGCAGTTTTCTCACCTATAATAATAAAAGCGTAATATGCAAATAGACTAAACACCGAACAGCAGAACGACTGTCTGGACAACCATGCTATGACACCCACTGGTGCCAGGCCAGCCAAGGCAGGTGCAATGCGATTGATCAGGGGCCTGGCCATCGCCCCATGACCACCCTGCAGAGGGAGGCCCAGGCCACCAACTGGTGGGGTGATCAATTGGGGGGCTCCACGATTGCAGCAAAGAGAGAGGCCCACGCCATCAACTAGTGGGCTGCAGCAGGTGGGCAGGGCCTCCCTCCGCAGGGCTCCCAGACTGTGAGAGGGTGCAGGCCAGGCTGAGGGACACCCCCCCTTCCAGTGCAAGAATTTCGTGCACCAGGCCTCTAAGTCCTATATAATAAAAGGATAATATGCAAATTGACCCTAACGGCAGAATGACCAGGAACGACCGGTCACTATGACGCACACTGCATTGAGCATCTGCCCCCTGGTGGTCAGTGCGCTCCCGCAGTGGGAGCTCTGCTCAGCCACAAGCCGGGCTGACAGCTGCAAGCACAGCGGCGGTGGTGGAAGCCTCTCTAGCCTCTTCCGCAGCACTAAGGATGTCTGACTGCCAGCCAGGCGATTGAGCCTAAGCCAGCAGGTGGACATCCCCTGAGGTGCCCCAGACTGCTAGAGGGCACAGGCTGGGCTGAGGGACCCCCTACCCTCCCACCCCCAAGTGCACAAATTTTCATGCACCGGGCCTCTAGTAATAATCTATATATGAGAGAGTCAAAATATCTCAATATCTGTATGCTGGCTTCTATTCCAAGCTTAAAGAAAAACATTGCATAGCAAACAGAGCACATGTACAGCACATATTTGGCCCACAAGATGCCATTTTTCAACTTCTACAATAAAATGAGTGCCATCCCACCACAAATATTTTTATTGTAGACCCATTTCCCAAGTCTTAAATTTCATGAGGAGATATCTCTATACAAAAATCTAATTTTGAATAGATCCTCAGGCCCTCCAACTGGCATCACCATTCTATTGCTAAATCAGAATTTTTAAAAATCTTTTTTGACAGGTCACGTGCAAATTCTAAATTACATTTAAATGAATTGAATGCATGCCTTCCAGCTATGGGAAATAGGAAGACAGCATCCTCTCTGCTTAGAGCACAGTTTTATTACCTAGTGCTAGGGTTCTTGTTCCAGCATCTAGAAGGGTTCAGCAATTTGGAGAAGGGCTGTGTGTAACCTAATAAAGAGTCCAGAGATGAAATTTCATTTTGAAAGACATTTGGGGGTCAGAGGGGGTCAGGGGGTTAGCTAAAAGGAACTAAGTTCTCTTCATCTCAGGACCCCTTGCTTTTTATTAACACAATTTGTCCTAAGGCAAGGTGGAGATAGACACTTCAAAGGGTAGGGTTTCGTACAGAATCCATTGTCAGATTGGGGAGTTCGCCTACGGCTGTTCCATTGTTTGGCCAGTAGGAGGCAATAACATGTAGATTAGGATGCCCTGAGCTGTCTGGCAGCAAGCAATCATTCCTTTTCAGGTTTGGGGAAATGCCCTAGCCACTCCAGATGATTCAGCCCTTGCTGACACGCTGGAATTGGCTTCCAGCACCAAGCAATAGGAATAGAACTCAAGAAACAACTGAACCTACAGTCTAACCTTCGCCTGACAGGGCAGCTGAGCATCAACCACACTGTTTTGCTCTGGGCAGGTGTTCTCCACTGTTAAAGTGGACTATAGTGAACAATTCCATCTAATGAAGCAATCACTCTACCACCTAGAGGTCTAGTTTGCTGCTAACTCAGATTTACAAACTGGCAGCATGTGGTCCTATTCAAAGCCAGAGGCAGCAGGAGAGCCAAAATGAGGTTCGTTTATGATCAAGGTGGTTGGCTGGTAACAGCTGAACTAAATCCTTTTCATTCTAAATCATCTCTTTCTCACTCGATGGAGGAGAATTCTGGGGTCTCAGCCAAGTCCTTGAGTAAGAACTTGAAAAGATTCACAGCTCTTTTTCTGATGAAAACTTTGGTTCTACCCCTAGGAGCTCCTGCTCTTTCCAGACTGTCAGGTGAAATGGTGCTCCACCTGGGCACAAGTCACACCTCTCAGCGACTCCTCTGCATCGCGGCCCGCACCTGGCAGAGCCACACACAGATATGTCTCCACTTTTAATCTCAGATTATCTCCACTTCTGCCTCTTTCAGGAAAAGGCAACTGACTTTACTGCCTTCCAGCACTTAGTCAAAGACCTCCCAGGGACATCTGACACAAGGAAAAGCAGATCAATGGATATGTTAACGATTCATTATTCTGCCCCTTTTATACTATGTCCCTATGAAGTTAAATAATCAAATATCAATATACCTGCACAGTTTTTTCTCAACTCCCTGCTGAGATTATTTTATTGAGTTAAGATTTAATTCATCTTTATTGAGGGATGATGTTCAGTATCTTCTTTTAGACATGCAGCAACCTATTCTGGGCCCAGACTGAGGCCAAGTGACCCATGTCTTGGGCAGGACATGGAGTCGGGTGGTCAGGATTTTCAGAATATGAAACCCAGGCAAGATGTGGGAGATGGCTGGTGGCAGGATTGCCAAAACAAGCCCCCAGACAGGTGGATAGATCCTCAGTCTGAAAGTGTTAGATGGAGTTGGAAAAATCTGGAATGAAACAGTCAGATGGAGACCAGAGACATCAGTGAGTAAATTCAAAGCAGAAGGTAGAAGGGAGAGTCTTGAGGAGTCACGTGAACCATTTACATAGCTGCAGGGGTGTCTGGACCAAAGAAACATCCTTAAAAATACTTCTGAAGCTTTTTAGAAATTACAGTTATAGGTACTGCTCCTTATGTTTTTTTTGTTTTGTTTTGTCCTGTTTTGTTTTGTTTTGTTTTTGCAATATCCCTTATATAAATTTCACCCTGTTGATTCCTTTTAGGAGATGATAAAAAAATATGTGGTTCAATATGTGGACTTTTTTTTAACTTTGCTTCGGGAAAACTCAGAACTACATTTGGGGTCCAACTGGCTCATTCTAGATAACCTTTTTGCATTCATCTCGTTCTTTTAAGTAGCTCTTTTCTTTTTTCTATGTTATGGTATCCTTAACTTCCTAGTTTACCTTTATTATCCAAGTGTGTATGTACGTGCATATATTTTGCACCCCTGCCAGGCAGCATGACATCCTGCCACTTTCTCTCCTGCTTGTGTTAGTTTCTAGAGGGAAACCAACACAACGGGAACAGTTCACTGAGAGTAAAAACATAGAACAAAGGGTGCGACACCCCCCTCTCTCGGCAGAACTAATGCTCCGACAGGTACAGTATATCAAAAATGCTTCCCCGTAAGCTGAGACATGGGAACATCATGCTCTGAACAAGGCAGCGCTTTTTCCCAGACGAGAATGAATGTACCTGGAACTGACGGTGCTGATAACACAGAGCCACTGCATTCACCCCATTGTGCGTGCCATGTGTGCCCCACGACATAGTGCAGCTCCTGGTGGCAGCTGAAAGGTATTCCTGGGAGGAACAGAGGATACACTACAGAGGGGGAAACCAGGGGAGGTCAGCGGTACATAGTCTCATTCGGACCCGCCGAGTCTGAGGCCACCTTCCGTAAGGCTGCATGGTGCCCAGGGGCGACTCTTCCATCCAATGGAGCCCCAACTCGCTGCTGCGGGCCCAGCCGCCCAAGAAGAGTGTCCCTGGAATGCTGAAAGCCTGCGCTTTGTCCTCTTCACCTGCAGCTCTTTCTCTCTTCCTTTCTAAATGCTGCTGTCAGTGCGCTGTGCTGTAAACTATCTGTGCACAAATAACAATAGCTTCCTGGGAAAGAGCTGCTGCTGCGGGCAATGGGTTGGTGCCAGGAGGAGGGTGAAGCCAGGACTGCCGCAGCATTCAGAGTGCAGTTTCAGGGTAATCGACCAATTCCATTAGGGACTCTGGCTGGGCACCCACTATGGAAGCTGGCTCCGGTGTCTCCTCCGAGGGAACTTGAGCCCCACCCGCTCCCAGATACCTTGGTTTTCTTATTTTTTTGTTTTTTGTTTAATGTTTAAGGACAGACCATTGCCAGAATCTAGTCTCTGATCTTGGAGTTCATGAAAAGAAAGATGGGAACAAAAGCTGGCAGTCAAGGAGGCTTCAATGGTGGGTCAGGTTTACACCAAGAAAAAGAAATCACACATTCCCAAACACCTACTCCTGTACTTAGCCGCTTTCTGAGACTTTCTGACCTTGAGATGTGAGATGTCACTGTCCTAGGCATGTCTCCCTTGCCAGGCTATGGCAACTCCTGTTGCTCAGCTAAGGTCAAGGAAGCAGGAACTCGCTCCCTCCCCATCACTAAGTCGGAAAGGCCAAGAAGCTCTGGCAAAGGAAGGTCTGCATGTGCTTCTTCCATCTGGGAGTGAATTAACCAGGTCAGCTAGGGTCAAGGAGCAAATATCCAGTGACACGTTTTCCTCCCTCCTTCCCGAGCTCATTCACAGACAGGGCCCTCAGGGGGCGGGGGGAAGGAAATGCACTGACCGATGGACATGCCAGGCCAGGGCCCCCGAAAGAGGGGAAAGCTCCTCCTTGTGTGGTTTTTCAGGCATCACGTCCCCTTCTCCTCCCACTTCCCTCTCCAGATTGATCGAAGGTCCCAGGAAAATGATCAGGAGCAAATTCAGACAGATAGGAAGTTGCTGAGACCGAGGAGGCCTTGGCCTGGTCGCTAACAATGTGAAGTACATTTATTCAGTGAGCTCCTGGGGGTGCAGGGCACTGTGCTTCACTTCACTCTCCAGAGGGAATCTGGCTGAGCTCTAAACTGGAGGGAAGCCCCTGGGGCCTAAGTTGCTGAGGAAAGTACCCTTGAGAGAGGAACTAGGGTTGCCAGATTCAGCAAATGAAAATACAGGATGCCCAAGTAAATTTGAATTTCAGATAAACAACAAATAGTCCTTTAATATAAGTATGTCTCATGTTGTTTGTCTGAAATTCAAATTGTACTGTGTGTCTGGAGCCCTAATCAGAGGGCCACTGCCCTTTCTCCATCATTTGTGCTGCCTTCCTCTCCTGTGAATGAGCTGTCCCCCTGCTCTCTCTGGTTTCTCCTCCTGTGGCCTTCTAGGAACTTTTGAGCTCTACTCCTGCACACAATCTTGCTTAAAAATCATTTGTTCATCATCATCTAGTATTGCTTGACTGCCCCAAATATGGCAGTTCTTAGATGTTGTTCAGAGACTCAGAGCAGAAGCTGGTGTCCTCTAGGCCAGCAGTTGTCAGGATACATGCTCTAGGAATCCTTGCTGCCCCCATAGAAGCAGAAGCAACTGCCACAAAGAGGTGGTGAGGGTGGGACATGCCACCGAGGGGCTGGGAAGACAGACTCCTCACCCCTGCCTCCATCAGAGGGGTTCTGCTTCTGAGATATTTCTTATATTTCTATCTAAGATCTCATTTGGGTGAAGATTTCCATTGCTGAGTACAGAATTATTGACAATCACTGTTCCAGGCTGTTATGTTCTAAAGCCGTGCATCGTGAATGTCAATGTGCACAGAGACACCTGGGGATCTTGTCAAATGCAGGCTTGGATCCAGCAGGTCCAGGGCGGGGCCTGAGAGTCTACATTTCTGACCAGCTCCAAGTCATGCTGACACTGCAATCCGTGAGGCCTCTGAGCAGCAAGGCTCTCAGTGTCCTAACTGGTCCATGGACAGAGTTTATTGTTCTTCTCATCTTTGTTTCTGATATCTTCTATCATCTACCTATCATACACCTATCTGGATCTCTGGGTATTTATTTTTATATCTACCATCTGTCTATATCTAAATCTCTGTGTATCTATATATCTATACCATCTATCTATTTACCTATTTCTATATCTATCTATCTATCTATCTATCTATCTATCTATCTATCTATCTATCATCTTTACCATGCCTACTTTATACAAACATTTGGGCAAGATCAGTGTGAAAGTCCAGGCCACTTAATGAGAAATGAAATCCCTTTAGTGCAGGAGGTCACAAGAGAGAAAGGAATGTAGCACACTGACATATTCCTTCTGAAAAGCATGCTTTCCTTGGATACTGTGGATCTTAAAAATATAACCCACTCTGAAATAGTCTCTCCCTCCTTGATGTCCTACCAAGGTCAAATAATCCACTATGAGTATTTTACATTTGCCAAATTTGGACTTCCTATAGATCTGAAACAGTCCTGGGCCTTAAAAATCTGGAATCCTTGTATGAGCAAGTGGGAATCTTTATGCATTGTGCATAGCACTAAAGAAGACCTCTGCATGGGTTAAAGGCAGTTCATAGCCTTTAGTTATGAAGGAGATCATTTCCATTTGCCTCTCTGTTTTGAACGAATATTAAATAAAATAAGTAGCCTGAGACACTGTGTCTATTGTCTGATCAGATTTTTTTTCCATCTTCTATCATATCTCAAATTTATTTGTTTCTGTAAGAGTTAGAGCTCCTCCTTTTAAAAATAAGAAATATTGTTTGTATTTTGGCCACAGATGATACCAAGTGCTCCTGCCTTGGAGACATTTAAATTTGTTGTTTCTCTTCCCTTACAGCTGTGACCTAGTTAATTGTAGGTGGGAAGCAAAGTCTGAAATCATTGGACTTTCTGCTTTGCTTAGAAATCTTGCTCCCTTAAATTGTAGCATGTCCTCCTTAATAACAGGAAGTCAGGTTCTGAGATCAGCAACATTTGTGTTTTTTGTGCATTGAGATAAAGAAGAGTATGTGTGTTGCCTGCAGTTTCCTGGGGTGGGGGAAGAGGAGAGAGAGAAGGGAGATAGACAAGAAAATAACCCAAAGATGAGTCACTAATTTCCAAAACAAGAATCTAAACGCTCTTTGTTGAGGGCAGATTGTAGCCTCTGAATGTTCTGGACTCTGGGCCACGGGGACAAGGGGGTGAGTGATTCAGGGTCTCCGTGTGGCTGCTTGATTGCTGCCTTTGGGGGACTCCAGCACTAAAGTATCACATCCTAAGAAACCATTTTAATTTAGAAATAAATGTGTGTTGCTTATATTCAGGGTTTTCAAATCAATAATTGGGCCCTCTTGGTGGGAAGAAAAACTCAATTCCTTTAAAAAAATGTTTCTTTTAACTATTTAATTATTTTTTCAGATGAGGGAGCAAGGAAGAGTTGGGTGGAAGGTCCTAAGTGCACCTTTCCATTCTGCATACGGAGCAGGGGTCCTTGATTAGCCCCTACCGGGCTGGCAGCCCTGCTAGTGTTTCTTCCATGTCACTCTTGAGATGAGGGTGTCAAAGAATGAAACTAAACAGTGAATACAGGGAGTGACACTGTACTTCTTACTGCCATTTCTGTCACCACCCTAAATACAAGAACTAAGGGGTGTCCTGGGCCTAGGTCAGAGGTTCTCAGTGTGGTTGCTTGGCCAGAGTGTCAGCCTCACCTGAGAACATGTGAGAAATGCCAATGCCGGGCCTTACACTCTGGGGGAATCCAATGCAGGCTGACCCACAAGCACCTCTGATCTGGACTCTTAGGTATCATCTCCAGTTACAGGAGCTCATCTGCAGACAGTGACCTCAGTGCCGGACGATGGCAGTGGCTCTTTTCCTTAGCTGCACATTCGAACCCCTAGGCCAGTGGTCGGCAAACTCATTAGTCAACAGAGCTAAGTATCAACAGTACAACGATTGAAATTTCTTTTGAGAGCCAAATTTTTTAAACTTAAACTATATAGGTAGGGACATTGTTATTAACTTAATTAGGGTACTCCTAAGGCAGTGATGGCAAACCTTTTGAGCTCGGCGTGTCAGCATTTTGAAAAACCCTAACTTAACTCTGGTGCTGTGTCACATGTAGAAATTTTTTGATATTTGCTCAGTGCAAATATCAAATAAAAATTCATAGTAAAACAAAGATTTATATTTTTGATATTTATTTTATATATTTAAATGCCATTTAACAAAGAAAAATCAACCAAAAAAATGAATTCATGTGTCACCTCTGACACGCGTGTCATAGGTTCGCCATCACTGCTCTAGCCCATAAACTAGCTTTCTTTTTCCATCAGAAGCAGGGACAATGGCTACTTGATTCTGGCTCTTGGGCAGGAGTAGAGGTTGTTTCCACAGGCAGTAGCACATCAATTTTTAATTGTGACTCTTGGAGCCTCCCCCTTGAGGAAGTTGAGGGGAAGCTGAATTGGTCTGGTTTTCAGCAAACGAGTTGCTGAAAGGAGCTTGATTGGGTGATGTTGACTGCGTGTGCGGCAAGTCCAAGAGGACTGTTCTTCTGCAGCCCTGGCTGTCTGGTGTCTAGGGAGGAGCAGGCTCTTCCTCTCTAGGTTAATAAAGACTGCACTCCCAGAAAGAGCCGCATGTGGCTCGCGAGCCGCAGTTTGCCGACCACGGCCCTAGGCTGCTTGTGAAAAATAGTAATACCAACTCCTTCCCCAAACATAAACTTTCAGTCCCTAGAGGTGGCCTCGGGTGAAAGCATTTTGTAAAAGCTTCCCAGATAGGCAGCCAGGGTTGATAACCATTAGTCAATGGGAAAGGATGGGCCAGGTGAGGGAGGGTTGCTGATACCTGGAAGCAAAGGGAGCTGGTAGCCCTTAGTGCAGGGCCAGGGAGGCCCTGCAAAATTGCCTTTGAAGGAATGGAGACGCCAAAAGCCACTGGTGGTCTCACTGTCCTCATTGGGCACAACGGGGGTGGGAGGGGCCTCATTTAGAGCCAGCTGGCAGGTGTCAGACCCCTCCTGGCTAGTCCTGTCCAGCTACAGGTGTGACAACTGCCAACACTGCACCTGACTCTGCACCGGTCGTGTCCGGCAGTGTCCAGGAGGCAGAGATGTTGCCCAGATGCCTGACAGCCAATGGCTGAGGGGCTGCCAGGGACCCACATGTCCCAGTTTTGGTTGTTTCCTCCTAACCCAGGCCAAGTCAGTGGGCTAGTGCCCTTGACCCTGCTCTGGGTCTGCTTTGCAATGGAGGCTGGAGCCGCTAGGGCTGCGGTCCCGACACCCTGCTCCACTCTTGCTAGCCCTGCTTCTAGGAGGGAGCCTTTCTTCAGGTCAGAAAGAACCCTAATCCCTCTCTGGTGGCTTTCCACGTCCTGGTGCCTGACCCTAACTCACACCCACTAGCCTATGTTCAGGGTAATTTAAATGGGACCACAGTCTCAGCCTCAGTGGGCACCACTCATGCCCAATCTCCTTCCCTTGCCCTTGGCCCTCAGCAGAGGAACCAGCCTACCTTCCCCTGAGGCCCACAGTCATGACCAGCAGAGTGGTCAGTGCTGAATGTCCACGGGGAGGGCCACGAAGGGTGCCTTGGCCCCAAGTGTGTGAGCTGGACGTCAGAGCTGCAGATCTGGCCTAGGAATGAGAATGCAGGTTAGGGAGATGTCGTAAAGGGCAGGGGGCCCCTGAGGCTCATGCGCACTAAGGAGCACTGTTCACCCAGGGCCACAGAGCAGGACGCATTGGGGCAAACAAATACTAAGTATCAGTACTGCTTGTCTGTCTGTGGGCAAAGGCCCAGCCTGCCTCAGGGCGAAGAGGGCAGAAGCAGTAGGTGAAAAGATTAGTATCCAATGCCATGGCACTTCCTCAAAAACTGAAATCACCACGTGACCCAGCAATTCCAGTTCTAGGAAAGGAAAGCAGAGACTCGGAAAGTTATTTCTATGTCCATGTTCATAGCAACCAGAAGGTAGAAACAACCCAACTGTCCGTCAATGGATAGAAGGACAAACATAGGATGAAATATTATCCAGCCTTTAAAAAAAGCATATTCTGACACATGCTACAACATAGGTGAACCTTGAAGACAAATACTGGATGATTCCACTTACATGAGTCACCTGGAATAGTCTAATTCATGGACTTTAGACGGAGAGTAGCACGGTGTTGCCGAGGCTGGGGGAGTTGTTTAATGGGCACAGGGTCTCAGTCTTGGATTCTGGAACGGATGGTGGAGACAGTTGCACAACAATGTGAATGGTACATTGTATGTTCTGTCTCTCTTACCACAATTTAAAAAAATCAATATCTGAAACCCAGAAGGTAGTGGGGTGTGAAACCCGACAGGTAAATACTTCCATGTGTCACACAGGACCTGGGCCTGGGCTGTAAATACACACTTAATTTCCTGACACGCCTGCCCCCTGGGCTGCTCTGGCTTCACATTTTGAAATGCATCCTGATTTGGTAGAGGAGGAGGGGTGCTCCCTTGAGGGAGTGCCTCAGCCCTTATTGTGGTCAAACCCAGGAAGGGGATGCAGACCTGCCAGTTACTGGTGCTTAATTAACAGTAGTCTGGCCCCAGCTGTGCTACAATGAAGCCATTGTCCCAGGTTTATTAAGAGACACCAACAGAAGGCACTTAGCTCCTAAGCTGCTCCTCAAAGGAGAATCTTAAATCATCACCTTTGTTTCAAGGGGGAAATAACCAACACCCTGATCCAATTTCCTTCTACTCTAGTGGAAATTTACCTCAAATTGTACCAAACAGAGACTTTTTTAAAAACAAAAAATTCATTACATTCTGTTTTTCATGACAAATCAAACAATAAAGTTTAAGCTGGTTTTTCTTATAGATTTTCAGATGCCTTCATGGCCTATATAGGTATAATTATGTTTTTCCTCTTAAGTTGTTACAGGGAATTCTGTCCTTAGTTTATTTCCCTGGCCTTCCTGACTCTCTAATTTTTGGGTTGCCAATTGTGGAAAAGGACCTTGTGCAGTCCTGACTGATGCTACTCACTCAGTGGCTAGAGCATCGGCCCTGAGTCCGAAGGGTTGCAGGTTCAATTCGCAGTCAAGGACACGTACCTGGGTAGTTAGGGCAAGTGCGGGAGGCAACCAATGGATGTGTCTCATATCCATGTTTCTCTCTCTCTCTCTCTCTCTCTCTCTCTCTTCCATAATCCTCCATTTCTTCCACTCTCTCTAAAAATTAAAAAATCAATGGAAAAAATATCTTTGGGTGAAGATTAACAATAAAAAGAAGGACCTCATTCAAATTCAGGCACACACTGAGCCTTGGGTTAAGTAAATGTTTCACTTGTATGGGCTGCTTAGTGTCTGTCAGAAATTGGCAGGACTTAGAGAAGATCCAAATATAGTCATGCTTCGCTTAACCACAAGGATACATTCTGAGAAATGCATCCTTAGACAATTTGTTCTAACGTGATAGAGCGCAGGTACTTATTCAAACCTGTGGTATAGCTTACTGCACACCTAGACTATCAGGTAAGCCTATTACTTCTACACTACAAACCTGTACAAGATGTTACTCTATGGAATAGTTCAGGCAATTGCAATACAGTGGTATTTATCTAAACATATCCAAACACAGAAAAGGTACAGTATAAAAGATAAGAAATGGTACACTTGTATAGCATACTTCCCATCAATGGAACTTGCAAGACTGGAAGTTGTTCTGGGTGAGTCAGTGAGTGATATTATTGTACACTAGTGTAGCCTTTTAAACAGTGTACAATTAAGCTACACTAAGTTTATTTAAAAATATATAGGATGTCCCCAAATAATGTATACACACACTTTGAATAATTATAAAGGCAGTGTTTATTAAAATACATTTCATTTTCAAAATTGAGCTATCAGCTCTTACAGTGTGTATACATTTTTTGGTACACCCTGTATTTTTCTTTAATAGCAAATTAACCTTAGCTTACTACAACTTGTTAACTTTATAATCTTTTTAAATATTTTTTTAACTTTTCAACTCTTTTAAGCTAACACTTAGCTTAAAACGGAAGCACATTGTAACAGCATTAAGGCAGCTAGGATGTCACCAGGAGACAGAAACACTGCAGCTCTGTTATAATCTTCCGGGGCCACTGTCACATATGCAGCGCTTGATGGTAGAGGGAATCTCGGTGGCTGATCAGAGTAACCTGGCAGGACCGTACCTCTTCCTCCTCCTCCGCACACTTGCCCTGTGGCAGGTCCCGATTCACCTGCTTCCACCTGCAGGGCACTGGTGTCCCACTGGGAACTTGACTCTGCCTTAATGGGAAGGGTATAAATCTCCTGGCAGATGGTGCAGGGTCTGGTCTGCTTTGCTTTCCCTTCAGTCTTTAGCCAGCCATGACCACTGGGCTTGCTTTGTTACATATCTTTCATATGTTTGCTCTTAGTCCACCTAGTTTCTGGCCTCCTGGTCAACAGGACCTCTGGAGTCATTATTCACAAATATTTTGGTTGCTGGCTTTGAACTTGTTGATTTATCTTGAAATTCTGGATGACCCTGGATATCTGTGATGACTGTCCTGATTATCTAACCATAATTTGCCTAGATCTCCAACCCCAACATTGTTCTTGGTTTTCCAAGCACTGTTGCTAAATCCTAAGCCATTCCTACTCTCCTTGGTCAGCCGTGATCCAAACAGACTATGCTACCTATAATTTAAATAGTTCCAGAAAACAAAACTCCAAATAGTTTTATCTATGAGATCTTAATGAGAAAACACAGTATTAAAATTCTTCAGTGGTAGTCTAGGCAACTCAAAAAATTAAGAAGCTTATCCTAAAACACCACGAGTTTTGTAATATAGAAGTTCAGTTCATCAGCTAACCCTATCCCCATTGACCAGTTCAATATACAAAACTCATGGTTGCTTTTTGTTTTGTTTTGTGTGTTTTGGGGTTTTCTGTTTTTGTTGTTATGGGTGTTGCATCCTGAGAAGACTTTTTGTTAAGTGTAGGAAATGTGCTAGACTAGAATAAAATAGATTTTTTGCCACAGCCATGTTGGAATACAGTCTCCAGAACCAGGCCTCACTGTGGGCTGGTTTGGGTCCTTACCCTTAGGCTTAGTGATGCTAAGGACGCAGAGCACTGGGTGGAACAACGTGCTAGTCAGCGGACAGTCTCCCAGCTGGGTTCTTCAGATGGCCAGACAGCTTTTACATCTCTGTGTTCTCTCTCCCCTTGAGAAAAGCATCCTAAGAAATAGACACAAAAATATAGCCTAGAAAATGGCTTCCAGAAGTCATTAGCTCATCCAAATTGCATCTGACCCACAGAAGCCACACTGACCCCACCTACATTAGCGAGGCCATTACATTCCCATTCATCAACCTCTTGCATTGTCATTGTCACGGAGTGTCAAGTCTTCATTGCTGAATAGGAAGGGGGACTTAGGGCTAACACTAAAACTCAGGCTCTTTTAAAAAGGGTACCTACCTCCTGTTAAGGACTTTAAGCTACTCCAGGGTAGATGTTTTGAAGATGTGTCACCCAAGAGCAGCAGGAAAAGTCACAGCCTACATTTTTATATAAAATAGACAATTTCATTCATTCAGTACTCATGACATTCCTATTAAGTCCAAGACACCAGTGATGCCAAAAAAAAAAAAAAGTAAGATTGCTAAAACAGAAGGCAGAGTTTTAGAGAAGAAAGAGGCTTTACTACAAGTGAATAGCATTTTTAAGTAAAACCCTCTAATCTATATATATAAAAGCCAAGAGACCAGATCGATGGAATGATCGGAATGACTGGTCACTATGATGTGCACTGTGGTGGCTAACCAGCCTGATTGGGGCCCTGATTTGCCGCCCTGCAAGCTCCTGCAGCCCCTCCCCCCGGGCCATCCAATACTCCAGTCCCTCCCCCTGGCCGGCAGGCCCTGATCGCCTGATTGGGGCCGGGCCCCGGACTGGGATGGGGAGCCAGGGTTGGGTGGTGGCAGACGTGGGCTGCAAGGGAAGGAGGAGGGGGCAGACAGGGAACCTGATCAGCCCTGATCGCAGGCCAGGCCTATGGATCCCACCCATGCACAAATTTCATGCACCGGGCCTCTAGTATATTATAAACAGCATACTACAGTAAGTCTTCAAATAACATTGTTAGTTCAATGTCATTTCATTATAACATTGATAAGCTCTTGTTTATATCTATTAGCCTATGGTAAAAATGGGTTCATTATATGTCATTTTTCTTAAAGTTGCAGAACCTATTGAAGATGTTAAGTGAAGACTTACTTACTGTACCTGCAGTTGGGTCAAGAGTTAAATGGAACTTAAGTTATAGGTGAAAACCCAGGGGGCTTTTATCCCTGTTTATCTCTTATAAATTCCACTTGCTTTCCTTTGAGTTGGAAGAGAAATGTTACCTTCACAGCTTCTAGACACAAATTTACGAAGGTCTTCGAGGTTCCCACTAGGAGAGAAAGTGTTAATTCTCTTTCAGAAATTCTCCTGTGGACATTAACTCATCTTCACCTTGTCCCCTGAGAAGGGAGTGGTTCACAAGCTCTTGCCTGTCGCAGTGGAGACCCACTTCTCAAGCAGGAGGCCCTCCCTTGTGAATAGGCCATTCCATTCCCATTTATCAACAGGCCCCAGACCAGGGCCCTTCCAAGTGTATGTAACTCCTAAATAAAACAAGGCTTATAGGTTTTCACATAAGGCTGTGATCACATAAATACATGCCGTAAAATATATACTCGAAAATCATCATCCACCACTGAGCTCCATGGAAACCAAATACCCAGAGAATGAGAAAAGAGCTGAGGCATTTAATTTCTCATTCAGGGCCTGGACGGATTTAATTCAGACAGCCCAGTTTTATTTCTGTTGGGGTCTGGCATGTATATGTGAACTGACTTTCGTAACCCCGGTAATTGATAGGATGACATCACTTTTATGGCCTTAAGACCACTTGTATAATGGCTTGTGAAGCTTGGGGGAAATATTTCTAAACATAGCTCTTGGCATGCAACTCTGGAGCACTTAAGCCAGAGGGCAGCTCCTGCCTCCTCAAACTACTTTCCCAGGGACCCAAAATATTTTATATACACAGCCAAGCATTTTTCAAAAAGCATTCTCCTTCCCCCCAAACGAACAGAGTAAGCTCCCTCGCGTTTATATAAATGGCTCTCCCGGGTTCTCAGGTTGAGGCCTGATGACGCAATGATGACTGTCAGAGCTGGGACATTGTCCAGACCCAAATATGGGATTAACTGTGTGAGTGAGCAGTCCTGAAATGCCTCAGAATTCAAAAGCTTGTTTGGGTTTGGGTTTTTCACGTCACCCACTCACTTTACCATACAAGTGCTATTTCTAAAATTCTTTCCCCAAAGAGCTGGCACTGGGATTTTAAAGTGACAAAGGAGAACTTCCAAAACTATTTGGACTTCGGCCCCAGATGGTGGGCGTGAGAGTGTCAGGAGCAGAAGGAGGAGGGGGTGGAGGGAAGCTGATGATAAAGAAAGAGAAATTGCTGGGCTCTTCTGCACTCCCCACCTATCTGTCTGCAGCAGAGGCTTGGAGCTAAGCCAGGGAGCAAGAGGCCAGCACCCTACAGCCAGCCCTTTTTGCTTGCTGCTCACACCCACCCTTCGCAATGGCCATGCCATAGAATTAATTTAGGAAAGCAGGAATGCTACCACTTCATACCCAGTAGGATGGCTAACGTCAAAAAGACAGGCAGTAACAAGGTGGGTGAGGATGTGGGAAAATTAGAACCCTCAGACATTGATGGTGGGAATGTAAAATGGTGTAGTCGCTATGGAAGACAGCTGGGAAGTTCCTGAAAAGGTTAAACACAGAGTTACCAGCAATGCCACTCTTAGGTGTCCACCCAAGAGAAATGAAAAATGTACATCCTCCCAAAACGTGTATGCAAATATCCACAGTAACATTATTCATAATAGCCCCCAAAGTGAGGACAACCCAAATGCCTACCATGGATGAATGGATAAACAAAACATAGTTCATCCATACAATGGATTTTTATTCAGCAAGAAAAAGGAGTGAAGTACTGATACTTGCTACATGAATGAACTTTCAAAACATTATGCTTAGGGAAAGAAGCCAGTCCCCCAAGTCACATCTATAATAATAAAATCCTAATATGCTAATTAGACTGAACGTCCTTCCTGACGACCTTCAGGACAAAGCTAGGGCTGCAAGAGAAGCCCGGGTCCCGGGTGCCTGAGGGAAGCCGGTGCCTGCAGTCGGGGAAAGGAAGGCCTACCCTTGCATGAATTTCATGCATCGGGCCTCTAGTTTATATAAAATGTCCAGAATAAGCCTATCTATGGAAACAGGAAGTAAATTAGTGGTTGCCAGTGTCGGGAAGGGGGGGCTGCCAGCTAATGGGTACAGAGTTTCTTTTGAGGTGATGAAAATGGCCTAAATTTAGATTGTAGTGGTGGCTGTACAACCTGTGAATACACTGAAAAACCACTGAACGTACACTTTGAATGGAGAAAATGTTCTGTATATACTTTATATCTCAGTAAAGTGGATTTTTTTTAAAGAACACTAACAAAGAGCTATGGGCTTCCTTCATTTAATGAATAAGCACCCAGCTCTGCCCCAGACCAGCATTTTGGTTACACGGGGAGATTTAACAACAAAAGCATTCAGTGGATGGAAAAACCAAAATGTGCAATAGATTTCAACCTAAGTTTGAGTCCTGTGTTGGAAGTCGGGAGGGAATGCAGAATTAAAATGTGAATCTGTAGTGAAGAGCTGAAAGGATCCCTGTGTGGCACAGAAAAGTTAGCTGCACACAAAACCCAAGAGGAATCCGCTTCCTAAAAAGCTGAAAATATGGCCTACAACTGTTTCTGACAACACCCTGCTCTCCCCTTGCTGTTGTGGATTTATTTCTTCTCCAGCACCTTCTCAGGCTCACTTTGGAATTAGTTGCCTATAGATCCTCATTAGTTCTCCCAAGAGAACAGATGTGGCTTATTAATTTGGGTTGGAATGTCTGGGTATTTTGGGTCTCAACTGAACTGGGTTTTGATGTTAGAGAAACTGCCCTTTACCTTCAGATTCTATCAGTAAAAGATAACAAAACCCAACTAAGAGAAACTTTTTAAAAATACTATCTGTGCCCAGCCAGTGTGGCTTGGTGGTTGAGTGTGAACCTATGAACCAAGAGGTCAGGGTTCGATTCCCTGCAGGAGGCAGCCAACCAATGATTCTCTTGCATCACTGATGTTTCTATCTCTCTCTCTCCCTCTCCCTTTCTCTCTGAAATCAATAAAAATACGTTTCAAAAAATACTATTTGTGTCTCCTGGTAACTGACCTGACATGGAGTGTAGAAGTTCTCTACTCAGTCTTAGGGCTGGCATTTTCTGAAATAGACGTCAGTGAATAATCACCAAATAATTAACAGGGTTACCTTAGATTGGGTTTCTGAATCTATTTCTCTGGTTGCTATACATATACTTGCTCTTGTGTGTGTGTGATTTCCTGTGTCTTCCTGTATTTGAAAATTCTGTTCATAATTTTGTTCACATTACTTGCAACTTAGAGTTTTTGACTTCTTCTCAAGGTGGTATTTATGTCTGAAAATCCCTAGAGTCAGGCAAAGGCATTTATGGTTTTAAAAAATATGTTTCTCCATCTTTACAAAACAGCGACCTAGAGTCTGGGAGAAGGGGCAGAAACCACGGAGGCGTGCAGATGGAGACAGGGCAGAAGATGAGCAGCTGGACAAAGTGGCAGTGGCTAGGAGAGCGGTGGCACTAGAAGTGCAGGACAGTGCCCTCATGGCCCTGGGTGCCTTGCCCAGTCCCACTGCCTCTCCTTTGTCCTGGGCAAGAACTCCTGGCTTCATGGTGCCTGCCTTCCTCCAGGGTCAGCACCAGATTCAGAGTACTCAGCCTTGGTCCCTTCCCAAGGAACCACAGGACCAACACTTCCATTCTACTTGTAATGCCCCTCCCCCCCAGGGCATACGATAGGCAAATGCACACAACTGACCCAATCCTGCCACATAACTAATACTTGGACTCTTTCACCCCAAACATTAGCAAAAGAGTTCATGAAAAGATGGGTGATAATGGTGATTGCTCTTAATTATGTCTTTCTGGTACCTCAATGATGTTGCTTACCCTTTAGACACCATGAGATATTTATTCATTATTCTTTGTTTTGTGATCAATTGACTAAGTAGTAAGCTACATAAAAAAGCTCAATTTTCCATGATTTTTGAGGATAGAAAGTGATTAAAAGGAGCCGGGAGTCAGTAAGACAAGTCCAGGTCATTTATTTGCCTGATGAGCCCTGGTGTCAGGTCCCAGCTCCATCACAATATCCATGTGGCCTGGAAATGCTACTCTGACCCTCTGCACTATGACTTCCTCCTCTGTGAAATGAAGGTGTACACGCACACAGACACACACATGGTATACAGATACATATATACACAGACACGCAAACAGACACACATGCATATACAAACACAGACAGGCACACAGAGACACATATACACAGAGACACACATACACACACATCTATGTCTAATTGCTCTGAGCATTATAAATCCCTTTAAAAGCAAGGGAATCATGCTCAATGATAGTATACTATTTGCGTGCACAGCCTGTCAGACACCATTGGGGCAGCTGCCCTGTGAAAGTCTGAATTGGCAGCACAGAGTCTACAGCAGAATCAGAGCTGTGATTGAAGAGACTGGGCTAGTGATGCTGGGCAGCATTCTCCACAGCACTGGGGCATAACCAGTTTCTCTCTCCCGTGCTTGCGAAGGCTGGGGACATCTGCTGATAATGCCAGGCTCAGATTGCAGGTGCAGAGCAAGTCTCCTAGTTGGATGTCCCTGTCCCCATGAGTGGTAAAGACTTCAGAACAGCTTAAGTAGGTCTCAGGGTTCTCAGGCATTAATATGTTGGTATCCAGGCATGTTTTTAAAAAGCCTATGGCACCTTTAGACTTGAAAGATTCCCAGACCATAAGCTAAATATATATTTAACTTTAAAAAAATTAAAGTCACATTATTTACTAAGAGAGTAATCAGTATCTTTAAAACTGTCCCTATCTATTCCATAATTACACACTTGGGACAAGAGCCTAGTTCCCAGCCAGAATCCCTAGAGGATGGACAGCATGAGCTCAGGACACAGGCAAAAGCTAACTGTGATGTAGCTGGTCTTTGTTTTTTCTTGAAAATACCAAGGTGGTTAGGTAATGTTAATGGGACAATCATTTTCCCCATACCATTTGTTTTTTAACTTAGTTTTTTTTTTCATTCTTTCACATATCTTTCTTTATTTCTTCCTTAAATAAAGCTATCTCTGCTGATGTGTTTATAGGAAGGCAAGATTCCTTAGTATCTCCTTTTTATTCCAGGGTGTGTGGAAATAAAGGAATAACATACAGGTGTAATGTTTTACCTCAAAGCCATCACTCATGGGAAAATGATTAAAATTCATCAAAGCAGAGTTAAATGAAAATGGGCTTCCCATATTTATTAAATTAACTAGAGGCCTGGTGCATGAATTCGTGCACAGGTGGGGTCTGGCTGGCCCACCCCAATTGGGGCCAATCGGGCCAGGCCAGCGGGGAGAGAAGCCATGGGCGGTTGGCTGGCCAGAACTCCTGGTCAAACTCCCAGTCAAGCGGACAATTTGCATATTAGCCTTTTATTATATAGGATTAATGTATCAATTCTTGGAAGAAGAAGAAAAGGGATTAAGAGAAGATGATGTGGAGAACCAAATTTTGAAAAGATCTCAAGAGCTTCATGTAATCAATAGTAGGTAATGTCCTTGAATTACCTGATCATGGTAAGTGCTCCAAAAAATAAATAAAATCAGGTACATGCCATGCTCAATGTAGTTCACTTTAAGTATATTGTCTCATTTAATCCTCATAACAACCCTATGAGGTTTGTATGATTTCTATCTTACAGATAAGGAAATATGTCAGAGAAGTTAATTTGAGGTCACACAGTAGGTGGTTGGGCCAAATTTAACCTCAGGTATGTCGGACTTCAGGACATTCCAGTACTGTGCTACCATTCTGATGCTATTAAAGGTCCAAGTTGAAGAGATGTGGGTGGATGGATGGATGGATGGATGGATGGATGGATGGATGGATGGATGGATGGATGGATGGATGGATGGATGGATGGATGGATGGATGGATGGATGGATGGATGGATGGATGGATGGATGGATGGATGGATGGATGGATGGATGGATGGATGGATGGATGGATGGATGGATGGATGGATGGATGGATGGATGGATGGATGGATGGATGGATGGATGGATGGATGGATGGATGGATGGATGGATGGATGGATGGATGGATGGATGGATGGATGGATGGATGGATGGATGGATGGATGGATGGATGGATGGATGGATGGATGGATGGATGGATGGATGGATGGATGGATGGATGGATGGATGGATGGATGGATGGATGACTGACTGAATGGGTTAAATGTGCACATGGCAAACACCCCTCAGTGACTACTATGGTTTTTCAGGGCTATCCAACCAAAATGCTATTGAGACTAAACATGCTCCTTCTCTTAACTGTCCAGATTGTGTTGTGGCTGAACCTCTCCTACCTGTTGCCTCTCCTTGCTGCTCTGGATTCTATTAAATTAGGATGCAGATGCCCTTACGAAACATGGTTTAAAATAATCAAACTCAAAACAGACATCTCGTATAATTGTACCCTGTTCAGCTGGGTGTCTTTCCTTGGACTGAGATTCACAAAGAGCTGATCCAATACATAGTAAAGTTGTAAGAGCTTTGGAGAAAGTGCCCCATCGTGCGGAAATGTGGAATATTTTGCCTTTACCTCCTTTATCGGCTTTCCTCCCAAATTGAGGGTGTTGATATAAAATCTCTCAGATAAGCTTTCTTACAGCCCTTTTAATCCTAATCTTAACTTGGAAAATTTCCAAAGAAAATGCCTGTGTTTTTATAAATTGGCCACAGAAATAGCAATTTCTCCAGTGTTGATATAAGACGGGCCTTTTTGCTTCGCCATGCAGACACTTGTTGCTCTCTAAGTTTGAAAGAGTTAAGAGGAAAGATGGAATGCCTCGGGAATGTTGGCGGGGAGGCTGCAGCTCTCTCCTCTCTGCTTCTCACCCTGGACGAACTCCGGGAACCAGGAGAACTCAGTGATGACTCTGGGTTCATGCTCTTCCCTCAGTTCTGCCCCAAAAGCCGCCTCTGTGCACTGGAGAGGGAGGGATGTGCAATTTTCTGCAGGGTGAGTCTTGTTTTCACCGTGTCCCTGGAGAGTTCCCAGACACAGGGAGAAAACATTTGAATTAGGAGCCATTGGCTAATCCTTGCTGGAAAACAGGACTTGAAGGGTAGTGGGATGGTGAGGGAAGGTAAGGGAGAGAAGAGTGAGCAAGAGGAAACAGTTATTTTGCCTGCATTTTTTCCTTGCCTGATTAAATCTAGTGACATTTGAACTTTGTGGTACTAAAAGAACCCAGCTCTGAATGTGGGGCCTGGGACCAGAGGGTAAAGGCGGGGCCTGGAGCTGGCTTGGCTGCTGGTTGCTTGGCGCTGAGGACCTGCTCTGTGGCTGGGACCAGCTGGTGTGGGACCTGACTTGCCGGGCGCTGAGGACGTGCGGAGGGGAGAGCCTTCGGGTCCTGCAGCTGATGCAGAAACTATGGTGCTTCTCCAGGGCTGTCTACCAGGTGGGACCTCCAGCTCCTCTTTACGTTGCTTTGCAGCATGAGAAATATGGGGAATGGTGGGGGAAGGGCAGAAATGATTGTCACATGTTTGGGATTATGGAGTGTGTTATAATAAATGTGGGGGCGTGGTTAACATTAATTGAGCATCCTCTTCAAGGTGCCAGGCACTGTGAGAGGTGCCTTGTAAGCAGTATCTAATTCTGTTTTCCAAAAGACCAGATAAAGTAGGTGTTATGTCACCATTTTGGAGATGAGGTTATTGAAACTCAGAGAAGGACTTAAGTTACTCAAAGTCACCCAGCTGGTAAGTGGCAGAGCCCTGCAATTTAAACCAAAGGTTTTCTGGATACAAAGAGAAGGATGCTCCTTCCATGAGTTCAGACTCCTCTTACAAGAGACTTTGTTTTCTCAAAGTGCATGTTGGGGTGGTGACACGCTGGGAAGGGACCTGTGGCTGTGGAGACAGGAGGCCAGGAGGGAGAAATGCTGAGCAACAATAAGAAGTCTTTGTTCTCACTTCCTCGTCCCTTTGGTGGCTTACATAGTGGCCCCTCAAGTCAGATATTCACACACACTTCTTCTCAAATGTAAGAAAAAGAGAACATTTTCTGCAGGAAGGTAGTCCTGAGTCAACAGGCTGGAGGTGCAGAGCCCTCCAAAGGGGGAGACAGGAGTGTCT
Organism: Myotis brandtii; assembly: GCF_000412655.1. NCBI lineage: Eukaryota > Metazoa > Chordata > Mammalia > Chiroptera > Vespertilionidae > Myotis > Myotis brandtii. The sequence goes on from NW_005370156.1 coordinate 1,293,452, forward strand.
CTGTCCCCTGTTCATCCGCTCAGACTGCTGTCATTTCAGTCCCCACAGCCCAGCCCAGAGGAAGGGGCCAGACTACCTGGTGTCGTAGGGGGTGTCACCCGCTCTTCCCCAGTTGGCAGTGGTGTTTTGTAACCCAGTTTACTTCACTAAGTCAACTTGCCTGGTTTTGGCCCCCTCTCCTTGTTAGCTGGCTCACCGCATGCTGGGAACCAAGCAGGCACAGCTGGTCTTTGTATTTTTAGGCATAATTTGGCGGTGCAAATCCCTTAATGAACTGTAATGACTAAACAGCGCAGGACCATGTAGCCACCCTCCCTCCCTCCCCTCCTTGAGGAATGTCTGGATGCATGGAAGCGACAGCTCCTTGGAAGAGGTGCCCAGGAGCCTGGGTTGATTTTACAGGGGAGCATGCCCTCCCAGGACCCCTCCTCCCACTTCTCCACTTCTGCCCATTGGCAGTCAGACTGAAGACCATTCAGATGGTTGCTGGGAACGAGACTTTTCCCCAGAATAATTGTGTTTGAAGGGCGTGTGTGTATTGTTTTACTACTAATAATAAATATGCCCATAACCGGTCTTATATAAATGAAATGTGAGTCTTACAAGTTCGAAACAATCTAAAAAATTTACACAATATTTCCAATGATTTGAAAATCTGAAAGAAACCTGGAAAAAAAGTCTCCCTGATTAATCACATGGTTGGTTTGTCCACTTGAAGATTTTTCTGGTTTAGAGTCAGATCTCAAACAGCTTGGAGTTTGGGGGTGATTTCTTAGACAAGGAAATTCTGTCTTAGCTGTTGCTGTGCTTGTGAGTGAATTTGAGGGCCTGGCTTCCTACCTCCATCCCCCACCTTCTTTGTACCTCCTGTTTGCCTTCTCAGAAAGTTCTATCACCACCAAAATTCTAAATCAAGGAAGCCCCTCTTCAAGGGGCTTTTCCAGGACTTCCCTTAATGTTATAAGTGCTCTGAAAAGTATATTGAAATTTATTGGCTGCCAGGTTTGGGGGAAAAAATAAATTGTTCCTGCTCAACCTCCATTCAGTTCGCCAGGCACGGAGCAGCAGCTCTGTGTCTGCCCTTCGCTTCTCCTGTATGGAGTGGGGGCGATGGCTCCACAGCCCTGTAAGGATTAAGTAAGGGCATGTGTTGAAGTGTGAGGCAACACCAAGTGCATGCACATGGGAAATGTTGTTTCTTAATATACTGTATTCTTACTGTTTTTATCTTGAGAAAAGTTCACCAAAAGTGTCTTTATTTTTAGCGGTAAGGTGACTAATGGCCATTTTATGTATTTTGTTTAGGTGATTGTCTAGGAAAAACTCTGTCCAATTTTCCCAACACCATTTATTGAATAGACTGTTTTTACCCCATTGTATATTATTGCCTCCTGTGTCATAGATTATTGACTATATAAATATGGGTTTATTTCTGAGCTCTCTCTAATCTGTTCTATTAATCTACGTGTCTGTTTTTATGCCAGTACCATGTCATTTTGATTACTATCGCCATCTAGTATAGTCTGAGATCAGGTAGCTTGATACCTCCAACTTTGTTGTGTTTGTTTGTTTGTTTGTTTGTTTGTTTTTCCAAGAGTGCTGTGTCTATTTGGGGTCTTTTGTGGTTCCATATAAAATTTAGGATTATTTGTTCTAGTTCTGAAAAAAAATGCATTATTGCATTGAATCTGTAGATTGCTTTATGTAGTAAGGACATTTTAACGATGTTATTTCTTCCTATCCATGAGCATGGAATATGCTTCCATTTATTTGTATCTTCTTCAATTTATTTCTTCAATGTCTTATAATTTTCAGAGTGCAGGTCTATTATTTTCTGAGAGTTTGTTACTGGTATATAAAACTGTAACTGATTTTTGTATATTAATTTTATCCTGCTACTTTACTAAATTCATTTATCAGCTCTAGTAGTTTTTTTTAAAATATATTTTATTGATTTCAGAGAGGAAAGGAGAGGGGGAGAGAGAAACATCAATGATGAGAGAGAATCATCGATCGGCTGCCTCCTGCACGCCCCCACTGGGGATCGAGCCCACAACCCAGGCATGTGCCCTTGGCTGGAATCGAACCCGGGACCCCTCAGTCCGCAGGCCAACGCTCTATCCACTGAGCCAAACCAGCTAGGGCTCTAGTAAGTTTTTTTGTGTGGAAACTTTAGGATTCTTTATATATAATACTAGAGGCCTGGTGCACAAAAATTTGTGCACTTGGGGGGGTCCCTCAGCCTGGCCTTTGCCCTCTCGCAGTCTGGGACCTCTCGGGGGATGTCCACCTGCTGGCTTAGGCCCGCTCCCCGGGGGATCGGGCCTAAGCTGGCAGTCAGACATCCCTCTGGCTGTCCTGGAGCCCTTGGGGGATGTCCACCTGCCAGCGGGGAGCAGGCCTAAGCTGCAGTTGGACATCCTTAGCACTGCTGAGGAGGCAGGAGAGGCTCCCGCCACCACCACTGTGCTGGCAGCTGGCAGCCTGGCTTGTGGCTGAGCAGAGCTCCCCTGTGGGAGTGCACTGACCACCAGGGGGCATCTCCTGCATTGAGCGTCTGCCCCTGGTGGTCAGTGTGTGTCATAGTGACCAGTCGTTCTGCTGTTAGGGTCCATTTGCATGTTACCCTTTTATTTTATAGGCTATGTCATCTGCAAATAATGACAGTTTTACTTCTTCCTTTCCAAGTTGAATGCCTTTTATTCTTATCTGATTGCTGTGGCTAGGACTTTCAATACTGTTGAATAAAAGTAGTGAATGTGGACATCCTGGTCTTGTTCCTGATCTTAAGGAAAATGCTTTAAGCTTCTCATCAATGGGTGTGATGTTAGCTGTGGGTTTGTCATAGATGGCTTTTATTATGTCGCAGTATGTTCTTTCTATTCCCACTTTGCTGTGAGTTTATCATAAATGGATGCTGGATTTTGTCAACAAATTTTCTGTATCTTTTGATAAAACCACATGGTTTTTAACTTTTGTTTGTGTGGTATATCATGTTAACTGATTTGTTGATACTATACCAACATTGCATCCCAGAAATAAATCCCACTTTTTGGTGCTATATGATATTTTTAATGTATTCCTGAATTTGGTTTGCTAATATTATGTTAAGGATTTTTGCATTTTTGATCATCATGCATATTGGCCTATAGTTTTCTTCCTTTGTGGTGCTTTTGTCATGTTTTAGAATCAGGATAATACTGGCCTCATAAAATGAGCTTGGGAACCTTTTCTCCTCTTAAATTTTTTGGAATAGTTTGAGAAAGATAGGTGTTAATTCTATTTTGAATGTTTAATAGAACTCACCTGTGAAGCCAGGACTCTTGTTTGTTGGGAGTTTTTTGATCACTGATTTGATTTTGTTAGTAGTTACTGGTTTGTTTAAATGTTCTATTTCTTTTTTACTCAGTCTTGGAAATTATATGTTTCTAGGAATTTATCCATTTCTTCCAGATTGTTCAATTTGTTGGCAAATAATTGTTGGTAAGATTTTCTTATAATTCTTTGTATTTCTGTGGTGTCAGTTGTCACTTCTCCTCTTTCATTTATGATTTCATCTATTTGGGTCCTCTCTCTTTTATTTTTGATTAGTCTGGTTAAAGGTTTATCAATTTTGTTTGTATTCTCAAAGAATTAGCTCTTGATTTCATTGATCTCTTGTATTTTTTTAGACTCTATTTCTGCTCTCCTTATTTCAATTATTTCCTTCTTTTTACTATTTATGGGCTTTGTTTATTGTTCTTTCCTTATTTTCTTTTTTGTATTTTATTTTTACATGCAATAAACATTAATATTTCAAGAAAAGCTATTTCAGTATAATAATGTTACATCCAGTCTCTATACAGTCTCCACTTTTGGTCCTCGGGTGTCAGGGTTCTCTCCTGCAAGTTTTCCGTTGATTATTCAGGAAGTTTTTCTGTATTTTAGTTGTAATAGCAGTTTGTTTCTGGGAGCATGTCCATGCAGCATCCATTTACTCTGCCACCATTTTTAATCTCCTAACCTTACTTTTTCCTTATTTTCTTATTTGAGATTTTTTTCTTAGTTCCTTTGTTTATTGTTCTTTCCTTAGTTCCTTATTTGATATTTTTTGTTTGTTTGTTTCTTAAGGTAGATCTACATTGCTATGAATTTCCCCCTTAGAACTGTGTTTGCTGTGTCCCATAGATTTGGGGGTCATTGTGTTTTCATTTTTATTTGTCTCAAGATATCTTTTGATTTCTTCCTTGACTTTCTTGTTAAACTATTCATTGTTTAGTAGCATGTTATTTAGACTCCATGTGTTTGTGTGTTTTCCAGTTTTCTTGTAATTGATTTCTAATTTCATACCATTGTGGTTGGAGAAGATGCTTGATATGATTTCAGTGTTACATTTATGAAGACTTGTTTTGTGGCCTAACATGTGGTCTATTCTTGAAAATGTTCCATGTTTGCCTACTCTTTGATCTCTTCAAACGATCCTATATAATAAAAGCCTAATATGCTAAGTGTCTGGTTGTCTAGTCAGCCACTCAACCAATCAAAGTGTAATATGCTAATGATATGCTAAGGCCGCTCAACCGCTCGCTATGATGTGCACTGACCACCAGGGGGCAGACACTCTGACAAGTAGGTTAGCTTGCTGCTGGGATCCGGCCAATAGGGACTGAACGAGACAGGCTGGACATGCCCTGGAGCCCTCCTGAGGTCCCTCCCTGGCTGGCCAACCTCCCTCATCCCTTCCCAGCCCTGATCGTGCACCGGTGGGGTCCCTCTGCCTGGCCTGTGCCCTCTTGCAATCCAGGACCCCTCGGGGGATGTCAAAAAGCCAGTTTTGGCCCAATCCTGCAGGCCAGGCCGAGGGACCCCACTGGTGCACGAATTCATGCACTGGGCCTCTAGTTTTGTAATACTTCTGTAAAGACAGAAGAGGAAGATAAACTGGACTTTCGTGTAGCATGACTGATCAAAATCTTTCCTTTTGTTGTCATTAGTTTAGAAACATTTCTTTCAGATTTACAACTTGTTATTGGACATATTCAAATTTTAAAAACTGTTGTCAAATTTGGAGAGCTTTCTCTCAAGTTTTTTTTAATATATAATCTATTATCAAACAAACTTATTGTTTGTAGTAAAAGTACAGGTGTGTACCCTTTAAACACTGAATTCTGGAAATATTCAGTTGTATTCTATGAATGCAATTAATAGAAAACATTATGTGGTGCTTTTGTAATGGTGTATGTTGTATATTATATTGTCCCTTGATAGGGAACAAGCTTCTGCTTTTGACTGGGGATTATGAGAACTGGACTCTCTACTTACAATTTTAATGTCTGATAATTAGAAGATTTCCCCACTGACTATTTTCTGGCTCCCAGCTTTTTAAACTGTCTCCTGTGTGGAGACCACATTCCTGCATAGCCAGGTGATGTGAGATACAGTAATACCTGGCTAAGATCTGGCCCCATACCTTCATGTACAACTTTTGGGTGAGGAGTATGGCTGGAAGCCATGCCTACACTAGTACTGCTCATTTTTTTTTCTTTTCATAGATGGAAGTGACTGTGAACTTCATCAATACATCCCCCTTAACCCAAACTACATGCATCCCAACTTGACTTTCCTTTAGCTGAATTCCAAAAAAAATCTGATGGCCATTCTGATGCCACCTGATCAAGAGGGAAAGTTTAACAGAGGGGAAGTTATTGTGGAAAGAGACATTAGTCACAAGTGAAGTGTAAGCTTGATTAGCTTCATGATGAATCCACCTCTGTACCTTCACCCCCCAGCCCCCGTCACCCTGGGTTGTGCAGTACAAACTATAGGAAAAATAAAATAAATGAGACTAACAACCTGAATTACTGCCATGCTGTAAATTGCTTCTGGCCTCAAAGATGTAGAACATATGTATGGCATATGTAAGCCTGTTTTAGATTATTATTTTTTAAGTTGGATGCCATTAGTTATTTTTTTTTTTGGTCTATTGTAGAAACTATGTCCTTCATTAGAGTTGTCCACTTTGTTTCTGTGTTGTTGTTGTTTTTTTCTAATAGCTACTGGACAAAGCACAAAAGAGGCAATATACCTGGTCTTCCTGGTTATAGATGTAAGGTGTATCATAGAAACTAGGAGAGGGACAGTGTCCTAAGGGACACTACCACCTTCCTTTAATAAGTGTGGTTTGTTACATGGCTTTAAAATCATGCATGGTTCACCCGTCTCTGCTGCTTCTAGATGGAAATATGGACCAGTGGCTAGAGCAGGCGTGGGCAAACTTTTTGACTCGAGGGCCACAATGGGTTCTTAAACTGGACCGGAGGGCCGGAACAAAAGCATGGATGGAGTGTTTGTGTGAACTAATATAAATTCAAAGTAAACATCATTACATAAAAGGGTACGGTCTTTTTTTTTTTTTTAGTTTTATTCATTTCAAACAGGCCGGATCCGGCCCGCGGGCCGTAGTTTGCCCATGGCTGGGCTAGAGTAACCATCCAACTGTCAGAATTTGGGTAGAGTCCTTTTTTAAGCTTATATATCCTGGTTCTAACCCAATGCTCCAGCAGCAGATCTGTGGCCCACAGGTCAGGCTGCAATGACCTGTATATACCACATTTCCTGCAAGCAGAGTAAGAAAAACAGGACAACAAGTGAGCTAATATATGAGATCGCCTTATCACCCTGGGCGGGGGTTTATCGTCACAGAGAATGATTTGTGTTTTCTTCTTAGTAGAAATCACATTTCTGTACTGAGAGGTTATAGAAACATGAACTGTTTTGAAAATGGAACTTTATCAGTTATATACATGATTAATTATGATGATGTCAGTGGTAAATTCTAATGACAAGCAGTTCTCTAAAATGAGATTGGGTTTTCAGTAATTCATTTGTATCTTCTTAAACAACTAGTACAACCAGTTTGGGGCCGATGGATTACGCCATGATTCAAACAAACGTTTCCACATGTGGAAAGTTAGGCTTTGATTCTCAATTTGCTGTTTTTGCTGTTCCCCTTTCATCATTTCGTTATGGCGATGTATGTTTTCAAAGGGCTGTGCCCTTTGTATTATTTAATGCCTGCATATGGAGTGGGGCTTAGCTTTTTCTCCAGTGATCTATAACATATGTTATGGTTAAAGGAGGGAAAAAAGGCTTGCACCAAGAAGAACAATTAGCAAATTTATGAGGTTTGTTGGTAACTTTTCCCAAGTTTGTGCATTTGTTTTAACCTTTCTGACAGTCATTTGGGCTGTTGACACCTGTCAATAAAAGATGGTGTGTTTGCATTCCCGCCAATATGCTGGAATGTCACTCAGACTGTCTCCTGCAACAGTATTTTCTTACATTAACGCGGAATCACGTCTTTGTAATGAGAATGGAAGCAAAATTCTTATTCTTGAATTTGCTAATTTCTCCTCTTTGATGTGGACAATATTTGCAAACAATGTCAGAGCTCTGCTTTTATCCTGTTCATAAAATATTTTTGAGTCTGACATAGGGTATGTTTTCATCCTCCTTGAAAGCACTTTCCTGGTTCAGGTGAGAAAATAATACTTTTGGAGTTTTAACATTCTCTGTCCGTTATCTCAATCATCTCTCACATTGGGTCAGTTCCTCCCAATATATGCTCATCTACTTTCAAAACATTGTGGAAATCAACTCTGTATTTAACTTTTGACCAACATCAGGCTACATTTGAATAGTGAGGGCTTTGAAAATTCTACTTAGGCGGGGTCTGGAGTAATGCCACTGAAAGGGGTGTAGCCAGTTTTTACTTAAATTGTATGTTTACTTGGGGATATCTTGAAGTGGGGCTGATGGAGAATATAGGGGGCCTAATTTCTCTGTCATTGCCTTGAAAAAAAGACATTTAACTAATTGGAGAGTTTTTGCCTAATAACCTCAAAAAGTCCTATTCACAAACTCGTGTCTTTTCAGAGGCCCATCAATTGAAAGAGAATTTTCCACACATCCTAACTTCAAAAAAACTCAAAAAACATTTTTGCATGGTTTCTCTTTTTAGAGTTTACAGAGTAGTTCCAAGTGCATTCTGTTATTTTTGATTCTCAATACCACTGGAAGGTATTATAAACAAGGGCACTCCATTAGCAGATGATTGGATTAAAAAACTGTGGTACATCTACGCAATGGAATACTACGCTGCGGTAAAAAAGAAGGAACTCTTGCCATTTGCAACAGCATGGATGGAACTTGGGAGCATTATGCTAAGTGAAATTAGCCAGTCAGAGAAAGATAAATATCACATGATCTCACTCATTCGTGACATCATAGACTGATGAACAGGGACAGATCCAAAGACAGAGAAACAGCGATCAGACTATCAATCCCCAGAGGGAAAGTAGGGGAGGGTGGGGGTAAGGGGAAGAGATCAACCAAAGGACTTGTATGCATGCATATAAGCCAAACCAATGGACATGGACAACAGGGGGATGAGAACATGAGTGGGGGGGAAGGTTGGGGATTAATGGGGGGGTGAGGACACATTTGTAATACCTTAACCAATAAAGAAATTTAAAAAAAATAAACAAGGGCACTGCACTGGGCTCAGAGAAGTTGGTGGCTGGCCTCCTGTGGGGAGGATCTCAGCGGCTATACTACCAACATTTGTTCTGGGGTAATGATCACCCAGGAAGGCCAGCAGATTTGGAGTAGCCCTCTTCAACAGTCATTTGGAAGAAGATGGCTAGCAGTGGATGCTAAAGTCAAGTATTCTAAATTATATTTCTAGCTTTTACAATTAATTAGGGTATGGCATATTTCTGCCTCAGCTTCCCCATGAATTAAATTAAGATTGATTCATTCACTTATTTGTTCATTTATATTTTGTTCATTTAACAAATAATGAACAAACACCTGCTATGTACCAGATATTGTGCTAGGTTCTGGAGATGAGAGGGTGAGCAAAGCCAAATAGGGTTTCATATTCTTATAGAGGTTGCATTCGAATGGTAGAATCCCAACAATCATTCATTTACTCAGCAGCGCCAATACAATACCAAACAAGGTCAGGTAAATTAAAATTGGAAGTCAGTGCTTTGAGGACAAGGTATAAGGTGACCTAACAGGGTATAAGATGGGAACTTACCTATTTTGAGATATCAGGAAAGGCTTCCTGAAGAGGCAATATATGAGCAGAGGTCTTAAAGACAAGTGAGAGTTAACTAGGCATGGGCAGGAACAATACTATGTGCCAACCCAAAGTTGCTGCAGCAGACAGGAAGACAAGAATACTGAGCTGGTTAGGCCTAACAATAATGTGTCCTTATTTAATAAATACAGTGTGTTTTATATCATTTACAATAATGGTGACCATCCTGCTTGACCACTGGATGCTCTGTATTAAGCATTGTCTTAACCCAGTGATGGCGAACCTTTTGAGCTCAGTGTGTCAGCATTTTGAAAAACCCTAACTTAACTCTGGTGCCGTGTCACATATAGAAATTTTTTGATATTTGCAACCATAGTAAAACAAAGACTTATATTTTTGATATTTATTTTATATATTTAAATGCCATTTAACAAAGAAAAATCAACCAAAAAAATGAGTTCACGTGTTACCTCTGACATGTGTGTCATAGGTTCGCCATCACTGTCCTAACCCCACATTGGACCTTGTGAAAACCAGCTGGCCTATTTTGGAAACCCCAGCCTCAGCTAGAAATTGTCTTCATTCCCAAGGGTGTGAGCTCATTACCACACCAGATGGGTTCCCAATAAAGGATGATTGTGCAATCTGATTATTTTCATGTCATGCTGATTCCCTTTGGAAGATGGAAATGGGGTATGGGGTCTCCTTCATCTTTCTAAGTTAGAGGAGGACGTCTGCACACCCTGCAGATGGAGAGAAAATGTGCAGTTCAGAACAAGGTGCCAATTCTGGAATAAGGATCCACTAACAATCACTTTTGAACTGGAGAATTGATTCATTTTTATCACAGGCTGCATCAATTAAAGTAAGTTGAGCTTCCACAGTGATACCTTGGAAATCTCAGTGACTTAACAGGACAAATTATGTAAGTCCAGCAATGTTCTATTGGTAGACGCTTTCCACAGGATCATTCAGGGTCATCTTATGACTCTATCCTCCTCTAAGTTCTCATTGAACAAAGGAAGACAGAGAAGGGAAACACCCATGAATGTTTTTATGGGTCTTCCCTTCTACTCACATCCCATTGGCCAGAATGCTCATGGCCACTCCCAACCGCCGGGGATGCCAGGAAGAGCAGGTGGGTGTGCAGCTGGCTCACCTATCACAAAGGGTCAGCTTCGCCTGGGGTAAGGACATGTGCCCAGGAGTCAGTGAATTGACATAAGTCCCAATTCCCAGACCAGATCTTGTCACCTATAAAATGGAAATAGCAACTCTGTTTACCACATAGTGTTATCTTTAGGATTGAATGAGGCATTGCATGTAAAACACTTAGACCAAGCCCGATAAATAGTACATGCTCAACAAATGTTATGCTTTTATTATCAATGTATTCATTCGCTACAAAGTGAAAGCAAATGTAATCTTTTTGTATTATCTCATCTCAGAAGGAAAAAAGCTCTTGAATATCCAAATTTGAGGAAGATTATTCTTCCTGAGCCTCCTTTACATTTCCAGGGGAAATTTAAGAAAGTCTTTTCACAGACAGTTTTGTCAGGAAATGAGCAAGCTGTGACCCAAGAGTCAAGTGGGCAAATTTGGTGCCTTAGGTGGCAGCCGCTGGGGACTCCCAGCTGAAAGTCACCCGGGCTGGCGGTTCCTAGAAAGCTGAAGGGTGCTCTGTTCTCTCCCTGCTGTGAGCCTGGGTCCAGGCGCGGGGGCTGCCTCTCCCACACCGTGTGGCTCTGTGTCTGCTTCCTGGAGTGAGCGTTTTGTTTATAATGTCCCTGTTCTGGGGCAGCCACTCTGGCTTTTCCACAGCGTCCACTGGTCTGGGCCAAATAACCCGCACTTTGTTTTCTCTCTTGGCCAAGTCAAGAGCGAGCGCAGGGCACCCTTAAGCATTTTCTGAGCAAGAGGAGGTGCTTGTTGATATTCAGCTCTGGGGGGAAAATTGCAGCTGACATCTCCTTAAAGGGCTCAGATCCAGGCCAGGCGGCAGAAAGGCATGAGGTGCCAGCTCTCCCTGTGCGCTCTGGAGGTGATAGAGGAACAGGGTACTTACGGTTGGTGTGGCCTCCTGTAACAACTGCTATTATACTTAGCTTACCTCCTATGCCCATGAAGCTTTAGATAAAGCCTTGGGAACAATTGGCTCAGCTGATGTGACACAACCTGGCCTTCCTTTACAAGGTCCACGGGATATTTGGAGCATATCACCTGATGACCTGAAATCTTAGCAACAACAACAACAAAGTCACAGCTTTTGAATGTGTACAGACATTATTTGATAACCATTGGGTGGGGAGGGGCTGCTGAGAAGAAGGGGTGCTGGGAATTCCAGCCAATGCTGTCTAATAAGACTCCATATTTACAGAGTAAAATATTCCAAGTGGCTGGGAGTCCTGTGAACTGAATCTAGGGTAATCCTTCTCTTCAGTCAAGGCTACATCTCAAACACCAAGGAAATCACTTGCCTAGACTGGTTATAACTATAAAAAGTAAAAAACATTGAAGATGTTTATTTAGTTCTGTTTCGAGTATTTTACATATATATTAATTCTCCCAATGAGCCTATGAGGTAGCGACTATGATTACTCATTTTACAGATAGGAAAATGGAGGTGAGATCACCCCGCCCAAGGTCACACAGGCCAGAGTTAGGCTGGCTCCTCATCGCTGGGTTTATATAACCATCTACCAGCAGGACACCCTTTCTGGTGCCCACCCTGGGCTCCGACAGCCATCTGAGTATATTCTCTCTCTCTCTCTCTCTCTCTCTCTCTCTCTCTCTCTCTCTCTCTCCCTCTCTCTCTCCTCTCTCTCTCTCCTTTTCTCCATTTCCCTCCCCCCACCTCTCTCATCTTAGTCATGTGTTCACAGTTACCATATATGATCGATCACCTTTCTAAGTAGCTGACAGTACAGAGGGAGAGAGAGATATTTGGGGACCAAAGAGACACAAGGACACAACTAAGAATAAATAGAATGGGGAACTGAAGACAGAAAAAAGCTAGTGATTTGCTCAACCCCGTGAATTAATATTGCAGCCAGAAATAGCACCAAGGATTCCCAATTCCCACTAGATTCTCAATGTGAGATACTGTGCTTCCCCCAGGAAGGGAGGGTTTACACTACCTCCTTTGTGTTTGGACTCTGCTTATGGTAAAATATCCACCAAAAGAAGTGGTGAGAATCATAAACACGCAGTTGGGCAGTATAGCCTCTCAAAGGCCCTGCCTATTTGATTATCTTTCGGCTTCAGACAGACTCTCCTTCCCACACACGTCTGTGCAGAGTCAGAGTCACCCACCTACCAGAGAGAGGGCTGGTCCTGTCATTAATAACTGTTTGGGTTAGCTTTTGGTTCAGAGACTGTGACTCTTCTCACGATTTTCTAAGCCAGTTACTTATCAACAATGTCTGGACAAGCAGACACTCAGCTCTCAGGCCTGAGGAAGTGCCCAGGGTGGAGGCTGCAGGGAGGATCCGAACTGACTGTGGAGCTCACTGTGAACCTCAGTTTTCAAAAGTGCTCACAATCTCCTGCTCCCGGCCCTTCCCAGACACTTGCTGAGGGCCAAGACGTGGGAGTAGCCTGTTTGTTTTCTTACCCAGACTTGTGCTGTTGTCCAAATTGTCAATGCTGCTCAGAAATTCTAGTCAAGTCACTTGAATCTTAAAACTTACTGCTAAATCAATTTATAGTTTTCTCTGCCATGGGGACAAATACAATTCTATACAGCCACAATAATTTTATTTTTCCTCAACTAGTAATTTTACCTTTTCCCCATTTTTATTGCGATATAACTGATATACCTCATTGTGTAAGTTTAAGGTGTACTGCATAATGATTTGACTTACATAATGTTGTAAAATGATTGCCACAATAATTTTAGTTAACATCCATCATCTATATATATATATACAAAAAAGAAAAAAATGTTTTTTTCTTTGCAATGAGAACTCTTGAGATTTACTCTTAATAACGTTACTATGAATCATACAGTAGTATTAACTGTAGTCATCCTGTTGTGTATTACATTCATAGTACTTGTTTATCTTATAACTGGAATGTGTACCTTTTGATCCCCTCCCCCAACCCTTCCCTCTGCTAATCACAACTTTGCAGGGAACACAGGGTGCAGCTAGTAACTTTCGATTTTGCATCATGGTGTGAGATAGCAGAGACTTTGGTGTCAGCCTGATACAGGTCCGATTACCTGTCTCCACCAAATACAGGTCCACTGTCTACCTGTTGCATGAACTTGGCAAGCTACTCAGTTGTGATGAGCCTGTTTTCTCTTCTGTAAATGGGACGGGAATCATTTTCTTATAAGATTGTCTTAAGGATAAGACATTCTACCTAAAGCACTCAGCATATTGTATAGCACGTCCAAGGTACTCAATAAACGGTAGTAGTTTCATTGTTAACCCTTTATTCGTCATTTAAGCACGCCTGGGAATCTAGTTTTGATAGGAAGGCCCTTTGCAGCAGCATTAGAGATGAGTTTAAAAGGGCTTAAAATAAAGATCAATCACCTTGATATTTTCCACATACATTGCCAATTCAAACCAAGAGTGGAAGAGCCTGGAAAACATAGAAATAATCTTCATATATCCTGCTTTATGTCTAAGAACAATTCCTTCTCCCTCTCCCAGCATGGACTGCTAATCAGTCCCCATCCCCTTGAACTGTGCTTTCTTGAAGGGTTGAGTATCTCCACATATGGAGTGCAGTTTCTCTGCGGGGCCTTTAATACTAGAAATTCCTAAACAAAGCAGGCCCTGGCAGAGCACGGGCTCCACGTTGACAAATCAGCTGCCATCAGGCGCCACCTCAGGTATTACAATGTGTTTTCACTTAAGGAGGGAATTGCAACCCAGACTTCAAAGGTTAGCTCCTGGCCCTGTGCAATAGCTGCTGATCGTCCCACTGCAGAATGGTAGTACCTGGAGCCAGAGAGAACCTCTCCACCCTGCTCTTATTGTCACCCTCACCAGCCATATGCTTCTTGGAGCACTGACACCTCAGTAACTTGGGTTAGAAGTACAATGGATCACCCATTAAATGGCATTTAAGAGCAGAATTATTAACATCGAGTTAGATGACTACCTCGCCCAATTGAATATGATGTATGCTTTGTTAAGTTCCTGTGACATTTGAAAAATGGGAGCTGTCTAAGAAAGAAAATTGAGTATATGGCTAAAAGAATTGAAGTCAATGCTCATTCTCAGAAGAAAAATTCAAATTGCTTTTAGACAATTTGCTGGTTATTTCTAGCCTTCCTGCAATCTAAACTATCACAGATCAAAAGGAGAGCGACAGTCAGGTTTGCGTGGGGGCCCTGCATTTCACACGGCATGCTGGGAGGGTAGGGGCAGGGTGCTGGACCCAGGCCTGTGAGTCTTCCCACCTTGGAGGAACTTTGGCAATGACCCCAACAGTCACACATGCTGCCACGGAAGGGATGGGAAATGTTGCCATGGGACTGTGGACCTGGTGTCTTGAGGGATCTGGTGATACTAAGGCCATGTTTCTTCTCATTTGGCGACCTTTCCTATTATTGAACAGCTAGAGCCACTGAGCACCTTAGGAATCTCTGAGCAGGAAGAGGCCTCTCTTTTTATTTATGTCTGCACAAGCAGCCCAATCTGAAGAGAAGCAGCAAAGACAGTGGAGAACTGAAAAATTGGCACATTTGGGTCTGTTTCTGCCCAGCTGTCCTAGCACAGCATGGACCATTCATTGCTGTTCGTCTTCTGTTTCTCTAACGAAGGAGTAAAGACCAGCTGCTGCTCTGTGGAGACTCTTTGTAAAGTGAACCCCTGGCTGTGGTGGCTCAGTTGGTTGGGCGCCATCCCGTGTACCCAAAAGGTTGCAGGTTTGATTCCTGGTTGGGGCACCTGCCCTGGTTATGGGCTTGAACCCTGGTGGGGGGCACGCAGGAGGCAGCCGATCAGTCAGTGTTTCTCACATCAGTGGTTCTCTCTCTCTCTCTCTTCCCCCCCCCCTCTCTCCCCCTTTCTCTTCGCTTCTCTAAATAAATCAATTTTAAAAATCTTTTTAAGAAAAGGAAATGCAGAATTCCAGGCTCCACCCCAGACCTGCCAAGTCTGAATCTGCATTTTAAATAAATAAATAAACTGCCCCTAGCCGGTTTGGCTCAGTGGATAGAACATCGGCCTGTGGACTGAAGGGACCCAGGTTCGATTCTGGTCAAGGGCACATGCCCGGGTTGCGGGCTCAATCCCCAGTAGGGGGCATGCAGAAAGCAGCCGATTGATGATTCTCTCTCATCATTGATGTTTCTCTTTCCCTTTCCCTTCCTCTCTGAAATCAACAACAACAAAAAAAATCTACTAAATAAATAAATAAATAGACAGAACCTCTTGTGTGATTATGGCAGGCCAAGTTCCTACATTTTACAAACAGTAAAAATAGTTGATAGTGCAAACCCAATAAGCAGCTCTTGGGCGATTCCTGCCCTCACTCACTTTAGAATACCAAAGGAAATGTTGTAAATGTTACAGGAAAAGGTTCACAAGTTAATTGTGTGAGGGAACAAAAGCAGGATACACAACTGTTCATACAAAGCAATCCCCATTTCACAAGGGAAAGAGCATCTATGGAGGAGTCCGGTGGAGAACAGCATTGTCCTAAAAGAGGAGTATGAGGAGTTGCCACATGCCAGGGATCAGGCTGTGTGCCCTGGAGATGCATCTAATTTAATCCTCACAGCAGCCCTGTAGGCAGTGGACACAGTAAGAAGTGGCACGGCCAATTCTGAACCACGGCAGATGCTTCTAGAATTCACGCTTTTTGCCACTAGGCTATAACATAGCACTTATTTCTGGGTAGTATAATTACAGACATATTTTAACTTCCTTTAACTTTTCTGTTTTTCAAGTTGTGTGTTGTTGTTGTTTTACAATGAACATATATTACCTGAAAAAAATCAGAGAACAAAAAACATTTATTAGAGGGGGAAAAACATAAATTTGTGAAAAGCAATCACACTTGCTTCATAGAGGAGATGTTAAATCAAACCAGATTTAATTACCTCTAAAACAAGCCACTTCTAATTTAAGAAGGAAATCTGAAAGAACATCCTAATAACTCCAAAACTGGGGAAAGCGTAAAACAGATATTCTCACCTATCACTTCTCTGTAAAATTTTAAATTATATCTGATCGCCCTTAACGTTTTTCCTAGTGATTAGGATGACATTGCCCACCCCCAAACGTGGTCAGCTGACTCCCTTCATTTGTGCTTTTTTCCCTTCTTCTCTTACTTCTCTCCGTAGCTTTCTCTGTAAGCTCCCCTCGGTCTCATTCATGCTTGGTGTTTCCTTCTATGGTTTCCTCTCAGTCTGCACTCAGGCTTCTATCTTCCCATCTGTCCCAAAAAACAACTCTCCAGTTGCTGTAGCCCCTGGATGCACACTAATGCTCCCCTTCCTTCTGTACTGAATGTCACCACTGCCTCCTCACCACCCATTCCTTAAGCCCCCAAGTCTTGGCCTCTGCCTCTACCGTCCTGCTTCCCACAAGATCACCAGTGACCATTCACTTGTTCCCTCAGTGCCCATTTCCCACCGTCGTCAGTGTTTATGTGGCTTTGATCGCCTTTTTGGAGGTGCTCAGCACCCTTGGCTTCTATCTCCCTCCTCTTTCTTCTCAGCTTCCATTGCCGGTTTCTCTTGCTCCACATCCCACCTAAACCCAAAGATCAATTCTCAGTCTTGTTTTCTTCTCTCTGTATATATACGCTCTTTGAATCTCAGTATTTCTTGTGTACTACATGTTCATGGCATAGTTTATCCACAACTCCAAAATATATATATGGGAAGGTTACGTTCTATTGTGCAAGAGAGATGATAACTAAACAAACAAGCAGGAAAGGGTCATCAGGAAGGACTTCCTGACATCATGACATCTGAGCAAGACACAGATGATGAAAAAGATCTAAGCAGCAAAGTTCTAGTGGAAGAAAGGGCAGAGGGCAGAGCAAATGCAAAGGTTCTGAGATAGAAACAAAGGTGGCCTTTTCTAGGCAGAGGAAGAAGAAGACAGCATGGCTAGAGCCTGGTGAGCAAAGGGGAGAGTGGAAGAAAGGGCAAATGGAAAGGTTGACTCCTCCATGAAATGTTAAATTACTACAATCCTTGGTAATTCTTTTGTTATCATTTTACCTGGTAATGGCATTATCTGTATCTCCTACTACAGCCATCTTGAGTGAAAAAATGAGATCTTACTTGTTTTTTTATTCCTTCCAGCACTAGATCAACAAATTATTAAATTAGTTGCATTTCAGTGGGGATAAGACAGAAATGAAATCTGTTAAGATCCAGACTTAACCCCAAGTTAAAACCGGCCTTTTGTCACTAATCAGCGTGATGCCAGAAATAACATCACACTGAAACATCAGTAAAATTTAGCCAGAACAACTAAGCCAAGTGTCCCTTTCTTTTTTGCCTCCTCCTGGCTGGGAACTCAGCATCCCCCGAGCCGCTCATCTGGGACAGGGTTTCAGGGTGTGTGCATGTTTTCCATCTCCGCGGGGCCAGCCGTGGGTGGAGGAGAATTCCTGACACAGGATAGGTCACCCTGAATTAACGGAGAGGACTCTCTCCTGGGGAAATCTCTACATGCTGCAAAGCCAGTAACCCTGCTAATTAAAGAAGCATTTTCTGAGGTGCTGTGTTCTGTCATAAGAAGTGTTGACTCTTGATGACATGGAGAATGATTAGCATCTTATTTCATGCATTCCAAACAGAAAAACACACAGATGTGAATGTCTGCCCTTCATATCCATTGCTTCTGAAACAAGGCGCTAAGAAATCTCAGTAGTTTAGGGTGCAGCTCAGAGTCAGAAAAGCACTGTAAAGGGAAAACACTTTTATGTTTTTTATCTACTCTCAGCCCGCTACACCACCACTTCCCTGCCGACACCATGAGCGAGTTTTCCACACATCGAGCTATTCTGTGACCAGCCTGGTGTCATTTAACTAAGTTCTGATACTATTTACCTGGAGATGGGGTCTGATCCCACAAGTTCAGGGTTCAGCCCCACAAGACTGCCCCTGCCCCCACCTCCTTTCAGAGGTCCCAGGTCCAGGTTTTCACCTGTGCTTCTGCCCACAGTAGATGGGAGGTCCCCACCACCCACTCCTTGGCTTCCATTAATTTGCTACAGCAGCTCAGAGAAACATTTTACTGACTGGATCACTATAATAATAAAAGGGTAATATGCTAATTAGACCAGATGTCTTCTGGACATCCTTCCTGATGAAGCTGGGGCTGGCAAGGGAAGCCAGCCCGGGTCCTGGGTGCCTGTCAGTGGCCAGAGGAGGGATGCCCAGGTCCTGGGTGCCAGAGGGAAGCCGGTGCTGGCAGCTGGGGAAAGGAAGGCCTACTCTTGCACGAATTTTCGTGCATTGGCCTCAAGTTTTATTATAAAAGTATATAACCCAGGAACAGCCAGATGGAAGAGAATTATGGGGCAAGGTTTGGGGAAGGGGTGTGGAGCATCACGCTCTCCCAAAGCACCACTCTCTCCAGACCTCCATGTGTTCTCCCACCCAGAAACTCTCCAAACCCCAGACTTTTGGGTTTTAGTGGAGGTTTCATTGCTCAGGTATGATTGATTAAAGCACTGACTACTGGTGACTGAGTCAACCAGCAGCCCCTCTTCCCTCTCTGGAAATCACGGTTGGGACTGGAAGTGCCAATCTCTAATCACACAGTTATTTCCCCTGGCAGCCAGCCCCATCCCTCCTTAGGGACTTTCCAAAAGTCATCCCATTAACATAAACACCTTCATCACTCTTTTCATTCAGGAAATGAAATTCAGAGGGTTTTAGGAGCTCTGTGCCAGGAACAGGGATGAAGACTAAATATTATATTTGTTATTACAAATTTCTTATTACAAATCACACAAGGTTCTGGTATTAGTGAGGTAGCATTTATTAACTTCCATATACCCACTCTGGGCCTCAGTGTCCTTATCTACAAAACAGGGATTTATAAAATTGGTCCAATAGAGTTGATGTAAGATCACCAGTTTGTGAAATTGATTTGTCAGTCATACAAGATCTTACAAAATTAAGGTATGTTTGAAGCTTTCGAAAAATCTTGGCAGCATCAATTCTGGTCTTCTTTATGTGGAGCTGCAAGAATAGGATATTCCCAGAGTTCCCTTGATTAAGTCTGGCCCTGCGTGTGAATTCCTAGTTCCCAAATTGGGCTGATGAATGCACAAAGAAAACTTACTTGAAGTCATGTACTCATTCCCAAGTGAGCTTAATTGCTGTGGAAGTAAGCAAAGTTGTACCTAAACAATTAAGTTTTAGAAAATGCAAGCAGAAGACCTCTTGCTTGGAACATGACACCAGCTCCTCTCTAAAATTCCCCCATACCAGGATCTACACCTATTTTTACCTTGGGCGTCAGTCAGACCTGCCTCCATTGAGTTAATGTATCTTGAAAGTGAAAGGTCTTTAAAAGTGGGTACATAGTGATGAATGACCATTTGATTTCGTGTTTTGAACTATAGATATATTCAATGAAAGATTTAATTAGTATTGAAAATGAGTGAGTTCCAGATCCCAACCCCCAGCAAATAGTTATACTTTAGGGTAGCATCTAGTGCATCAATTTTCAGCCTTTTTCATCTCATGGCACACATAAACTAACTACTAAAATTCTGTGGCACACCAAAAAATACATTATATTTTTTGCCTATCTGACAAAACCTAGGTATAATTTTGATTCATTCATACCAGATGGCGATTGTTCTGTTGCTATGGTAATTTTTATCTTTATAATCTAAGGAAAAAGAGGTCAGTGACCCTGACTAAATAGTCAGGTATTTTGTTGCTGTGGTAATTTTTAACTTTATAATCTAAGAAAAAAGAGGTCAGTGCCCCTGACTAAATAGTCAGGTATTGCATGTTTTAAAAATTATTGTGGCACACTGGTTGAAAATCGTTGATCTAGTGCAAATGTCAAGTGTTTGAACAATCAAAAAATTATATGTATTTTAACTTTCAAAAATCTTTTCCCTTTCCAGCTTATCACTTCTGCTGGTGCCTTCTCCCCATCTCCACCACCTGCTCTCTTGTTCAAACCCGTTTTGCCCATCCTGTACCTTTGAGCTGCCACTCACTGCCTCTAACTCCTTCCTCCTTCTTTATCCTACCATCTTTCCCTTCAGTTCATTTTACCCATCACTGGGTAATTCACTTGTCTGCTAAATTATCAATAGCTTTTATGGTTCACTGCTCACTGCCTCTAACTCTTTCCATTCAGTTCATTTTACCCATCACTGGGTAAGTCACTTGTCTGCTAAATTATCAATAGCTTTTATGGTTCTTAATTGTCTTCCAGGACCAAACATTTTAACAGGAAAACACTTTTTAAAGTGTGGAATCATATGTTAAACTCCCAATATATAAAATAGATTTGAAGAATGACATTTTAACAGCATGAGCCTATAAAATTTGCATATTATGCCCTGGCCGAATAGCTCAGTCAGTTAGAGTGTTGTCTCAATATGCCAAGGTTGCAGATTAGATACCCGGTCAGCGCACATACAAGGAGCAATCAATGAATGTATAAATAAGTGGAACAACAAATCAATGTTTCTCTCTCTCTCCCTCTCTCAAATCAATAAAATTTGCTTATTACAAGACCATTCAATGGGAATTATACTTGGTTGCACAATACCAAGAAAATGCTAGAACACTCTGATATGTGTTTTTTATGTGAGTGGACATGTGCAGGCCTGAATGTTTGAAAAGGCCAAGACAAAATGACTCTGGTTGACTCTTGATGACGGAGAATAATGACCCAACCGGGCATCTGCAAAAATTTCACAAACCCAAAGTGCCTCGTCAGACAGACAGATCGACTGACTCAACACATTACTCATTTGACACATACTCCACTTCACCAGTTCTTTTATGTGCAATATTTAAAACGACTTTATTTTTAGAGCACTTTTAGGTTTAGAACAATATTGAAAGGAAAGCATAGAGATTTCCCATCCACCCTCTGCCCCCACACATGCACAGCCTCCCCCACTAGCAACATCACTCACCGGAGTGGAACATTTACTCACAAGGATCAACCCACATTGACACATCACAATCACACAAAGTCCACAGTTTGCCTACAGGTTCACTCTTGGTATTTAGAAAAAGTATGACATGGATCCTTCATGATCATACCGTGCAGAGTACTTTCAACGCCCTAAAAGCCCTCTCTGCTCTGCCTGTTCATTTTCTTTCCCACCCCAGTGACCACTGACCTCTTCCTTGTCTCCCTAGCTTTGCTTGCCCATTCTTCTCATATAACCATTACAGGTTGTCCATGCTGCTTTTCTAACTGATTGGCCACCTTATTGCTTAGCCAGGAAAAGGTACTAGGAGAAAAGAAGTGGAAATTAGAGGGTGCAAAACAAAACAAAAAGACAAGAAAAAAGAAACACCGGATTCTGTTCCCATGGTGAGGCTAAAACGGGAGTCAGCAGCCTCTGGAGTTTGTAGAGTGACCCAAGGGAAATGGACTGTGTTCAGTGAATCACAGACACCTGTGTGTGACTTGGGGCCATTATATTAGGTAAATAAACAAGGGACTAATACACCTGACAGTTTTGTTATGATAAGAAAACTGCTCTCCTCTCCTGAGAAGCCTCTGGCATTGACCAACACTGACAAGATTGAAGAGGTTGAGCAGGGGATTCTGGGTAACTAGCACATGTTTCCAGCCTCAGGCATGTTCCTTGACTCAGGAAAGGGCCTGCCTAGAAAGTCCAGCTGAGTTTGCTCTTCTAGATCTGAGGTTCAGGAAGCATTCGCCTGCGCCTGTGACTTCACTGGCTGGCCCGGCCCCTCCATTCCGGTGGCCGGGCCTGCTGGGTCAGGACAGGGCTATATGCAAACAGTTCAATGAAGATCAGATCCCTTCCTTGACCCTTTTTGGATCCCAATGTATAGCTGTGGGGCCCAACGTTATTTCTCACCCGGCAGTCGTATTTTTTAACCTCCCGGAACCCGTTGGTGTATCTCTCTGAGAGAGGGGAAGGCAAACCCTAGAGCAGGGGTCCTCAAACTTTTTAAACAGGGGGCCAGTTCACTGTCCCTCAGACCGTTGGAGGGCCAGACTATAGTTTAAAAAAAAAACTATGAACAAATTCCTATGCACACTGCACATATCTTATTTTGAAGTAAAAAAACAAAACGGGAACAAATACAATATTTGTATTTGCATGTGGCCCGCGGGCTGTAGTTTGAGTACCCCTGCCCTAGAGTGTGTGTGAGTAATGGCTGGGCCCTGATTTACAGGTTTGGTTTCAGCCAAATGAAGGTGAAACTGAGGCATCTGACTCTGGCCTCACTCATTAATTACTCCGAAGCCAGAAGTAATTAATGAGCAAGGAAATGAAGGATTTGGTTGCTGGTGATAACTGGCTAAGGAGAGAGAGTTACACCAGCGAAATGCAGAGTGCCCCCACACCGTGTAAATGTGGAGGTGGCAAGACTTCCAGGGGTGACCTGGATATGTAATTGAGGAGCTTTATTAAATGACTGGCCGCATGGAGCACATAAAGTCTCCTGACCAGTTCATATGATACGGCTGCTCCAGAGGCGGAAACCAGCCGCATCTGAACCTCCACGGAGCCCTGCCTGGCAGATTTTCAGACAGCGGTGCCCATGAGACATCTCAAACTTTATGACTACATATTTAAGCATTTATAAGACTTGCACTGTGTTCCATTAAAATGGAGAGAGAAAGAGAGAGAGAGAGAGAGAGAGAGAGAGAGAGAGAGATGCAAGGGGAAAAAATCTTGAGACTATATAACCCTTATATTCATGTATTTCTAGTCTCCAGTGAAAGGGCCTAGAAGCCATGACATTTCAGTAGCAATGAGCACACCCATTGCCTAGATCTTGGTTGCTAATTACCAGTCTTTAGTGAAAAAGAGCCAGAGCTTTTTAGAGAAGTAGGTATTTCCAGAACTGGGCAAGAAAAACACAAGACAAACCTGTAATGTCTTGTGGTTAGAAAGTAAGAAAGTGCTGAAGAAAGAACGGGGCTTGTGGAAAGGACATAGAATCTATATAAGGAAGCGCCCAACAGCCAAAACATGAATAAGTTAAACAACAAAGTAAATAACAATAGTGTTGGATTATAATCAATAGAATAACATAAATATTCATGAGCCTATTGAGATATAAATTAACAACTGAATAAGTAAATAGAGGGTGGAGAAGAAAAGCTATTTCCTACAGGACACTTCCAGTTAACAAATGCAAATGAAATGAGAAAAAAAAAAAGGAAAATAGCCATCAGCAGTAATTTTAGACAAGATCCAACAATGGAGGCTAAGATTTATGGGAAAAGTTTGAGGCGAAACAGAATATGTGAATAGTTCAAAAGTTTCTCCCTCATGACATATGACAATAAGAATAGAATAGAATAGAATAGAATAGAATAGAATAGAATAGAATAGAATAGAATAGAATAGAATAGAATAGAATAGAATAGAATAGAATAGAATAGAATAGAATAGAATAGAATAGAATAGAATAGAATAGAATAGAATAGAATAGAATAGAATAGAATAGAATAGAATAGAATAGAATAGAATAGAATAGAATAGAATAGAATAGAATAGAATAGAATAGAATAGTCACACCTGCTAATGGATGTGTGGTCTCCATCTCATGAAAGATCCCCAAGTAGTAAGCAGACGGTCTGATGGTTTCAGCATTCACCTGCCGGGAGGGAGGTACTGGACAGGTGGCTTCTTGTGGTTCCCCTGACACTTTAACTCTGCCCTATCTGGTTGGAAGAAACGTTTGCGTGTCCTCACTGATGCTCACCTTATTTAGGGTCTGACCCTTTCACTGCCATGCCTTTCTGACCACCTTAGCAGGACCCCTGCTCCAGCCCACTTCAAATCAAAGTTTTAACAGCAATCTAACCCATAACCGCCAACCTACTTCCATATCAGATATTTTTAAAGACATAATAGATGTTTAGCTTAGGTATCATCTAAAGTGAATGAGAAGCCCTGGCCAGGTAGCTCAGTTGGTTAGTGTTGTCTCAATTTCGGGTTCAATCTTAGGTCAGGGCACATACAAGAATCAACCAATGAATTCATCTATAAGTGGAACAACAAATTAATGTTTCTCTCTCCCGCTCTCTCTCTCTCTCTCTCTCTCTCTCCCTTTTCTCTAAAATTAATATAAATAAATAAATAAATACAAATCTATACTAATAAGGCGGCGCGGGCAGGTCCAGCACCGTGGCCCCTTTTACAGTGGCCACAGGAGAGGCACCACCACTGCCGCCAGGAGAAGCCTCAGCGCTGCACCATGGCCCCTTTCGCAGAGGCAGTGGGAGAGGGGGCTGCGAGGTCCTGGTCCCACAGAGGCAGCCACACGGCCATGTCCTGGCACCACACCTCCAAAGAGGCTGGACTGGGTGTGACCTGCTGTGCCTCAACCTCACACAGCTCCTCCCCCAGCTGGCCTGGCCCCAGATCGTCCCCACCCACCAGTGGGCTGGGGTAGGGGGTGGGCCGGGCCAGCATTAAGAAGTGAGGGCCCAGCGCTGGCAGTGGCACTAGCAGTGAGATGATGGTGGTGGCACCTTCCCCTGATCAGTCTTATCGCCTCCCACAGAGGGAGGCCAGACTGCGGCTTAGGCCCGCTCCCTGAGCTGGCCTAAGTTGTCAGTAGGACATCCCCTGAGGGCTCCAGGACAGTGAGAGGGGGCAGGCCAGGCTGAGGGACACCGGGCCTCTAGTTTAATAATAAAAAAAATGAGAATTATACATTACTGTTGATTTAGGTATATTTTTTATCAAAGTATCTATTTGATCAAGAATTGTGGTTGGCTTTTATGTCCTTGTTTTGGACAATTTGCCATATGGAAAAGCACAGCCCCTCACAAATATCTGGAATTTTCAATATGAAACATATAACTCATAATTTTAGAATCACTTCACAGCATTTTATAATTCATGCAATCCCCTACTCTTTGTATGATCAGACATTTTATAACATAAACCACAACACATCTTGTTTCTCTCAAGAAAAATAAAAGCAGAGCACAGCTTTTTTTTTTTAACCCTTTCTTTGGTACCAGGGAAGAAGACTTTCTGTTTTTGCACAAAATTCATAGATCTTTATAAACTTGGTGTGAAACAACTTATTCATACCTTTCCAGGCATCTTGGTCAATAAAAATTCAAGCCATATGTTTTTGATTGTTTGGATTGCTGTAACAAAGTACTATGGACTGAGTGGCTTAATGACAAGAGAAATTTATTTCTCACAGTTCTAGTGGTTGGGGAGTCCATGATGAAGGAGCCAGCAGGTTCAGTGTCTGGTGAGGACCTGCTTCCTGCTTCAGAGACAGCATCTTCTCACTGTCCTCACATGACAGAGGGCAAGGGAGCTCTGGGGGGGTCTTTTTTATTTTTTAACCCTAACCCAAGGATGTGTTTATTGATTTGAGAGACAGAGAGAGAAACATTGATATAAGAGAGAAACATCCATTGGTTGCCTCGACCGGGGGTTGAACCTGCAAGCTTTTTGGTGTACAATACGACGCTCCAAACAACTGAGCCACCCGGCTGGGGTTGTGGGGTCTCTTTTATAAGGACACGAATCCACTTATAAGGGTTCCTCCCCAAACCTCCAAACACCATCACATTGGGGATTCGGTATCTATGTATGAATTGGAGGAGACACAGTCGTTCAGTTTATAGCGCCATACATCCCTCACACTGCTCTAATGACTAAAATCCAGGCAGGCCCTCAGCCACCTCACTCCTTCCCTGGTGAAGCCTTGGTACCCCCAGTTCCATGATCTCTCTCAAGTGCCTACAAGATGAACTTGCCTTTCAGTCTTGTTTTACATTTTGTTCATAGAGTTCAACTTCAGTCTGTCAGCCCTTCCTGCTCTCCCGTAAAGAACACAGGTCCCAGCATTGCAGTGACAGCATTGGAGAAATCAGGATAGCACTGAGGAGGAGAGGGAGCTCATTAGTGCCTTTAATGAGCCTTCCCCAGTTTCATTTGTGTCTGAATCACAAACTTTCTGAGTCATTTACCCTGTCACAGAGCCATTTTCGGAGCGGGTACGCAACATTAGAAAGGCTCGGGCTCCTCTGTCTCAGAGAGACCACAATGAAAATGCAGTGCCACCCAGAATGGAGGTGACACGGCGGCCTAGAGATTGGGGCACCTGCCTTTGCCTCTGCGGGCTCCATTGGCCGCACCTGTCAGAGGTCACCTGAACAAGGAGCTCAGGGTACTGGGCATGCTGGGCCCCTGACCTGCCCTTTCCCATGACCCCACTGGTCTGGATCTCAGGTGCAGGGGCTATAAATGGGCCCAGAACTGGGTCTGCTCTTTACAGGGGACAGCCCTGAGGAGCAAGCTAGACTTATGGCTCGGGAAGACCTGAACCCTTTTCTGGTATTACGCTTTCTCTGCCACTTGGCTCCCCTTGGGTCTGCTTCCTTCCTTTGCAGTTAGTGGCACCGCAGGATTAAGGAGTAATCCCAACTGGCCACTGACTGGCTGGGTAGCCATGAGCAGGCTTAACCACTCTGCCCTAGAGTTTACATGCGGGCTGGACTGGACAGCCGAACGACACTTCTGAGCCCTAACCTTCCAGGAGTCTATGGATAAGGCAAGAGGGTCATGTTGAATGGAGAGGCAAAATGGATAAGCCCCATCATGAAGCTGTTCTCCGAAGGCAGCACCCAGACCCTTCCCCTGTGGGCATGCTCTTTCCCTCACTGCCTGGGTCGTTCTCCATTCCTCAATCCCTTCAGAATCCACCAGGAAAGATGGTAATATGGTGTGAAGAAGCAGGGATAGAGTCATCCCAGCTCCAGACTTGCAGCATCGAGACTGAGAAAAAGAAATGTTAGCAGGCCAATAGATGGACATTATGCAGAAACACAAGAACGTCATTTTTTAATGGAAAAAGAAATGATGACATATATGGCATCATATTATATTTAAAGAGTCCTGTCTTTTGAATATGACGTCAACACTATACTGAAGGATGGCCTTTCTGGGAAGTGGACCAGCAGGAGTGATCCCACATTCTTGCCCCTTCCAACTACAATAGTTCACATATTCTTTCTTTTGTTGTTAATTCTCAACCAAGGATATTTTTTCCATTTATTTTCAGAGATAGTGGAAGGGAGGGTTAGGGAGGGGAGAGAGAGAGAGAGAGAGAGAGAGAGAGAGAGAGAGAGAGAGAGAAAAAAAAAAAGAAAGAAAGAAAGAAAGAAAGAAAGAAAGAAAGAAAGAAAGAAAGAAAGAGAAAGAAAGAAAGAAACATCGATGTGAGAGAGACACATTGACTGGTTGCCTCCTGCACGTGCCCCAACCAAGCCCGGGGATCAAAACTGCAACCCAGGTACAGGCCTTTGACCGGGAATAGAACCTGAGACCCTTCGATACGTGGGGTGACACTCTAACCACTGAGCACACTGGCCAGGGCAGTTCATATATTCTTGAATGGACAGCTGGAGAAGACTAGGGAGCCTGGCTTTGGTCACAGGACTTGGAGAAGCTGACTGCCTGTGGGAAGTGTTAACCCCTGACCTTGGCCTCAGCTGACACTGCTGTGAGTAAAACAGCATCAGACCCCAGAGGAGGAAGGATAGTGCACAGACTACTTCAGGTTCACTAAGCAAAACACGGGTGGTGGTAGAATTTCTCTCTAACTCAGAGGGCCAAATGGCTCATGGTGGACAGAACTTCAACAGGTATCAAGTTGTTTTCTCATATTTATTTCCATCAAAGAGCTGTGCTGTTTGTTTTGCCAGAAACACTGGCTGTTAATACCTTAACAAGCCTTCCAAGTGTGTATCCCTCTGCAGTTTCTAACTGTCTGTCAGGACACTGAGCCTTATTTGACAGCCAAGGTGATGAGATGGAAAAACCTTCCTGCTGCCAGGCTGGGAAGCCTGATTGAACCTGGGCTCTCCAGCAGCTTCCTCTGTGGCCGCCCTGCTGAAAGACGTGGCACATTGAGAGGCTGTCAGGCAAGATGGTCACTGCAGCACCAAAGATAATTATTGTTGTTGTTGGCTCCACAGAGTCATTTAAGGGTTTGTTCCACTCTATATTTAGTCATGCTTGCTACGAAATCAGGAATACTTTTATATCATTGACATTTGACACATAGACATTTTTCTGGAGGGAAAAAATAACATTCAAGTTCTCACATTAACGTTGGGAAAGTACAACCTCCCTACCCCCAAAAATGTGGCAGTTTCTAAAGTTGGAGCCAGGGACTAACCCGCCAGAAGTTTATATTACAAATAAATCCCACTCTTTATGCCAACGAAGCATGTCAAGAGGCTGACAGTTAAACTGGCCAAGCTAAACCGTTTCCTGAAAAATTAGAATCCCCAAATAATGAATTACCTTTTACCTGATTAAAAAATACAGGCAAAGTGGGTTGGTAACCACATTCTAAAATAAGAAGTAGATCCAGAATGTAACTAAAATCATATAGTTAATAATTTTCAAGACCCCAAATGATCTCTAGGTTGGTTTCTCTCCCTAATCTCACTCTATGTTGATTAGGCCCACGAGACAGAACAAGTTGAACTGCACAGTTAGTACCGGAGTGAAATCCCTCCAGCTGCTTCTGGGGGCTCCCTTTCCCATGTAGTCACCACCACCACCACCACCACCCCCACCTACCCCACGGTTTCTCAACCCTGGCATAGTGACATTTTGGTCCAGATAATGTTGTGTCATGGGCACTGTCCTGTGCATTTGAGGATGTTTAGCAGCATCCCTGGCCCCTACCACCAGATGCCAGCATACCTCTCAAGTTGTAGCAATTAAACACGTGTCCAGAGCTGGCTCGATTCTGGTCAGGGAACATGTCTGGGTTGTGGGCTTGATCCCCAGTAGGGGGCATGCAGGAGGCATCTGGTTGATGTTTTTCTCTCCCCCTCTCCCTTCCTCTCTCTCTCAAATTAATAAAAACATACAGTATTTTAAAAATGTCTCCAGATGTTGCCAAATGTCCCCTGGGTGGGAAAGCAAAGTCACCCCTTGTTTCAAACCACTTTGTTAACCTCTCTGTGCCCAGTACGAAGCTTTGCCAAGAATTAACCTGAATTTGTGCTGTGTAAATATATGTTGTTATGACCTATTGAGACTGTTTAAGAATGGAGCAAAAATCAGTACCTTGAAACCATAAAAGGAGTGATTTCTGAGCACAAGAAAAACTTTTTTAATATTAAAGTGGTTAGTAATGATGTATATTCAGTGCCACTCTTGAAGGCCTTTAAACGTTAGATTAGAAGATTATCTGTAGTAGGAGGTTTAGGTAAGAGCACATAAATAAAATAGAATTTCTTTAAAGTCCTTTTTCAAACTTTTTGTTTGTTTTTTATTTTTAACAAAAAGGTTATATAGAAAGGCATGTAAGTATACAGGAATACAAAGAAAAATAAATTATTTCACAAGAGGTATTTGAAAGAACTAGGCATCCAGAGGAGGGGGGAAACAAGAATATGCTTATAGGAGAAACAGTGGAGAATGAAATTGAGAGATTAGTGGATCATTCATAGCATAATATAATGGTTACAATTAAGAGATTTGCCTACTGATAAATGTTTCAGAACACGCATAGTACTAACTACTCTTCCACCCTTCTCACTGCAAATGGATTTACTGATTGAAGAGCCTTTTAAATTTTAATTTTAAGTTCTTTTTTCATTTCAGTTTTATTAATCTTCATCATAAATATTAATTTATGAGCACCAATGTCCAAAGGTCCTTAGTGTACTGTCTCACAAAGGCTAATGAATATCACTACCACATTTAACCAAAAAGCAGCATGAGTGTAGAAGAACTGACAATTTGTTCCTCAATTTGAAGCAGATCTAACCTAAAAGACACTGTTCCTTATCCATGGCCACATTCAAAGGAACAGCACCCTTAATATAAGTAAGGCATTGAAAGGCTTGACCCTGGGGTGCTGGGGAAGGGTTGCAATTAGGGATTTCATTATTTATGGAGTGAACCTTAAGTTGTTTTGTTTACCTGCTAACTGCGGTTTTCCTGTGTCCCTTTCTGCTTTATTAAGTCCATTCTCGCTGGGGTCAGCTATTTCAGCTCTTGTGGAAGCACCTTTGAGTCCAGAGAGAAGGAGCTTCCCCACAAACCCTCAAGGTTTGCTGCTATCAAAATGAGTGAGGCCCTACCTGGTTTCTCAGTGGTTAGAGCATCGGCCTGCGGACTGAACGGTCCCGGGTTTGATTCTGGTCAAGGGCACATGCCCGAGTTGCAGGCTCGATCCCTAGTAGGGGGCGTGCAGGAGGCAGCCGATCAATGGTTCTCTCTCATCATTGATGTTTTTCTCTCTCTCCCTCTCCCTTCCTCTCAGAAATCAATAAAAATACATTTTTTAAAAAAAACCCACAAATAAACAAACAAAAAAGTGAGTGAGGTTCTTTCCTCCCTCCAAAGACACGCAGTTGCTGGGGATGGCAGGCACTTGATGCTTTTCAGGGGTAGAGAAGGTTGCTCATCAAAAGGTTTGCAAAAATGTCACCGAGAGGACTGTATCAACCCCAGATGTGCTGTCAGGAGTTTTTCCACTTCACGGAGAGCTGAAGGCTCCTGTGGCCAGTACAGCCAAAACTGCTATTGGTGCCTGTCTAGTCATGGGCAACATTTATTAAGTGGGTCAGGTGCAGCACCAAGAAATGTCAAAACCGTTTACTTAAAGGAAAAAGCTCAGTTAACACATGAGTTTGCTGCGTAAGTGATGAAAGTGTGACAACATGAGAAAGCTTTTTTTTTTTTAATCAAAGTGGAACATAGACCCTAGAGATCTTTGAGATTCAAAGCAACCCAAACATCCTTGCTTCACTCCTCATTACAATGAAAACCATTCTCAGTCTGCTCAATGTGCACAGGTGACTGGGCCTAGGAACCCAGTTGGGGGCTCAGACTCTAGCTCCATCATTCTCGCCACTCCACCACACATTGGTGATTTAAATGATGACTACTGTCCTCCTTAAAACAAGGAGTCCAGCTGAAGCTATTGACATTTCTCTAAGCTCATGTGCTGATCTCTCCATGAAGCTCCCCTGGATGGACACATCGATCTTATAGTTACAGTCATGCGCCACTTAATTACAGGGATACGTTCTGAGAAATGTGACATTAGGGAGATTTCATCATTGTGCTAATATCATGGAATGCACTTACACAAACCTAGATGATAAAGCATACTACACACCCAGGCTGCTTGATACTGTAGTCTATTGCTCCCAGGCTACAAGCCTGTGCAACATGTTATTGTACAAAAGAACATGAAATTAAATCAAGCACAAGAGAAAATGATGCAACCAAGAGACACAGTAGACACGAGATGCATGAGGCTGCTGCTGACATAACACACTATTTTACAGCAAATTTTTTACATATAGAGGGAGTACACTCTAAAACAATGATAAAGAAGGAGTATCCTATATAATTAAAGGCTAATATGCAAATTGACAAGCAGAACAACCGGCTATGGCATGCACTGACCATTAGGGGGCAGATGCTCAGTGCAGGAGCTGCCCCCTGATGGTCAGTGTGCTCCCACAGAGGGAGCGCCACTCAGCCAGATGACCTGAGTTGGGCTCATGGCTGGCAAGCACAGCAGCGGTCAGGGGAGCCTCTCCCGCCTCCACTGCAGCACTAAGGATATCTGACTGATGGCCTGAGCCATCAGTCGGACATCCCCCGAGGGCTCCCGGACTGTGATGGGTGCAGGCCGGGCTGAGGTACCCTGCCCACCCGAGTGCACCAATTTTGTGCTCCGGGCCTCTAGTAGTACATAAACAAGTAACATAGGTGTCTTTATCATTATCAAGTACATGCACTGTAGGTAGTTGTATGTGCTATGCTTTCGAAATAGGTTTGTTCATGCCACCATGACCACAGACACGTGGGTAACGCATTGTGCTATGACATTAGGCAATAGGAATTTTTAGCTTCATTATAATCTTAGGAGACCACCATCATATATGCCATCTGCTGTTGACCAAAAAGCATGGAAAGCCCATGGACTCTAGAGGTGGATAGAATTTGGCTCGACTTACGGTTTTCCACTCAAAAGATGCATTTCTTTAGGGAATTTGTGTACCTTTCTGAGCCTCAGTTTCCTGTGTTTAAGAAGGAGGATGCAGTAACCAAAGTGGCATGACAAGTTTGAGAATGAATGAATGCATTGGGGTGATAAGTGGCAAGAGCGTGACATATCAACTGGCAGGTAGGGGGCGCTCAGGGAAGGGAGTTTTTCTCTACTAACTGCTCTTTGCTTTCCTTCACCACTGAAAAATAAATATCAGAGATGACCAACTTATTTTTGCCCATTCTCTGGAAAATATGACACACTGGATATAAAAATACTTTCACTGAACACAGTGCATGCAGATTATCCTGGGGCTTTCTGGAATATCATCCCTCAACTTCTAGAATGAGGGCTGCTGTTTCAGTCTTGAATTTACACTGTTCTCTTCATAATCTGACACCAGGTTTTTTGCAAGGTAGTTATGTGGTCTACTTTTAGTTTAAATGGAAGAAAACCGCCTTAGCATTCTTATCTAGTGCTATACATGTAAAAATGTTCTGCAAGGGATTGCAAAGGGACTGGCTGTTCTATTTCAGCAAATGTGTAGTAAAATGCTTATACTCTGAAGAAGCTTCTGTACTTACCAGCAGAGATGCAAGTGGGATTACCTGGCAGAGTGTGTTTCTCTCTGTTCTTTGGTCAATGAACATTAAAAGACAGCGACTTCTCCCATTTTTAAAAGCAAGGGCACATTTTTCTTTCCTCCTTCTTCCTCTTCTTCTTCTTCTTCTTCTTCTTCTTCTTCTTCTTCTTCTTCTTCTTCTTCTTCTTCTTCTTCTTCTTCTTCTTCTTCTTCTTCTTCTTCTTCTTCTTCTTCTTCTTCTTCTTCTTCTTCTTCTTCTTCTTCTTCTTCTTCTTCTTCTTCTTCTTCTTCTTCTTCTTCTTCTTCTTCTTCTTCTCCTTCTTCTTCGTCTTCCTTTTTTTTTATTAATTGTCACTTGGGGATATTTTTCCATTGATTTTTAGAGAGAGTGGAAGGGAGGGGGAGAAACAGAGAGAGAGAAACATTGATGTGAGAGAGACACATCAATTGGTTGCCTCCCATACACGGCCAGGCCAGGGATCGAGCCTGAAACCGAGGTCTGTGTCCTTGACTGGAATCGAACCTAGGACTCTTCAGTCTGTGGTTA
Organism: Myotis brandtii; assembly: GCF_000412655.1. Taxonomy (NCBI): domain Eukaryota; kingdom Metazoa; phylum Chordata; class Mammalia; order Chiroptera; family Vespertilionidae; genus Myotis; species Myotis brandtii. Next base: position 1,326,861 of record NW_005370156.1, read on the forward strand.
GATTGAGCCAAACTGGCTTGGGCACAAAGATACTTTTATAATCCTATTTTTTCAGCTGTAAAATTAGACTTTCTATCCAGGAACTAAATGAATAAAGTGGATCCCTAGCTATTTAGTGAGGAAAAGAATTCAGACTTTTCTCCAAGCTAATATCCTCCTGTGATGAATAATTTTCTCTGGCTGGCTAGCACAATTAGAAGCTAGATTACCTATACCTTCCTAGAATCTGTCCCTTGATCTAGCTGTCATTTTACTCAGATATAATAAAAAAATAAGATAAATATGTCCCCCAAACTCTGCTCTTTCTATCCCTCTTCTAGGCTCCTGTCCACACTCCTTACCATCCTCAATCTGTCATCATCAATGTTTGTTTAGACATATAATTCATATATTTCCTTCCAAAGTGTGAACATTTAATTAACCCCACCTACAGGTGCTTGGCAAATCCTGTAGCACTTTTTTTTTAAAATCATGTCTTCTGGACCTTCATTCATAACAGCTTTAAAGTTTTTTTACAACCTTGGATGCTTCTGGCTGTTGCTACCTTCTTTATAATAACTATGGAGCTGCCACAGAGACTGTTTCCCAGCAGCTACACTGGTGGTATTTCTACTAGTATATGTGCTGTTACTCCCAGGGTTGGGCTTGGCTGATAGTAAAATGAGCTTCCCCTCCTTGTCTGCTCCACCTGTCCATCCCTCTTTGGCCAATTCATCTGATGCCCAAATCTTTGGGAATGACAGGTCCTTTCTTTCTGTGCCTGGGGGGATCCCCAGGGAACTAGATACAGGGCATAGGCAACACACATTGACCACGATTACCCAAAATATCAACAAAAAACATGAAACTTCTGCTTACATTGAAAAACCGAGAAGGAAATTTTCAATGTAGATAACTCTGTGTTTAAAACATGTCTGGTTCCCTCTGGGTGCCTCCTAATTTAGAGTGTGATTTCTATTGTGTATATAATTTAGAAATCCTTCACTCTGCTAAATGTAGTCAGAAATGATTTCTTAATTACAGTGAATCAGATCAATTACTTGTTTGAGTATTCGCACCCCTATATATTACAATGTGTCATCCCCTATTATTTTATGCAATGTTCTTCATTTCTTCCAAAGACTGTTAAGTTCCTTGAAAGTAGTCCTCCTAGAAATCGATGGTGGTCTGGGATGAGTCTAAGTTCAACACGAGCCAAGAGTGGTGCCCAGAGGTTAAGGGAGGCAACCCAATCTGAAGCCTCATTCGTAGAAACATGGGGACCAGCTTGTGGGAGGAAGGCAGCTGGCTGGCCAACCTGCTCCAGCTGGGTGAGCTGCAGCCTCTGCAGGGTCCCAGCTAACCAGAAGTTTGAGAACCTGTAGTTGGCCCAAAGAGGCTTTTAGTTGATGAAAATTCTGGAAGCCATGTCTTAGGAGAAACACAAAGAGGTGAAGATATTACCTTGAAGAAAAAAAAAGATACAGGGAGGATAATGTCGATTCTTAATCAGTTAAAATTAATACATTTATTCAACTGTTATTAAACAACATTTGTTGAGCAGCTTCCTGTGCCAGGAAGAGACACCAAGAGCAAAGGACAAGGGCCGGTGCTGCTTTTGCAGACTTAGAGTTAGTGGGGCGTGGGGGCTAGACAAAAAGGGCTTCCTAGGGGACAATATAGTTTGGGTTAGGAACTACTTCGTTATAATTCTTTAGGGAAACGAAGCCATTTGCCTAATTGTTTCAATTTCTTATTATTGAGATATAATTGACATATAACATTATATTAGTTTCAGGTGTACAGCATAATGATTTGATATTTGCATATAATAGTGAAATAGTCACCACAATAAGTCTAGTTAACACCGATTACCACACAGAGGTATACACTTTTTTTCTTGTGATGAGACTTTTAAGACCTACTCTCATACAGCTTTCAAATATGCAATACAGCAGTGATTTTCAATCTGTGTACTGTGGCAAACTGGTGCCATAAAAATTTTTAAATCGTGCAATACCTGACTATTTAGGCAGGAGCACTGACCTCTTTCCTCTTAGATCAGTGATGGTGCACCTATGACACGCGTGTCAGAGGTGACACGCAAACTCATTTTTTTGGTTGATTTTTCTTTGTTAAATGGCATTTAAATATATAAAATAAATATCAAAAATATAAGTCTTTGTTTTACTATGGTTGCAAAGGTCAAAAAATTTCTATATGTGACACGGCATCAGAGTTAAGTTAGGGTTTTTCAAAATGCTGACACGCCGAGCTCAAAAGGTTCGCCATCACTGCCTTAGATTGTCAAACAACAAAATGACAACAGCCAACATTACTATTGCCATCCAGGGTGAAAGAATCAAAATTATACCTATTTTTGTCAGATCAACAAAAATTATAATTTTTGGTGGGCCGCAGAATTTTAGTAATTAGTTTGTGTGCCATGAGATGGAAAAGGTTGAAAATCACTGCAATACAGTGTTATTAGCTGCAGTCACCATGCTGTGCATTATATCCCCGTGGCTTATTTATTTATAACTGGAAGTTTGTACCTTTTGATCCCCTTTACCCCTTTCACCCAACCCCTAACCCTGCCTCTGGCAACCACCAATCTGTTCTCTGTAGGTATGTGTTTGGTTATTTATTTATTTAAAGGTTCCACATATAAGTGAATTCATACAGTATTTGTCTTTCTCTGGCTGACTTATTTCACTTAGCATAACATCCTCAAGGTCCATTCATGCTGTCTCAGGTGGCAATATTTTATTCTTTTTATGGCTGAATAATATTCGTGTGTGTGTGTGTGTGTGTGTGTGACAGTTTTTTTATCCATTCATCCATTGATAGACACATAGGTTGTTTCCATAGCTTAGCTATTGTAAATAATGCTGCAATAAATATGGGAGTGCGCATATATTTTTTAATTAGTGTTTTCACTTTCTTTGGATAAATACCCAGAAATGGAATTGTTTGGTCACATAGTAGTTCTATTTTTAACTTTTTGAGAAACTTCCATACTGATTTCCAAAGTGGCTGCACCAATTTACATTTCCCACCAACAGTATACAAGGGTTTGCCTTATTGTTTCTTAATTCTGGATCTTTATGCTCCTGATTAACTGCTTTATTTCTTTCTCTAGAACAGGCATGTACACCCCATTGTGAGTCGCTTGGTGATGGGGTGCACAGTGGGTTTTAGAAGCACAGGGAAAAGCATTCAGCCAGCACTGGGGTCGGGAAAGGCCCTGTCTGCTGACTGGATGGTGCGATGGACTCGGAGCGCTGTGGTGGGGGGTCCAGAGGAAGTCATCAGTATCCAGCATCACTGTGAAGGGTCCTCAGCAGTGCAACCGCGCGTGGGGCGGGAGCGTAGATTTGGTCAGTCCTAGGGTTGGGCTCCCAGGTGACCGGAGTGGTCCCTGTGCTAAGAAAATGTGGAATTTTACAAAAGGCCAAGTGTGAGGTCAGGGACCTGGGCTCTAGTCCTGCTGTGGGGCTTGAGCAGCTCACTCGTCTCTCTGGACTCAGAGCTTTTCCCTGCAGCCAGCTGATGCACTGGATTATCTCGAACCTCTTCTCCCCTCTTACCTCTACAGGCTCCCTCATGTCCAAAGTTAATATTTTAGGACATTCGCCAGGACTGGGATGAGGACCTAGATTCTAGGTAAAGGACCCCAGCTCAGGGATTCTATGGTAATTAAAGGCCCATTTACCGTTATTCCTAACTCCACACTGTGATGTCCCCATGCAAGTGTTCTATCTTTCAAACAACATTCTCCTCTAAAGCTGAGACCCTTTACCTGTCTCCTTCCCCCAGTGCTTTGGGGAGTGGCAGCAGTGATGCTTTTGGCTTGTGACTGGATTTTACAGATCAGAGAGAGTCATCTATACCCTAGAAACAAAGTGCGCTCACACCAGCAGGCCGCCCTAACTGCCTCTGCAGCATGACTGGCTGTGGCGCTGAGGGCCTCCTTTCTGAGTCCTAGGAAGACTCTCACAGGGCAAGTAACCCCTGCGGCTTATCCAGCAGAGACCAGCATTATCAAACACTTAACCGGGAAGTCAGACAGTGGCAGGAACCTACACTCCTGGCACTCGTCAGCTCTTGATTGTAGATCTCAACCAGAGCCACACAAGCCCCCAGATGCAGAGCATGTCTCTGATGAAAGCAGGCTGTGACGCTAAGGGAGGCGGCATCGGATCCAGCCCCCAGAACACCTGTGAACACCTGTTGGAATGTAGCTGCAAGCGCTCCACAAACACCTAATTTCATGCATTCATAAAGTCATCTCTGTCTCCTCACTAAGGAAATGCTGCATTATCATTGCCTATCTCTTTTTTTCTGGGAATTCAAAGTATCTTTTGGAGAAAATTATTAATTCTTACTCTATGTCCTGACATGGAATAATAATAATTATTATAATTTTAGCTAATATTTATTACATGCTTACTATAGACAGGGCCCTGGCTTGTGTGGCTTTCATGAAATATCTTATTTAATTCCCACAAGAACTTTATGAGGCAGATGTTGTCCCTATTTAATAGATGAGGAGACTGAGGCACAGAAGATTTAACTTAATTTGCCTCGTCATAGAGCTAGTAAGTAGCATGGCCAAGACTCACACCCACAGAGGCTGCCCCCAGACCCTGCCTCTTTGCCACTCTGTCTTGCTGCCATTTCCCTGCTGAGAATTTAAAAACCAAAGGTTATAAAAGTTGGTGTAAGCTCACACTTGGAATGCCTTACAGCCAATATCAGAAACTAGGCCTCCAGCTTTGGGGAACTCTGTTCCCCTCCCCTCTTTTTATTCAGGTGACAAAACTAGGCTAAGCGCCAGCTGTTACTCCAATTGTTCTGGGTTCTCCTTCCATCGTTAAGTTCTCATCTTCATAAACTGCTTTTCATCTTAAAGTGATAACACTTCTCTTCAAACTTTACCACTGAAAACCATCAAGGTCAGCGGTTCTCAACCTGTGGGTCGAGACCCTTTTGGCGGTCTAATGACCCTTTCACAGGGGTCGCCTAAGACCATCCTGCATATCAGATATTTACATTACAATTCATAACAGTAGCAACATTACAGTTATGAAGTAGTAACAAAAATAATTTTATGGTTGGGTCACAACATGAGGAACTGTATTTAAAGGGCCAGAAGTTTGAGAACCACTGATCAAGGTGCGTCACTCCTGTGGAGCCTTACTGGTGACCTAGACACGGGCCGATGGAGGCCAGAGGGCCGCGTCTCCAGGCCAGCTTTCCTGGGGGATGTCTAGGAAGGCCCCCTCTGCTGCAGCTCAGGGTAGTCTGTAGCGAGAGCTCACCTGGAAGGCCCCGCAGGAAGTCCTCCAGACCGTCTGCCAGCCATTCCACATGGAAAGAGAAAGGACAGGACAGATTGTGAAACATGGGGCTGTCACAGTTACTCTATGGTCACGGAAAATTTACATTTATTTTGTATGTCAAGTGGTAATTTGATTTAAAAATAAAAAAATTGCTGCTGGCTGCTATCCCACAAATAACTTGTAGCTTGTGTGCAGCCAAACACTTCTACAAATAATAAGGAAATAACACGTGAGAATAACAACATGGCTTGGCACAGGAAGACAAGGATCCCAACCATGTCCAGTTACTTTGGGACCAATTTCTTTTTGTGGGTTTGGGCGGGGAGGGGTGGGGGGCAAGTTCTAATATACCACCAAATGCTAAATCACGTTTGGAGCAAACTGGAGGTCCTTCTAAATTAAAAGTTCCATGTAATTTTATTTTAACTAGACATCCTGTTTCTCATTGTTCTGTCACATATGTAAAGATGGAAGGATGAGGAAAGGGAGACGGAGAAAGTCCTCCATGACTTACAGCCACTGGGCCTTTGGAGTGGCTGAGTGTGTCCAGCTGGCCCTGAGGTGGCTTGAATGGGGTGGGGAGGAATTCCTGGCAGACCCCCATCCCTTGCCCAGCCACACTCCACAGAGCGCTGTGAGAAATCACAAAACAGACTATCAAGGATAATATATAATCTCCGTTTATCATTGAATGTAAAAAGAAATGAAATGGAGTCTTTAATGTAAAAATAAAATAAAAACAATGGCTAGTATTCTAGAATGAGTCTGTATTTTTTAATTCCACAGGTATAAAAAAAAGTGCACCTGGACCAGCCTAAGATAATAAATGCCAATACAAATAGTTGTGCGGATAGTTTGATCTTCATGATTACAATTCACAGTGCAGGACTTTTTCTTTTACTCTGGCTGAACTTCTACTTTTTAAAATAGATCCTTAAGCTATAATTATAAATCCTAAATATAACTCACTGGAATTCTGAAAATGAACTCTAAAAATGATACTAGGAAAAAATCAATTTTATTTCTTATGATCACCAGCTTAACTTACATGTTCCAAAAAAACTTAAATATCTTGAACATCCAACACTGCCAACTACCTTAGAATTTAGAGATCTAATTATGTTCGCTTTCCCTATGTTGCTATGAAACACCAGTCTTCCCTTCTGTGCTGATAATCTCTCCACATGGATGGAATGTATAGGGTCTTTGCATTCATGATCATGTTGGCCTTCCTTTTAAAAGAAGATAGCCTCATGGAAATAACTTGACTCTTTTACTGATCCTTTCTTCCTGGAGAGGATATTTCTTGGCTATTTAAAAATTATCTTGATAATCTTTGTAGAACTTGTGTCCAGGTAAAAGGAAGAAACCAACTAAACCCAATTGAAATTGAACATTTTTACTTCTTGAGTAGTGTGATAAAAATCAGATATCAATATATGATTCAGAAAACTCTGAAAATTAATCATTGCAAAGAAATCCATACATGAAATTAGGGTAAGTCTACAGTCATGGTATGAATGTTTGTTTCCTCACAAAATTCATATGTTGAAACCTAATGCCCGAAGTGAGCTGGGGCCTTTGGCAGGTGCGTAGGTCAAGAGGGTTGAGCCCTCCTGAATGGGATTAGTGCCCTTATAAAAGAGGCCCCCGAGAGCTCCCTGACCCCTCCACCATGTGAGGACACAGGAAGAAGTCAGCCACCTGCAACCTGGAAAAGGGTCCTCACTGGTACCCTGATCTTAGACTTCCAGCCTTCAAGACTTTGAGAAATAAATTTCTATTGTTTATAAGCTGCCCAGCTTTTGGTATTTTATTATAGCAGCACAAACAGACTAAGACATCTAGGTTCTAGGAAACATTTCCAATGGAACAGAATCAGTCTTTCTGAATGGATGGTTTTGTGCGCTGGGGGAGAGAACAATGGTATTTGGGCTTCATTGTAAATAGAAATTGTAAATAGAGATTTACATTGAACTCTTTTGACTTGGAAGAACTTAACCATGCATCTTCTTTGCAAAGGTGGGGGATTCTATAAGTAAGAATAAAGATGGACATTGCCTCCCAAAGTGACCCTGTGGTGGCTGTTCTAAAAGCATCTGGTGCTCAGTGGTGCCTCTGCATGTCTTTATTCCCTTCATTCTATGCATCCTTGTCCATTCTCACCTCGAGCATGTTGCTCTTATTTGTCTGTGTAAGGAAATTGCCTAAGTAGAAGAAGACACGTGAAGACAGGAAGATAGCCAAGCTTGGGGAGCTCGGAGTGAGACAAACTCCTCTCTTACTGCTACAGTGGATCACAATTGGTGGGTCACAAAGGGAATATTGTGCTTTACGCCCGTGTCTGAGGGAGATGGCATTAAGAAGCTTAAAAATAAATGTCCCAGCTTTTAATCGTTAGCTTTGACTTGAAAATTGCTGGCTGATTATTGGCACTACTGTTGTGTTGCTTTTTTTCTATGGACTGGAATTGCTTTGGTTATTGCCTTGGCATTAATCAATACCCATTACAAAAGGGAATAGCCTATTACATCATCTTCGCCTCCCTTCCCCTATGCCTTGAGGGGATCCAGACAGGATTATTCCCTACAGTGAAAACCCCAAGTGTCAGGACCAGTCTGGCTGCAAATGACCCCAACAAGAAGCGTTTCACTGATTCTCTGGGGATCTGTGTTCACCATTTGCCAGGGCAGGTTGAGAAATGTTTCCCAGTATATAGCCCCCCCGTCTCCTCTATTTCTTTGCATAACTATTAGTTAATGTGCAAAAGCAGGCACAGGTCAAAACTGAATATATTCCTTCACTGTGGTTTTCAAATATCTGTAGCCGAGAATGTCTTCTTTGAACCAGACACCTAAAGGGAGGAAATGCAAAGTTGATTTCTGTGAGCAACCATTATTTCCCATGCACTGTATTTGATCAATCAAATAAATTTACTGATTGGTAACATGAAATTATTTATGTAAAAGGAAACTTTATACTAAAAAAAAGAAAAGAAAAAATAACTTCCACTGCAATGGAACATTTCATAGTGTTATACTGAAAATTGATTTTAGTAAAGAGAGAAGCTAAAATTAAAGAGCTTTGGCATTTTTCCTCTGGCACAAATTAACTTTCCTAGAAAAATGGTCTGAATAAACAAAAGTGGAGAGTGGGAAATGATCAAATCAGTGAGGTTGAACATTTGTACACAAAAATAAACATATAGTCAGCTTGTAGTTGACTGTAAAAATTGTGATTAGAGGAAATTCTTCACATTATGTCTATTTTTCTCTATCTCCCTTGCCCAGTGGTCAAGTTTAAGCCTTACCATTGGGGCAGTGATTGAGTCTGAATCCTGACCAATGGTGAAATCAGTCCCAACCATCCCCATGACCTCTCCAAGTGACCTCAGAGTCTCGCCCATTGTGTACAATGCCTATCTATATAATAAAAGTGTAATATGCTAATTAGACCAGACGTCCTTCTGGATGACCTTCTGGATGAAGCCAGGGCTGCCCGGGTCCCAGGTGCCTGCCGGTGGCCGAAGGGAAGCCCTGGTCCCAGGTGCCAGAGGGAAGCCGGTGCCGGCAGCTGGGGGAAGGAAGGCCTACTCTTGCATGAATTTCGTGTATCGGGCCTCTAGTATTACATAAAGAAATACTCAAATTACATTCTGTATTAAGGCACTCCTTCAACAAATGGCTGTTGAGAACCCATTATATGCCAGATACTCCTCTAAACACTAGGGAATAGAGCAGAGAATGAGCATGCCCACTCTCATGGAAGTTCCATTTTGAAAGGACCGGGGAGACAGAAAATAAACAAATCTGTACTGTGTCAGATGGAGGGCAATGCCGTAAAGAAAAGAAAGCAGTCAGGACAGAGAATGATAGCAGGGGGCAGGACGTTGTTTAGGTTGGGTGATCAGGGAAGGCTTCTCTTTGAGAGAAGTCCTATATGAATTAAGAGACTGTATCTGAGGGAAGAGAGTGTCAGGCCAAGGGAATGGCAAGTACGATGGCCTAGAGGTGGGAGCATGGCTTGTCCAGTGATTGGAATAAAAGGAGGGAGGAAAAAAGAAAGTGGGAGGAGATGAGTTGGAGTAGGGAGAAGGTATTTCACATAATGTTGTTTGCGAGGGTGGGGGGCTGGTATACGCAATTTGCACATTACTCCTAATTAGATATGGTGCCTTGAAGAAATCTTAGCTGAGGCATAATGTGATCTTGCTTATGGGTTTAAAGCCTTTCTCTGACAGCTGCCTGGGCCATATACTATCAGAGGCCAAACTCAATAGCTCAAGTTGGTTTTCATCATCCCCTGGCTGGCCATTGTAGGAAGTATGTTCTTAAGACTTGAAAATAATACAAAATAGGAAAAATAACAGAGCCAAGATCTAAAAAGATTCTTTACTTTTAAAACCCAGCTAAATAGCAGCCTCCCCTGGGAAGCCTTCGTGCCCCCTCCCTTGCTATACCCCACTGCTTCCCCATGGTTAGACACTCCCCAGCAATGCTCCCTTAATGTTGGCATACACTTCCCGCATCATGTTGCTCTAGAACTTGTGGGTTTATTCATTTCTTCCCCCTCAACACTGCATCCCACTTAAAAATAGGAAGATAGCTTACTCACCTCCCCATTCCCCAGACTGGCACACAGTAGAGATTTAATAAAATTTACTTGAGTCAGTGAATTAGCTAGCGATCTGTTTGGACTGATTTGCACCAATATGATGAAATATAGTAAAATTCAACTGCTTGTGCATAAGTTAGATGAGGCCCACCTTTCCAATAGTTTAGGTTTTAAAAAGTCTGGTATTTAGCAGACCTTGAACTTAGTATGAGGCATGCATGGGATATAACTACTTTAAAAAAATATAGTAAGTTGATGAAGTCTTAAGATCTAAGCAAGTTGGGCCATTTGCTGATCAGATGAAAAGCACTATGAGGAACACATGATGTTGTGTTAAGACACCTGGTTTGGATTTCCGTATGTGTGCGGGTATATGCCTGTGTGAGCAGAAACAACACAATCTTATATTTCACCAGAAATAGATTTAGGCAGAGCCTAAGTCTGAGGTTGTGATACCTGAACTTTGGAAGCAGAAAAGTCCATGCCCAGGCACACCTGTCTAGTGGCTGGTGCATTGCCTTCTTTGACATTTTAACTTGGCCTTGGGGTTTGCTAACACCTGAAGATGTGCCCTGTAAAATCCCCTAACATGAAAGGGAAGTCCTGATTTAGTTAAATATCACTTCAAGGAAACATGTATGGACGCTTCTAAAAGGCAAACAGATGTATATTTTTTATAAAATTGCACCCTGGAAAGCCTCACTCACATAGGCCTCCAGGGCACTATTTATTCTGTGCCCAAGGGGTGCATTCCTTATTTCTTTCATGAAAATACGTGACTACTCCAGCTTATCATTGTGGATGGAATGCATTTTTCCCATTCCATTTTCTCACCTTTTACAAGCACAACTTAACCAAAGAATGAACTACTCATAGTTGGTTATAATACTGAGTGGTAATCCAGTCCTACTGTTTGAATGCAGCCCATTTATTACTGACAATTACTGGAGTCTGAAGAAGTCATAAACAGACATGGCAGAAATAGTCAACATTCCTGTCACATGGCTCATTGTAATGATTCAATTCTACAACTGTGTCCTAGAGAGAGAGAGAGAAAAGTCACAAAGGACTGAACTTGTTGGTTTCTACATGATTTTTAACTGGACCATCTGATTCTAATTGTATCTCATATTTTGGCTTTTCAAGTCAGAAGCAGTGTGATCATGTCATTGGAAAGGTAAGAGAGAAATTTTACTTTCTACTTTAAGTCAAACTTTGAGGAGAATGAGAGCTTTTCATTTTTAGAACACAGTCCACTTACCTTAGAGATAGAAACCAATCTTTTCTAATCCTACAAAATAAACAGCCATCAGTCTACTCCTTATACTGACTTCTGTATAGTAAGTCACTTTACCCTCCCTGGGTTCCACTTTTTTCTATAAAATAAAGGAGTCAAACACATTTTCTGACTCTGTAGAATTCTTTCATCTTTATTATGATACATGTATGGACATTGTTCTTGAAGACCACTGACCACCTGCTTACTTTCATAGCACTTTAGCTTTTAATTCTTCACTGCATAGCACCAATATCAGAGATGGACAGATAGATGGATGAATTGTCACTGTCTTAGTGAACTTGGACTCTATAACAAATACAAGACTGGGTGGATAAAACAACAGACATTTATTTCTCACAGTTCTGGAGTTTGGGAAGTCTGAGACTAAGGTGATGGCAGGTTGGTTCCTGGTGGGAGCTCTCTTTATGCCTTGCAGATGGCCACCTTCCCTCTGTGTCTTCACATGGCAGAGAGGAATCTCTTCTTATAAGGGCATTAATCCCATCCTGGGGACCCATCCTCATTACCTCATTTAACCCAATCATCTCCCAAATGCCCCTATCTCCTAATCACATCAAAGGTTAGGGTATCAACAAAGGAAGTTTGGAGGAACACAATTCAGTCTATAGCTGTGACCATACAAAATGTCTAAATGCAACTCTGTGACTGTTCTTTTTTCTGTAAAATTGGGATGTTACAGGATGAAGTTAATGAAGAGAGGTAAAGTGCTTGGTTTGGCACTTTATTTTACTTATTGATTAAACTAGAGGCCCGGTGCATGAAAATTCATGCACTGGAGGGGGCGGGTCCCTCAGCCCGGCCTGCCCCCTCTCACAGTCTGGGAGCCCTCAGGGGCGGGAGGCGACCCAGCAATCAGGGGAAGGCGACATCCCCATCACACCTCTGCTGCTGCCACTGCCAGCAGCGCAAGCCTCGGCCAGCCCTGGTTACTTGAGCCTCGAGAAGCCCTGGGCAGCTGGGAGGCTGAGGGGACTGGGGGACTCTGGAGGCAGGCATGCCTGCTGCCCCAGCGGGGTTGAGGGGACTGGGTGCTGCCATCTTGTGACTGGGCACCGCCATCTTTGAGGGCATGGCAGTTAGTTAGCATATTCCCTCTTTATTAGATAGGATGCTTGCTCCTACTCTGCTATTGAAGCACCTGTACATAACTGGTCCCATTCTAAGAGCTACAGGAGGATTAAAATATAAAAAAAAAGCAAAGTATTGAATAGAATAGTTGGTTCCCAGGGCCAAACAAACACGGCATGTGTTAAAGGTTTTGGAATAATAAGGAAGGTGCCATCCAGGAGAACCCAGTGTTTAACCTCTGACCTCCTAGTAATGTCGGCGGAACACTCTTCAGGTAGTATGGTTTCCCAAAATACATGTACAGTATTAGAATTCAGGTTCTGTGAATGTGCCCAATTTTAGATGCAACTAAAGAATATATTGTATTCCATGTTCTTACCTCCCAGGAAGAATTTCTATAATCATCTCCAAAGTCTGCACTCAGCCTCAATTAGTTTAATATATTCTCTCCATAATGGGGTAGGAGTAGGAGGGCAGGCAGGGTGTGAGCGAGGCATCCCAGGTGTTCTGTTAAATGGCAATGTTTCAATAGCATCCTAACCAGGCCAGAAGCTTTGGATGAAAGGGATAGTATTAAATCAGTAGCTACCAGTTTGCTTTCATCAAAAAATGCCTCAATGCTAGAGGAATGCTGAAATGTCTGACTCTCCCCTTCATCTACCTGGTTTTATAAAGATTGGGTGCAGCTCGATGGCTGCTTACACTTTAGGGATTTCTTCAGTTGGTGCAGATGATTGACTACTTTCAAAATCCTGCTCTCCTTCTCATGGAAGTTTGGGAATGTGAAGGGATAACTTCTGGTGTTTTCCTTGGCTTCTTTGATGATCACTACTATGCCCAGCCAGATGTTCATGCAGGGGCAAAGTTTCAATTCATATATTTTTGTCAAAGTTTGAAAAAAATACTTAGGATTTCGAAACAGGCATCCTTCCTCTTAATTGCCACTTTTAAATTTATTGGTGCTTTTTTGGTATCAGTAGTTCACTGTGTGTCTGTACTCTCAGTGATGAGATATGTGGGCCACACATGAATTTCTAAAGGTTCTGAGCTATTTATAAGTTTTCTTTCTCTCTCGATGCTTCCTTTCAAGCTGTTCATGCTGTTACTTCCCAGAAATAAAGTGAGTACATAATTGGAAAAATAGATGTCTAGTTACTTATTAATTCTCTAGAGGCCCGTTGCCCGAAGAGATTCATGCAATAGGCCTTCTTTCCCCTGGCTACCGGCACCAGTTTTCCTCCGACATCCGGAACCCAGGCTTTCACTCTGGCTGCAGCAGAGAAGCCAAGCCTGGAGGCTTCTCTGCTCTGGCCGCAGCAGAGAAGGCAAGCCTCTTCAATCTTCAGTCGTCTTCAGTCTTCAGTCATCTTCAGGCTTCAGTCTTCCCTCCGCGCCTGCATATGCAAATTAACCGCCATCTTTGTTGGATTAATTTGCATATTCCTGATTGGCTGGTGGGCATAGTGGAGTGACACATATTTGCATGTTTCTCTTTTATTAGTGTAGATTAGTACAATGATGAATGAACGACTTCCTGAGAAAAATGATACTCAATTGTAGTATAAGCAGAGTCACAGACAAGTCATCACGTTAGAACAAGGATTTTCTTTTTAACCTTTCCTGCTAGGGGACTTTTCTCACATTAACTGAACTCATTAGTGTTATTGTTTAAAACCACATATCTACAGTAATTGTTACTATTTTAGAAGCAAGTGGGGAAGAAACCAGAGAGCACAGTATCTTCCCCTCAGCGTCCAACCAGATGTCACTTTGGGAATTACAACAAACCTCTTACATCTAAAAAGGAGCCACCAAAAGCCAAAATGTCTTTCAATGAGCTGTAAAGGCACAAAATAGAATGATTTCTCAGAATTAGAGGGATCCTGCCATTTAAATACACATTTGAAACCTTTTTTCTACAAAGCCCATTTTGTTATGTCTTACAGTACTTTTGATTGATATTTATGGTCCATGTTTCCCTGCTTCATTCATTGCCTAGCCCAGAGCTTTCCTCGTGGTAAATACTCAAGAAATACCTGTTAAGTGAATGAATAAACCCACTTAAATCCCACTTCAAACTCAAGTTCCTGAAACTATGTTTTTGTGACTGCTTATTCATGATATTAGAGCTGGGTGTTAGGATGGGAGTTATGTAGACTAGAAATATCTTTTGGCCTGCATCAGCCTCGCCTATGTTGTGTACTGTTCAAGGTTCTGGGATGCAATAGAGAACAAAACCTTCATGGGTGAAAACGTGTTTTCATTGAAATCATCGAATATAGGGAAACAGACAACTGACAAATAAAATATGTATTATGTTAGCAAATAGGTAAAAGGAAAAAAACAAATCAGTAATGGAAATGTGTTTGGGCAATTTTACATAAGGAATCTCCTTTCCAAAAGCAGGTCAGTTGAATTCTCCCATTGGAAAGGGTCTATGGACTAAAGTAGCAGTGATCACCCTGAGGAGAGTGCTTTATAGCTCACTGTGCACTCGCACATGCCTCCTCATTTGCAGCCCTCAGAGGTCTCCATATCCCCATGTTATTGATGATAAAATTGAGGATCAGAAACTGACTAAACAGCTTGGCCAACACCTTACAGACACAGAGTGCTTGTGCCCAGGGCTGACCCACTCTCCTCTCTCCTCTGCCTGGCAATGTGAAGAGCGTGCCCATCTGTGTCACTCCTGCCAACAGGAGACCAGGGAAGCTTGTGATGGTGTGTTTGTGTTCTGTTCAGAGTTGCTGTTTCATGGACATTTACAGGTTGTGGGGTTCCTTTTCTCCCCAGGAGGAATAAGAGTACAGTGTGTGTTTATTACAGTAAAATCTGTGAAGACTATTAAGAAACAAGAGAGAAGAATTGGGTAAAATGGAAGACTCTCCTGACAATCTGGGGTGAAACCCTCCTTGTCCATCCTGCACTTAGAGAAATCTTGAGTTCTGAGCCAGCTCAGAGCTGCTCTCCCTCATGTGTTGCTGCACATGCTTGTCCTCTGGGCCATCCCCTGACTCATTCATCAAACTAAAGCCACTTCTTGGTGAGGAGTACCTTTATTAGGAAGTGCAACTCACCCCTCCCTGCTATACAGTGGTGACAATTTTTAAATTTCATTAATAATTTAAGTTTGAGAACCAAAGCTTTAGTAGACCCACAAAGATGATTTTTTTCCTACTTAGAATATCCAAATATAAAACCTCAAAGCAATTTTTTCAAACACAAGGTGTTCATTTTCTTTATTTCTATATTTCAGAGAGGAAGGGAGAGGGAGAGAGAGATCCACAAAGATGATTTTTTTCCTACTTAGAATATCCAAGTATAAAACCTCAAAGCAATTTTTTCAAACACAAAGTGTTCATTTTCTTTATTTCTATATTTCAGAGAGGAAGAGAGAGGGAGAGAGAGATAGAAACATCAATGATGAGAAAGAATCATTGATCCCACACTGGGGATGGAGCCTACAATCCTGACATGTGCCATGACCAAGAACCCAATAGGGACCCTCCTGGTTCATAGGTCGATGCTCAACCACTGAGCCCCACCTGCCAGGCTATTCTTATAACTGGTTGAGTATGGAGGGAAAAGATACCAGTGTTTTTCTCTTGAAATATAGGAAATATGATGTAAATCTTTATCCATATGGTGCAGGTTAGGAATTAATGGAAAAATATAGCTTACTGTCACCTCCCCAGTGCCATCCAACTCCAACTGTGCTTCATTCACTAACCTGCATTTTCATCTCACACACTCTGTACTTATTTACTTACTAGAAGCCCAGTGCACAAATTTGCCGGTGCATGTTGGGGCTGGGGAAGGACGTGGGAGGTTGGCCAGCCAGGGAGGGACCGCGGGAGGGCTCCAGGGCGTGTCCAGCCCATCTTGCTCAGTCCACATCAGCCGGACCCCAGCAGCAAGCTGACCTAAAGGTTGGAGCATCTGCCCCCTGGTGGTCATTGCACACAATAGCGACTGGTCAACTGTCTGCCCCCTGGTGGTCAATGCACATCATAGCAACTAGTCGACTGTCTACCCCCTGCTGGTCAGTGCACGTCATAGCATGCGGTTGAGCAGCCTTAGCATATCATTAGCATATTATGCTTTGATTGGTTGAATGGCTGACCGGACCACTGGACACTTAGCATATTAGGCTTTTATTATATAGGATTTGTTTATTGTCTGATCCCCTCACTGGAATGTCAGCCTCATGAGTTCAAGGACAGGGATTTTTGGGGGGGTTATTCTGTCCATTAACTGTATCCTTTGTACTAAGAATAGTGCCTGAACCATTGTAGGATCTCAATAAATATTTATTAAATTAAAAATGGGGATTGTGATTGAGGGAATTTATCTAGACCCCTATTTAAGTGTCTCCTGACTTTGTGTTATGATTATAGCATTCCTCCAGCACCAAGCACCCTAATGGCAGAGAAGAGCAAAGGTGTGCACCAGAGGCTAGGTACAGTGGCCTCATGGAAGGAGGATGCTTATGGTTCACATGCCATGCAAGTCACCTGTGGTACAATTCAGTGATTTTTTAGTGTATTTGGAGAGTAATGCAAATGTCACCACAATCAACTTCAGAACTTTTCATCATCCCCAAGGAAAACCAGACTGCTGTCTGTGTCTATGAGCTTTTTTAGAGAGAGTTTCTTTTTTCTGTTTTGGTGTCTCAGCATTTTAAGGACTTGGGTGCCCATAAATATGTGGGTAGAAAGAGCAATGTTTCTCTCCCTGCTTTACATGCTGTGCCAAAAACTCCCTGAGATACTACTAGTCTAGGGAGCATTTTTAGACTTCTGCAGATAGAAATGTCAAAAAATGCACCTTCGTGTGTGTGGTGAACTCAAATGGTCTCTGGTCCACTAGTCAATCTCTTTTAAATTCTTGGGGATCTAACACTTGTTAGGTGAAGTAAGATGACTGAGGGTGTCTTTCTTTGTTTTGTCCCCAATACGTTGGTTTTCATAACATGAAACATGTTTGGAATTACAAAAGACTTACTGTTTTCCCTCCAACTCTCTGCATTAATTCGTAGAACTTTCTTTTTACAGACGTGATCTTCCCACATGTAGGAAAAAACATTCATAGCTTTGCTTAGTACTGATTAATCGTGAAAGTATAGTCTTGAGCAAGCTTTGTGAACTACTCTTCCTCATTATTAATGTTATTTTTGGGGGGTTTTAAAAGCTGTAGTCGGGGTTTTTGTTTGTTTTTCATTTGCTTTCCATGAATAAAACTAACAATTCATTTCTGAGTTTGAAAACTCCAGCCAGTAACTTCTCCTGGCTGAGGAAAAAGGATATGCTCAGAATTCTATTTTTAAAAAGTCAAATTTCAGAGGCACTTGTTATTTTCTTACAAATTTCCTTTAAAAGACAAATTTTCAAATCACTTGATTTTTGTCAGGAAACTCGCAGAAGTTTAAAAGTACAGTGTTCTGCTCTAACCGGTTTGGCTCAGTGGATAGAGCATCAGCCAGTGGCCTCAAGGGTCCCGGGTTCGATTCTGGTCAAGGGCATGTACCTTGGTTGCGGGCACATCCCCAGTGGGGAGTGTGCAGGAGGCAGCTGATCGATGTTTCTCTCTCATCGATGTTTCTAACTCTCTATCCTTCTCCCTTCCTCTCTGTAAAAAATCAATAAAATATATTAAAAAAAAAAAAAGTACAGTGTTCTTGGTGAATGCTGCCGTGGTTGATGGTACACGCATGGGGTGAAGTGGTGTAATGCCCCTATGTGCCTGTCACAGATGGCTGCCCAGATGTGCACACAATTGTTTATTGGTTCCAGTTGCATTTGCAGATTTTGTTTAAAAAATTATCAGCTTTTTGCAAATCAAGATATATTCGCCAATTTTATCAGCACAAATATAGCAAAAGAAAAGAAACTGAAAACATTTACAGCTCTGCTTTCTTTAGGATGAAGACCCAAGTTAGTCTGTTTATCGGTTAACCATTGCTGTGTAACAAATCCTCACAAAATTCAGTAGCTTAAAACAACCAGCATTTATCCAGGTTATGATTTTGTTTGTTGGCAATTTAGGTTGGGCTCAGCAGGGCAGTTCTTCCAGTCTCCCTCATGCATCTGTGGTCAGCTGGAAGTCTAGCAGGTAGCTTTGCTGATCTTGGCTGGGCTCTGTTATCTCTTAGGGGCCTGACTCAGCTTTGATACATTTGGTCTTGTGTCTTCTAGCAGACTAGCCCCGCCTTTCTTATATGGCAGCTAGGTAGATAAAGTAGAAGCATGAGAGATCTTTTAGGGCTAAATTCTAAACATTGTCATTTTTTCTGCCTTTTATTGGCCAAGATAAGTCAGAAGCCTGATCCAGTTTCAAGAGGAAGAATAATAGACTTCACCTCTCGATATCACTTCAGTCACATGACCAGGAGCCTGGATACAGGGAGAAGTAAGGGATTGTGACCATTTTTGCAAAGACAACAGCCTATTTTATGACTATTCAAGAATGTATTGTCTGGCCAGTATGGATCAGTGGTTGAGCATCAACCCATGAACCAGGAGGTCACAGTTTGATTACTGGTCAAGGACATGCCCAGGTTTGGAACTCAATCACCAGTAGGGGGTGTGCAGGAGGCAGCTTATAGATGATTTTCTCTCATCATTGATGTTTCTATCTCCCTCTCCCTCTCTCTGAAATCAATAGAACATATTTTTTTAAAAAAGAATGTACTAAGGACATATTTAAATGTGTCATTTTGTTGCATCCTTTGATCACACTGCATTTTTTATACATAGCTTGAGTTAATCTTTTGGACCTAAAAGAAATTGACCATTTCTATAACAAAGGACTTTATCAAATTTTCTCTTTTAATATGAATTTCATGTTTGTGACAATTTTGAATCTGATCTTAAACAGCATGCCATGCAATTTTATGTGCGTGTTTTCATTTTATGGTCTTGAGCCAAGACTTCCTCCTTTTTAGTTGAAAATAGTAATAATCAGGTGGCTTTTCTTCAAAATTTGTATAATGGCCTTTACCATGTCACTGCAATAGTGATGGGTTTATGCAATTTTTGTTTGTTTTCTTACACAAGAGAAACCATGGCTTAAGACTGTTTGCACATCCATGATAATTTAACCATTCGTTTAAATGAGCACCCAATGACATCTGACACTTTTTGGATAAACAATTATTCTTTATTATGAATTCACTAGTTGTAATTTACTAGTGGGCATCTTCTGTTTTCATGCCGGTTTCAACTATATTTTACTATATAGTTAATAATATTACTATATTTTCAAAGGTAAAGAAAGAAAGACATTGTGGATGTGGGGAGATGGAACTTTTATACAAAGTTAATGGGAACAGAAATTAGTTTAATCATTTTGAACAGCAAAGGGGCAACGTCTATTAAATACATACATCTACTGCAAGCAATTCCATTTCCAGGTGTTTATCCTAGAGAAAAAATTCTCATGCATGTACTAAGGAGATAATCTTTGCATTCTTTCATTCATGTATTCATTCTTCATCAAGTACTTACTGAGCACATACTATGTCTTAAATACTATTTCAGGTGTTACTATATAGCAAGGGACAAAACAAACAAAAATCCTGCCTTCTAGGAGCTTGCGTTCTAGAAGAAGATTACAGAAAATAAGAAAGATGAATAAGGAAAATATATGGCAGGTAAATGGGTGACTAGTGCTGTAAAGAAAAATGAAACAGAGAAAGAGAATAGGAAGTGTTGGAGAGGGGATTAAACACTTTAATAGGATGGACAAGGGACAACCTCATTGAGAAAGTGACATTTGGGTTTGTTAGATTTAACAAGTAAAAATGCAAGATCCCAATTTAATTTCAGGTAATCAGTGACTAAGTATTAGCATGTTCCATGTAATATTTGGGACATTCTTTTACTACTTGTTGTTTATCTGAAATTCAAATTTATTTGGACATCCTATATGTTACCTGGCTATCCCAGTGACAATTGAGTAAAACCTTAAGGAATAAAGGAGCGAATTAAGTGGACAATATGAGAATGTTGTTGAATGAATGAATAACTGGGAGGTGAGCGCACCATGCAGAGGAAACTAAGAGCAAAGGCCCTGGCTGATTGTAATTGTGAAAACTTCGAAGTGACTTGTCTTTCAGTGGGAGAACAGATAAATGAGACAGTCAAACAGAGAAAGACAAATCCTGTATGGTCTCACTTACAGGTGGAATCTGAAAAAGCTGTACTCAGAAACAGAAAATAGAATGGTACTCACTAGGGGCTGGAGGATGGGGGATTGATGAGATATTAGTCAAAGGGTGCAAACTTGCAACCAGTAGATAAGTCCTGATGATCTAATGCAAAGCTCAGTGATTATAATCAACAGAACGGTATTATAAACTTCAAAGTTGTTTGGAGACTAGATCTTCATTGTTCTCACCACAAAAAAGAAATAGCAGTTATGTGATTTGATAGAGGTGTTAGGGTGATAATCATAGTGCAGTATATAAATGTATCCAACCAACACATTATACACATTAAACTTCCACAGTGTTATACGTCAATTATATTTCAAAAAAATAAGAAGAGCAATCTAAAGCAAATAAGGCAAACTGTCCAATCTGAATGGTAGTTATCCAGTAGTCTAATATATTTTCTGAATGTTTGTAATGTTTCATTATTTAAAACTAGAGGCCCGGTGCATGAAAATTCATGCACTGGAGGGAGGGTCCCTCAGCCCGGCCTGCCCCCTCTCACAGTCCGGGAGCCCTCAGGAGCGGGAGGCGACCTGGCGATCAGGGGAAGGTGACGCTCCCATCACACCTCTGCTGCTGCCACTGCCGGCAGCACAAGCCTCAGCCGGCCCTGGTTACCTGAGCCTCGGGCGGCCCTGGGCAGCTGGGCAGTCGCCATCTGAGGCTTGCCTGCGCCTCAGGCTGACCCAAGGGGACTGGGCACTGCCATCTTGTGGCTGTGGGCACCACCATCTTTGTGATGGCATCTTTGTGAGGATCAATTAGCATATTCCCTCTTTATTAGATAGGATACTTTTTAAAGAAGGACAAATAAATGTAAAAGAAATTAGGTACTTTTGTATTAGGAGGAACTCACAACATACAACTTAGGAGAATATTCATATTTGACCTAGCAACAACCTGTGCAGGTTCTGGTAGGTGACAGACACTGGTGAGCAGGGCTCTTGACCCAGGGTGAGAAGCTGTCTATTCTAATTCTGAATGTCCCCCAAATTCATTGGGAGCCCTTGGGTGGGCCAGGAACCACTCAGAACTCATTTCCTTGCCTGTTCAGAAGAGGCGCTCACACAAGCCTTCCCCCACAGAGCGCTACATGAATGGTTCAGACCATAGCCACGCAGGACTGTTTGTGCCCCAACCTGCTTTGTCCTCATTTGTTTGTCTAATCTGGATTAGATTTCCCACTGAACTGGAGATTGAACAAACTTATAAAAGCCAGGCTCATTTCTCATTTTCCTTTACTGATTTTTTTCTTATAGAAAAATGGAAGTTACTTTAGACTCCTAAGAAAGGCAGTGAAACACTGGGGTTCAGCCTCCACTTCGCTGGTGCTGTTGTTGACTTGCTGAATGATCTGGGGCTACAAGCGTCTAACCAGAAGTTCACAAGTGGGTATTGACGTGCTGCACCACACATGTGAGGATGGGACTGAGTGACCCTTTAGGGGTACATGCTGTGACTGGTTGTCTATTCTAGGGGGCATCCTTTTAATGCAAACAACATAGCCTCAATGGCTGAACAAGGTGTTGAGGGCTACTTAACTGGACTTGCACCACTCTTAAATTAATCACAGATGAGCAGGGTGAACATCTCTGCAAGGAGAGGGTGCACTCAGAGGAAGGGGATGGAATTCAGGACACAATTATTTAGAACAAAGAAATATCCTTGCCTATTTACTATACTTAACTCATCTGGATCTCATTAAAGCTCACAGCACTTAGGCTTAAACCAAGAATCAACATCTAATGTAGTGGGGAAGAGGGTATCATATATAGACAAAAGCTATCAGATTTTATGTCATTAGTTGATGCAGATAATACAAATAAGGATATTAATAGCATGTGTTTTATTAAACACATGCTCTGTGCCCAAAATTTTATGCAATGCAATCCTCATGGCAAACTTGTGCGTAGGAAAGTGAGACCGAGAGAAGGTTAGAACTCGTTAGCCTATGGCTATACAACGGTTGCTGCTCTGTGGTTTAAACCCAGGTATAAACTCCTAACCACTAAAATTATTTTCTTAGCGTCTTTGAGCAGGAAACTGAATTATAACACCAGTTTCAGTGTGCTGTGTAGACAGATAAGGGAGGTGCTGCCCAAGTCTCAGATTGACTCTTTCAATGCCCGTCAGGGATGAGGAGGAGAATCAGAGATGTGACTGTGATCACCACGAGGATTAGGGTGAAAATAGAGAGAATCCTCCAATAACTGCTTCAAAAGTATAACCAAGGATTATGCCAGGTTGGCAAACTGGGGCCAGCAATGACCCAGTGGTGGCCTGTCATTGAACTTGGCGCTGCTGGAGAACACCTCCGTGTATCTGCAGAGCTCAGCTAGGGGTGGGAATGGTTTTGAGGGCAGCTGGGAGCAGCACTCAGCAAAAGTGTCACCTAGATGAACATTACCCTTGGAGCTCTCTTGTGCTCTCCCTCACCAGAAAGCAGTCCTGAGACTCTTTCCGCTGTGAGCCCTTGATTGACAGGTTTCTGCTTTTGCTCAAAATTAAGCCTCAGTGAAAAGAACATACTTTGAAGGCCTGGGGGACAGACTTGGGTTCAAATATCTTTCTGGGTTTGGACTTTTGGCAAGTTACTTAATATTTCTGGGCCTCAATTTCTGGATCTTAATACAGTCATGCTCCACTTAACAACAAGGATATATTCTAAGAAATGAGTCCTTAAGTGATTTCATCATTATGGGGACATCATTGGGTGCACTTACACAAACCTAGATGATATAGCCTACTGCACAGCTGGGCTATGATATACAACTGTCATTGACCAAAATGTTGCTATGCAGCTCATGACCATAATTCCTGTTGTGTAGTGTTGCTGCAAGGATTATAGATAATGCACAACAGCTATTATTATGATCATTATTGTTATTATTATTATTATCTGATAGCGATTTAGGTTTAACCATTTTCAAAGGCAATTTTCCTTTGTAAAGAGTACAGGAGGCTTTCCCTGAAGATTCTGAAGATACTTCCCATCCTCTCCCCTGTAAATGCCCTCTTCTACTGAAATCACAGACTGAAATGGTCCCCAGCCACCCGGGCCTTTGCTTAGGCTCCACTTCAGACCACACTGCTGATTTGCCTTGTTTTGAATTTTTGAGGGAGTGAAAAGGGGGGTGAGATAAGAAGAGGGACTTGGAAGATCTTCTCCAGACCACATGAGAGAAGTTAGAAGATAAATGAAGGAAGCACCTTCCATCTCCCAAAGCAAACATCCAAACAATTTAGAGTTTACTAGTAGGGACTAAGAGAAGAGATGAAAAAGGCATCTAGAAATTACACCTGCTGGATTATTAAGTGCTTTTGTTAGGCCTCAGTGAGTGCTTCTAGGAGTCTTCAGAGCACATGCAGGGATTCCACAAACGGGGCTTTGATGTTTGCAGTGCAGCATGGCGCCTGATCCCAGCTCTCTTAGCAGAGACAGAGCCTGCCTGCAGTTGCAGACGGACTGTAATTTAGGCCACCTTTATGAGACAATTACATGGAATTGCATATAAACACTGGTCAGACGCTGTTCTCTTCCATCACAGATGCTTCTCCTGTTTTTTATTTATTAGCTGGATGGATTTCATTATAAAAATCTATTGGGTAATTATCATCATGCTTGGCCCAAAGAAAGTGGTAAAGCAAAATTAAATACACTGTGTACAAATCAACAAATTTTGAGCACTTAGAATAAAATAAAATTCTCCAAATAAAAATAAGCAAAGGTTTCACTGATTTCTGCCCATGAGAAATCCCCAGTGGGGTAAGGAATGCAGATATGTGCAGAAATGGTTATAATAAAGTGCTATGTATAGAGATAGGCATGGGCTGTTTTAGAGCACTAGAGCGGACCTCTGGGATGGCAGCCAGGAAGATGAGTGTGAAGAGTGAAGGGAGTTGGCCGGGTGAAGGGAAGGGGAGGGGAGGAAGGTCTTCTGCCCAGAGCTAGAGTGTGAGCAGAAGCAAGAAGCAACAAGGACTTGCATGAGTTTCTCATTGGCTGGGGATGACATGCCAGCAGGGAAGAGTGAGTGAATCAGCAGGAGGGCCCTGTTTATAACCAGGTAGTAAGCAAAAGGAGCCAGGGACCATGCAGAGTCTGCTCTTTGTCAGCCCCCTGCCCTAACCAGTGCCTTCGGATGAATACCTGCCAAGTCCTTTGACCTTACCCCAGATGCAAGAGGAGAGTATTTTTCAAAATGGAGCAACATGGTTATATCTTAGTTTTTATATGGAGATCTCCAGATAGGGAGGGTTTCCATCAGAATTAACTTCTTAAAACCACAATTCTACATGTGAAGATGTTCATTTATTCATTTTACTTACCCTTAAATATTTACTTATTTGAGAGAGAAAAACATCAATTTGTTGTTCTAGTTATTTATGCATTCATTGGTTGCTTCTTGTACGTACATATCCTGATTGTGGTTCAAAGCTGCAACCTTGGCCTATCAGGATGATGCTCTAACCAATTAAGCTACCTGGCCAGGCCTTATTTATTCTTTTAATTAATATGCATTGAATATTCACTAGGTGCAGATGACTGACTAGATTCAGAAGAATCAGAAATAAACAGACATAAATCCTTGCTCTCCAGGTAACAAACAAACACATAAATAAAATACAGTTACATAGTCTGTTAGAAGGTGGTAAGGACAATAGAGAAAAATAAAACAGGGAAGGGATTAGGGAGAGGGCAGCAACAGAAGGGCAAGCCAGAGGAGTTGCTATTTTTTAAGAAAAATGATCATAGGTCACTGTGAATTTTGGCATTTAAAAAATTGAGGGACAGCTATGAAAAATAAATAAAACTTAGCTCCTTTTCTCTCTACTGAAAAGATAAACAAGGATGAAAGTGAGATGGTCAGATAAGATCTCACTAGTAAAGTAGCATTTGAAGGAGACCTGGAAAGGGCCGCTTAAAGGGCCGCTTGATTCCTGCTGATATCTGGGGAAATGCAAAGGCTCTGGGGCTAGAGCAAGCCTAGCTGTTGGGAGGAGAGCTGGGAGGGCAGAATGCCTGGAGCAAAATGAAGGTAGAACAGTGGTACTAATCCACCAGCAGCAGCAACATCACCTGAACTTGTAAGAAATGAAAATTCTTACACTCCCAATCCAGAGCTATGTATAAATCAGAAACTCCAGGGAGGCCTGAGAGGGTGAGACCCAGAATCTTCCAGGTGATCCTGCTGCTGGCTTATATCTGAGAATCACTGTCTTAGAACTAGGTCCCAAGATCTCCTTTCCACCTAGAGCACCTCTTCTAGGTGATCTCATCACTTTCCATAGGTACAGACGCCTTCTGTGTGTAGTGTTGGGGAAAAAGAAGTTTTATCCTACCCTCCAGGTTCTTCAGGCTGGTTTAAGAGTTCAATGGCCGTGAGACAGTAACAGGAGATTGGGAGGACTCATGTAAATGGAGCCCTAAAGAAAATGTCCAAAGCAAGCAACTTTTATACTTTTTATGCAAAGAAACAATGAATTTGTGGGCATTTGATGGACAAAGAAATGTAGGTTTGGGTGCTTAATTAGTAAGAGAGTTTTCTCTTGGAATAGTAAATTAGTAAAAGGCAACAAGGTTTGTGTTCAGGCTTCTCTCTCTGTCCTGCATTCTCTATCTTTGGTCATAAGGATATCTCTCCTCCTGGTGCAGGGAGGGTACCTTTCACATGAAAGATTTATTTCCCGTTCTCAGAGGGACAGAGGAGGGTCAGAGTGCCCTTCTTGTACCAGCTGCTTCTTAAGAAATTTTAATTTGAAATAATCAGTATGCCACTTTGGCATATTTGGGAGCAGCCTGCTACTAGACATTCCCAACGTTTAAAATTTTCCACCCAGATATTTCTTTGTGAGTTCTAATCTTGTGTATCCAATCCCATCTCAGCAAGTACCCTAGCCAGCTTCCTATTGGTGAAGTCAGAACCCTAGAAATGTGCTACACAGAACTCTAGTTTGTAACGTGGACTAGAACGTATTCCTTGCTGTTATAATTTGGGGGTAGGAGTGATTTGTACTTGGTTGCAGGAGACATCATTACACCACTCCATGATAGCTTCCAGCCCCATCTCACCTCCAAGAGACTGACTTGCCTTTTCTTCCTACGACACAGGGGTCTGTGTCTGTCAAATCCTGGGGCTGTTCCTCCCTCGCTGACTCATCATTTTAAATACATTCTTGTTGCTTCCTTGAGAGATTGATTGATTGATGTCACCTGTACATAATACTTCACACTTTTCATAGTTACAAGTGAAAAAGAAATATTTGCTGAAAATATTTTCATTCAATTTCACAACTATTTCTGTCTTAGCCCCTTTTTGTAATGGGGCAAAAGGCCAACAAATAAATAACAAGTATTGAGTTCCAGTTGAGAGACACTGTGCTAGGCACTATAAGGGATGTGAGGCCTCCAAATACTGGACAATTGGAAGATGAGTGAGGATTAGCAATGCAGGCTCTGAAGTCAGACTGCCCAAGTTTGGTAACTGGCTGTTGCCTACTTATCATCTGTAGAACCTTAGGTGGGCTATAAATCTCTCCCTGTGACTCCATTCTCTCCCCCCAAATGGGGTTACTAAGAGTACAGCCTTATGGGGCTGCTGAGAAGATCAAATCAGTTATTATATGTAAAGCACATAATCAGTATCTGGCACTTAGTAAGTACCAAGTGTTAACTAGTAAATAAACAGAAAGGGTTTGGTGAGAGAGGGAACCTATGTACTTGTGTGTATCTATAATGTATATCAATTTTATACTATGGTGCTCACTATAATAAAACTGCTCCCAGGGGCTCCAAATTACATTAATTAGCTTGTGATGTTTTGATAGATCCTTCTCTGTGTTTCAGAAAGACTTGCCCTGGGTTTTTGTTGCCATGAGTTGAGGCGGTCTAAACCATGATTCCCAACCAGGAAAGAATAATAAGCAATAATCTAATATAATGAGAACATAACAAGATTATAAAACATAGCTATTAAAATGACATTGCTATTATAAAAACAACAAAATAAAGCACAGATATTAAATGAGTTCTTCATATACCCCAAGGACCATGGTTTCAAGTACTTACTCAGGCCATAAGGGAAGCTGAAATTCTTCCTTTTTGATTGAAGTGGTTCATCATTGGTCTTTCATTGACATGGGAGAAGGAGAAAAAGGATTGGGTATAAAAATAGAATAGGAGTCACTTAAAACCAGTCAAGCACTATAACCTGCCCCAAAGGGGTCTTTGTTTATTCTTTTGTAAAAAATGTATTTTTATTGATTTCAGAGAGGAAGGGAGAGGGAGAGATAGAAACATCAAAAATGAGAGTCATTGATCCCACACTCAACCACTGAGCCACACCGGCCAGGCTATTCTTAAAACTGGTGGAGTGTGGAGGGAAAAGATGCCAGTGTTATTCTCTAGAAAGATAGGAAATAGGATGTAAATCTTTGTCCATATGGTGCAGTTTACGAACCAAGGAACAATATAGCTTACTGTCGAACTCCAACTGCACTTCATTCACTCTATAATTAATAGTTGTATGTAAAGGAACTTTGTGGCCATTCTCACTGTGAGTGCCTGCAAAATATATATATATATATACACACACACATAAATACATACATACACATACATACACACACATACATACCATGTGGTAGTCCAACCATGGAAGGTAATGCTCAGGATCTCAAAAGAATGACTCTGGGTTCAAATGTGATTGTTGTCTCAGTACATTGCTTCCTTTTTTATTTTTTATTTTATTTTTTAAATATATTTTATTGATTTTTTACAGAGAGGAAGGGAGAGGAATAGAGAGTTAGAAACATCGATGAGAGAGAAACATCGATCAGCTGCCTCCTGCACACCCCCCACTGGGGATGTGCCCGCAACCAAGGCACATGCCCCTGACCAGAATCGAACCTGGGACCCTTCAGTCCGCAGGCCAACGCTCTATCTACTGAGCCAAACCGGTCAGGGCTGCTTCCTTTTTTAAATACCAGGTTCCTCATCTGTAGAAAGGGATAAAAATAGTGTCCACCTCAAGAACATCTTGTACTGATCCAGTTAACTAATGTTTGGAAAGTTCTTAGGACTGTGCCTAGTCCAGATTATATACTCAAATAATGTTAGCTATGAGTTGTTATCAGTTGTATGGTTTGGGGAATAATGTGTTGAATCCATAGTTTTCATAAGGCTGAAGAAAGTTATTATTACCAGGCCCATTTTAAAGGTGAAGAAATGGGTACCCCAAAGTCAAGACACTCAAGGCCACATGAAGCCTTCAGACCAGGGCCTGGTTACTGTCTCCTAGGAAGGGATTATGTAGTCCAGACTCAGATCCGTGCTCCTGATTGCACCTGTCCTCAGCAAGGCAGATACTCAAAGGCACAAGTGAGAGCCATTTTTTTCCCAACCCACAGTGGCACTCTGGCGAAGATTTGAGCTGAGGAATCTCCTCTTAATTGCCCCACATACTGCCCAGAGCTTGTCAGGAAAGCTATGACTTCAGATCTCAGAGTTAAGAACTTGGTACTTTTATTTATAGAGTGCATAATTTTGCTATCCAATTTTAAGCATAAAAAAAATCACATTAATTTACTTCTCTAAACCCACTTAAATCTTGATTACATCCTTGCCCACCAAGGAGGTAGGAATTCACTCATTCTTTCCTCTTCCCTAGCTCACATTGTACCTCAAAACAAGAAAAGGGTCTCTTGTCATCAATCCAGACTAGTTGCCACTGAGATGCTCAGTATCCAAGAATTTGAGGTCCATTTAAAGCCAAAGACCCCATCCCTCCTGGCCGAACCCCAAGATACTTTGCCTAAGACACATCTTTTAGAACTTAGTACCCTCATCCAGCGTCCACATGCTGGCCCATCTGCTGACAGGAGCCTTCTTGAGGCGTGTAGACAGTTGTCACCCCTTTCCTTCTTCTGGGGGCTGCTATGGCCTTTTCTGGTCCCTTTTTAGACCCCACTCTCAAGCCACAGACCACCTCTCCTGTCTTTGAGAGTTCAGCTCTTTTCAAAACAAAGATCCCTAATTGTGTGAGAGAGGCAAGGAGAGCCCCAGGTATTCAGGTCTCAAATCCTGCTTGCCTTCTGCAAGGGCAAAAGGAAAAGTATTTCTCTTTCTTTCTGAAACTTCTCCAGCCATGAAAGCAAAACACAAAGGTGAATGTCCAGAAACCAGCCTGCCATTTGTTTTTTTGTGCTTGTTGGTTTTTGTCTTGTTGTTGTCGTTTTCAGTTAGACTCTTCAAAAAGTATCAAACTGGAGCTGAAAATGGAAACACTATCTTCTTTCATCACAACTGCATGTTAGAGCGGGCAGGTGGACCAACACTTTGCAAAGATCCTTTGGTTCTTTATGCCTTTACAAGTAACTGCCTGCATTCCCCGTGGCCGCATTGGCTGCTCTGCGGAAAGCAGACCGTTACAGACTTCTGACCCGCAAAGCTTGTCATCCATCAACTCCAAGGATCACAACTGTTGAAACAGAGAACATATTTTCTCTATATTTTCATTAACTTCCAAATAAATTAAGTTTGAATTTTATCTTATTCATCAAGTTTTACCATGGCCTATTTCTCTTAGTACTTAAATTCTACAAATAAGGCTTTTCTTCCCGGAATTTTTAGTCATTCTTTGTCTTGTCACCAAACACAAAAGGCTTAGGGCAGCAGTTCTCAACCTTTGGTTCGCGACCCCTTTGGGGGTTGAACGACCCTTTCACAGGGGTCGCCGAAGACCATCAGAAAACACATATTGAATATATAATTACATTTTGTTTTTGTGATTAATCACTATGCTTTAATTGTGTTCAATTTGTAACAATGAAAACACATCCTGCATATCAGATATTTATATTACGATTCATAACAGTAGCGAAATTACAGTTATGAAGTAGCAACGAAAATAATTTTATGGTTGGGGGTCACCACAGCATGAGGAACTGTATTAAAGGGTCGCAGCATTAGGAAGTTTGAGAACCACTGGCTTAGGGGGTAAAAAGATCCTGTGCCATATACTAACCCAGGTCTCATGGGGAAACAGTGAGAATAAAACACAAGGGCCCTCACAGGGCTTTAGCATATTCAGCCAGGCCCTGTTCTAAATGATTCACATATACTGATTCCCCTAATCCTCATAGCAACCCTATGAGGTAGACGGTGTTCTTATCCCTGTTTCCTAGATAAGAAAAGTGAGGCACAGAGAAACTTGCCCAAGGTTGCACAGGTAGCAGGTGGCCCAGGCAATATGCAAGCCCAGGCAGTCCGAAATCGGTCTGTGACCTTATCATGGGGCTATGAATACCCCTTGTGGGGAAGTGTTAGGAAGGAAATAAATGATAATGATACAAAGAGTACCTGGGAGAGGCCTTTTCCCAGGTGTTGAGCAGGGAAGGTTATCTAGGAGGCAGCCTTTGAGCTAAAGAGATGAAGGATGACAAGGAGCTAGCTATCCAGGGAGTGGGGGGTGAGGGTGGAAGGGCATTCAGGCCAGGAAGAATGAGAAATACAAAAGCAAAGAGAAGAGTTGTGCAAGGGCAGAAAGGTGGCCTGTGTGGCAAAGTGTAGAGGGACAGGGAGATTAACACATGAGGAAGATGGAGAGGATGCTTCAAGAGCAATGAGAAGCCATCGACAATGGTTAAGTTGTGCAGGGACATGATCTGCGTTGTTTCTAAAGTCACTGGCTGCTGGGTAGCAAGGAGATGAGTGAGAACCTGGGATACAGGGATCTGGAAAGGGAGCTGGGCACAGAAGGTGAGTGGACCCTGTTGGGGCCAGGTGGCAAAAGATAAGGCTGGATGGATAAGGGAGGTTTGGTGCTCAGGCCATTCTGCCATCTGAAGAAGTGTGGACTTTATTTCTAAGAGCCAGGGAAGTCCTGAACAGGTTTAAGTGAAGAAGTTCTATGACCAGATCTGACTTTTAGGGGAGTTACTCCAGCCAGCGTGGAGAAAGCGCTTCAGAGACAAGACCTAGTCAGGAAGCTGCTGGGGACTGTTGCAAGGTGATGTGCACAGAAGGCTAGGGCAGGGGTTGCTCATCTACACAGGTTAACCAACCCAGGTGCTGTTAGAGCAAGTCAGAAAAGGGGCTGCTCTTAACGAACTTTCCAGAGCTATTTATGAGGAATATTTGGTGACCACCTGAACATGAGGAATGAGTGAATGGAAGGTGATAAAAGACCCCTCCATCCCTACTTCTGGCTTGTGGGGGTTGGACAGATGCTCTGTACTGAGATAGGACACCTGGACTTCCGGTGGGACAGGTTCAGTTTAGTACATATCGAGACTTCCAGTGGCCAAGTGGAAAAGCAGCAGGTGAATGGAAGCCAGTGACTCTTCTAAAGATGGGAACTGAATATCTGAAGAGAAATGGTAGGTTTGAACATTTCCTCAATCACCCCCTACTAAGTGTTGCAGTCACAACAAACCAGCACTGGAAACAGTCTGCATCCAAAGAAATAACACTCCCTTGAGGGCCTCGGGACAGGAGGAAATGGGCTTCAATTGCCTTTTGAAAGAACTGGACTTAGCATTGGCAGTCCTCAAGGGCTCCAAAAACGCAGACACATCCCGTGCAAACAGCTTCCCCTGACTCAGATCCAAAGAATCATGTGGAGTCCCCAGTCACCAGCATGTGATCAAGACAGCTTGAACTAAGACAGGCAGTTCTAACCCACGTGTTCACCTTCACCTCCAACACTGACTGTACACTGAGTTTCTCTTTATTGACTGTGAGATCTCTTGACCTCTCACAATTTTTCTTCAGAGATCTTTAGAGAAGAACACACAGTGGGTGTGCTCTGGGAGACAGGATTGCGAGATTTCTTATTATTACAAAGTTTGTAAGTTTTCACTCCTGCCAGTGCCCTGGAAATCATGGTGCTAGATTGGCCAGGGTCTCCTTCAGCTACGGTGAGAGGACAACCTATCTCACCCTTGAACAGTGGATGGATGATGAATGGATGGATGCTGGGAAATTCAGCCATCTATGAACTCTAAAAATTTTACCCCTGAGACAAGCTAGCTTTTGCCCCTTTCCTAAGCGGTGCCCCTGTCTACTTCGCCCTTTATTTTGTCAACTGTGTTTTGACAATTCATTGGGGGAAAAATGTGTCTGGGGCAAATTGAGCTACTGAAGCAATAAACATTTAGGCTTGCCCTGTGAATTGAGTTATTGTTCTTGGTAGGGCTATTCTCCCAGTTTGTTTCTTTTTTTTTTGCAAAGCGTACTTGTCAGGTTGTCCTCCCCTGGGGCCCGGAAATGGAAGTCTTCTTTCTCCAGTAATTGTTGCGAATCCCTGACAATAGTTACCTCACAGGAACTTCTGTTCCCAAAGAGTTGAAGGGAGATTAAAAATCAAGAAAATTGGGCTACTCAGGGGCGATACACCTTCATCCAAGCGCAGCCAAAGTCGCCTCTTCTTCCCGCTCACGGGGTGGGGTTTTTCTGTATATTTTTGCTCTCTCTCTCTCTCTCTCTCTCTCTCTCTCTCTCTCTCTCTCTCTCTCTCTCCTTGAATGAACTCCTTGCTGAGGTCTGTCCCAGGGAATCAGTTTTGGAAACTGCGCTCTGAGTTGGGCCTGTCCTTCATGGGAAGGAGGGGACAAAGAGCCGGACAGTGGCTTAGAGTCAGAGCCTTCTAGGTCTTGCATCACAGTCCATCTCTTCCAGCCCCTGGTGTTCATTCCTTTTCGAGGAAAGAGAAAATCCTTCTGGGACAGCTGCTGCTTATTGTAGTGAGTGCATTTTTTTCAGAACGTAAGCCCAAGCTCCAAGAGGGGAGAGAGGCAGCATCTTCATTCGCCAACACAATGTTTTGCAGAGGGATGGATAGTGGAGACTGTCTCCCTAACCTTACAGGGAATTCACCAGCTCGCTCACACCTTGGGTGGCCATCTACCCCATGGCTGCTTTTTTTGGAGGTTTGGGTCAGTGACGGGGGTTTTGACTCCCTGAATGGGGCAACGGCCAAGGCAGTGACCGGGTGTGCAGTGCTTGTCCAAGCATCTCTAAGCTCATGGAGCACGGCCGTGGATCCGCCGCTGCAAACGTGAAGTTCCTTGGCTCCCTGGGACGCGCAACAAATAAAAGGTAATGTGTCTTTGTTTCCCAGCCGTGATCGCAGGGAGGCGATGGACTGTGTAGTACTTCTGTGTCCATTTTTAAATGCTGGGCCGGAGAAAGGGACATGACATTTCTTAACGCAGGGCGTAGAATATATAATGTCGCGGATGTGACATTTTTCAGTGCAAACCCCACGTGTGACCCGCAGTATACTCCGTTCTGCTACCCCCCTCCTCCCCTACAGGCACTTTGCTTTGGCACCGAACTCTCTGAATTTACCCAGGGAGAAAGGGAAGGACATTGCTGTATGCAGACCAGGTGGGGTTTTTTAAAAAAACATTTTTATGGAAATGTCAGGGGAGTTCTGCCCTTTGGATGCAGGAGGGAGCATTTCAGACCAGGGTGGCAGGAGACTGGCGGCCGACCGCTGGCTGCCGGGGACTGCCAAAATGGACTGCTCTTTACATTCCAAATGGCTGCAGCAAGTTTGGTGCAGAAAGGGGAGGAGGAGAGGAGGAAACCCCCGTTAGTACGTGGTCATTTAAAAATGACCCCACGCAGTGCTTCTGTATTGCAGGCAGCTGCCCAAACGTTGGTACATATTGCATTTAGACAAGATTAACCAGCCCTGCACTTTGAAAGCTGTGTGGGCTGCCCGTGTGTAATCAGGAACTGCCTTTCTCTGATGCCTTGCTCGCAGAGTAACTGCTCAGGAGATTCAAGCAAATTCTGTGGGATTTCCAAGGGATTGCTGTACTAATAACTCTGGCTATAGCTACTTAATAGACATACTCATTCTGAAGGATGCAGCCATGCCCAGTCCCCGGAACCTCAGCTGGCTGAGAAAGGCCATCCCGTGCTGGAAAGGACTTCCTGACCCCACCGTGAATGGAGGAAGCTCTCTCTCCCCTATGAATGGAACATCCCAGCAGAGGCTGCTGCTGCTGCTGTTCTGGCTTCTTTCAGTTTGAATGGAAGGCATTCTCAGAACACCTTAGAAAGGCACGTTTCTGAATCCCAGCCGTTCAGGTTGCACAGCCTGTTCGGTTTTGGAGTCGTCTTGACTGTATTTAGACTCCTGGCCTGGGCGACTTGGTCTGCATTTACCTGATTGAGTTGAGAACACCTGCTCATAACCCCTTCCACCTCAGCATCCATAAGTCTCATGTTTTCCAAAAGCATGACTCTGACTTGTGGGAAAGCACCAGAGAGCCAGGAGCCAACTTCTGACTTCACCCAGGGAAGCCACCCCTGACCCTGGGGAAAGTACCTCAGGAGCTGGATGCAAAAGTCTATCCCTTGCTCTTACAGAACTGTGTGCCCTCCTTAAAATGTGCTACAAAGTGGGGTTTGAGGGAGAGCATGGGAGGACACATTTCATTGTTTTGTTTCTGGTCTTCAAATTGCTTCAAGTTCATTCATAAAATTTCCTCCTATTTCATTGGAGTCTGATTTAGGCAAGGCCAGAAAAGCAGACGTCCAGATCAGCAGAAATCTGATTTTGATCCTTGAAGTACTAGTATCACTTGTCTCTTGAAATCTGGAGTTTCAGGGGATGAACCATGTCTGTTGGCTGAGAGATCCATACTGGTGCAAATGAAATTTGGGTTTAGTTAAAGCACAAGAGGAATCCGGGTCCTGATGCACATAGGTCAGAATCCATTTGGTCCTGAGAGGTTAAATAGCACAATTTAATTGGAAGCAGTATTTGGACATGCTTTGAAATCAACACTATATTGTCTGGTCAATGAGTAGAATGTTGCCTTCAGATAACTTGAAATGAAGTAACACCTAACTCGTCAAGTTGTGTGGGTAGAAGTAACTTTTTAGAATAAACAACAATAATAGCCTTAAACTCTTCTTGTATTAAAGGGGAACCGTATCTGTAGAAATGAGGATCAGAAAATCTCTCTACTCTCTTTTGTTTTGACCAAGTATGATCTGCCCCTGCTACTGCTATAATCTTTTTGGCTCTCATCTTCAACTGATTTTATTAATAAGACTTGTTATTTATGGCACAGGGCCTCTGTGTAATTTGTAGACATTGGTGCCAAGTCCCCTGATAGCCTGGCAGGTGGCTTCTACCATTAGCATGATCTTGTTGTTGGGGAAACCAAGACCCCTTGAGGTTCAGTGAGTTGCTGATTTAATAGTCCATGAGAACTGCGTTACAGATGTGTACAGTGCTCCATTTTATCATAATAGCAAATTTTACAGTCTGAGGTCAAAGGCAAAGCCACGTATGAGGCCTTGCTTGGGTTCTAGAACTTGGAAAAAGCTCTGTGGAATAGAATGTATTCCAGAGGTGTGAAGGAAGGGCCCTTCAGTCAGCCCTGATGAGCTGAAGAAACAAGTGTGGCCTATTTGTGATGGCAAAGACAGTGATGAGATGAAAGATCCAGAGACTTGGGTATTGAGGGGACCTGTTGGGCTACCTTTGTCTTTTAGTAAGTGTGGGGTAGAGTGAGACCTTGTCCAAGGAAGAGCTTTACTGACTTTACTGCATACATATGTCATTTGTGGTCACATTATTGATGCCTCTATGTGTGTAAAGTAAAATACTTATAGTTCTGTTCACATGCCATATACTTATTTGTTACAAGAGTTGCATTTAGTCTGACAAATTGAATGACTGAAAAGATGAAGGAGCACTTTCAAATCTAAAGCATTGTTCTTAAAGATACTGCATATGTAAATACCTTTTTTAAAAAAAAGGACATTATAGCTTCTGGAGAACTTCCATTTAAATATTTAAAAATGAGAAACAGACATGCTAACAGTTAAATAGCTCATGGAATAATTTTAAACCACTCTATATAGTATGAGGGTGTATAAGTCTGGACTCATCAATGACTTTAACTAATAACTTTATATTTTGGATAGCACTTGATGTGTCAATAAAATCTGTGGCAGAAAATCTCTATTTAGGTGTATTAATTGTGGAAAATTCCAGCATTTCAATTAAAAATTGTTTCTGAGACTTCATAGGAAGAAAAACCATGGAATAAAGACCTTCCAATGATTATTTGACCTAAATTCTAAAAACTGTATTCTTCTTGAGCTAAAAGAGGTGAAAAGAGGAGCTGCTTTACCTGGACAGGATCAGCAGGTGCCTCAGGCCCACATTTCCTGGTGAACTCCAAGGACGCTGGCTATCTGTTCACTCCACCACGTCCCTTTCTGATTCTTTGCTGTCCAGTACTCTCTGCACATGGACTTAAAGCAACAAAAGAAGACATTGGGTGTTTCTAAAAGGCAGGAGTTGAAATAGCAAAGGAAGAGAAGAGATCATTCCATCGGCTATGTAGGATACATAGATACTTGAACTTTTCCTACAATAAGCTCAAAGAGTAAACGAATCTGGGGAAAGTGGCCACTAAAAACCGAACTTGTTGGGGAAGGGTGTTCATTGCAGCCATCATCAGCCTGAATCACCTTGGTAGTGGCTTACATTTATTTGATTGCTTCTCCCAGGCCATGTAATCTCAAGAGCTGGTTCACTAGCTCCCCTGGGCTGCAGGGTTACCACTGCACACAAAGGCTTGCTGGTGTCACTACTCTCTTCTGGAAGAAGATTTCTGAATCAGCATAAACTGGCTTATCAAAAAGTCTCTCCAAGGCAGTTTCCTTTTGGTTCCCTAAATCCGTCAGCTGACACCCTTCCTCTGTCCCATGGGATCAGCATGTCTTTCTCTTATAAGGAATGATTTAGGCACACCCTTACACTTGAGGCAGCCTGTTCCACCGCTAATAGTGTTTTCCTAAAAATATCTATCATTACGCCTTTGTCAGAAGATGATCAGAGCTGTTTCTACTGTTTAGTGGATTGCATTCATGCTTCTCTAGGGTGCTGAATCAATTGTTAATTGATTCCGTGGAAATTAGGTATTTTCTCCCCAAAGAGAAAAGATATTCTTCTTGAACTACAGGTATAAATTACTGCTAAGTATAAAGGCCAAGATTGTTATAGGGAATTTGAGAGCTTTGGTTTAGTTCAGTGGCCTTATTACTACCAAATAATCAAGAAGCAGTGAGCTGGTAGCCTCCATTTGAACTGAGTGAATAACCCCTGTGCAGATATTCAAGCAAAGCTTAGTCTAATTCAGAAATGTAGGGTGTAGGATCCTGCTTGTTAGGAAGCCAGATCTCTATCTGTGGTGTTTGGGGGTGTTTTTGTTTTAAAATTAGAGCTCCAATTACTCCATGATGTATCCCAAGAAGAAACTAATTGTCCATGGTCAAGAACATTTGTACTTGTACACCTTTCTCCCCAAACTCTGACTATATCCTCATGCATCTTATTGCTATCCTAGCTTATTAGCAGTTGTTTGCCAATTCATGGTTACCACAGACTTTCTGTTCACTTAATGCTCACAGCATTGAATCCTCTGCTCATGTTGGACACTCAATAGATTTTGTAGGAGTAAGTCAAGCACTAAGTGAACCTTTCAGCCCACATTCCAACATCAATATATTTAGGTGTCTTTAGAAATCTGGAAATCCCGGTGATCTAAAGTGAAATATCATCTGTTAGGTCCTCCTGTGTCTGACCTTTTCCTAGTCCATCTTGTGGTAGGGCCCCTTTTCACAGTTAGCAATACCTTGCCAACCTTGGGGCCAGAAGTCTTGGTACTGATGCACAATACCAAACCATTAACAGTAACTTTCACTTCGAATTAGCCCAAAGCTGTCCCCCAAATTTGAGGCTATAACTTCCCAATTTTCATCAGAATCAGCCTGTTCTTCTGGTGATGCAGTCTTCTTCACAGGGCTTTTGCCTTTCTTTGTCCTTGCTGGGTGAGGAATGCATGAAAAAAATGGCGTGTAATGGGGAATTAGATTGATAATGCATGACAGCGAATGGAAATAATAATCGGAGAGTTGCCAGGCTGTGCCATTCATAACCATAAAATGCACAATTATACTCTCACCACATGCCTGTGAACAAGTATTATAGATGTGACAAACGCGAACTAGGAGACCAAATAGTGTGGAGCCATCTGGAGCTGGGCGATATACCTACAAACTGAGCTGGGAAGTGCAGTGTGGGCTTACCCATTTCTCTGCTCCCACTGGTTACCCCCAATAAATATTGGAGATTTCTTTCTCTTTCTTGGGGTGGGGGTAGGGAGAGAGGGAAAGAGGGAAAGAGGGAGAGAGGGAGAGGGAGGGAGAGAGAGAGAGAGGAGGGTAGGGAGAGAGGGAAAGAGGGACAGAGGGAGAGAGGGAGAGGAGGAGAGGGAGGGAGGGAGAGAGAGAGAGAGAGAGAGAGAGAGAGAGAGAGAGAGAGAAGAAAGGCGGGAGGGTGGTGAGGATAAGAACCAGACTGGAGCTGAACACAATGGAGGGCAGTGTTCTGCCTTCTCAATCCCCTTTTATTGGGATGGCTGAGTGTTTTGTAACAGAGTAACTACAGAGTGACCAGTAGCACAGATGTAGCCTGTAGGTCTTGGCAGGAGAGCTGAGGCCTCGAATACAGCAGAGTAGCAGGGGCTGAAGTCACACCAGATGTGCAGTGTTGTCTACGAAGCATGCACAGACGATATTTGGGGGTTATCAGTCAAGTCAAACATTTCAGATGGATGGAGTCTTACAATTAAAGGTGGATATATAGATCATTTTTGCAAATGAGGAGCTGCTTACAGATGTTTGGGGACCTTGCCAGGGTCTTAGTTGCAGTGCCAAGACTAGAGTTCCTGCCGCCTGACAGGATTTATGTGATGCAGCCCGGTATGGCAGATTGAGTGGAGCTGTGGTGTCATTGAGCCCTGGGTTGATTTCTGGCTCTGCCCCTTAGTAGCTATGAGGCCTTGGGTGAATTACTGAATCTCTCTGAGTCTCAGTTTGTTTGTTTTTTATTTCTAAGAAAAGTTATAGTCAGAGGAGCCAGTGAGATAATATCTGTGAAGCACCTATCACAAAAAAAATATGGGAGACTCTTAAAATAAGAAATTTGTCTTTGTATTCTGTACTTTGAGTTTGGCTTGCTTTTGTCACATGGCTAACAATGCTAACTTGGTGGCGGGGGGAAGGGGGCGAAATTGGAACACATTGGGGTGTAAGAAGGCCAGTCGGCATTGAAATGGAGATACTTCTGAAATAAATGTTACCTCCTTACCTACAATCCTGATGTGAATTTTATAAAGAGAAAGTTGCATTAAGGGGAACGACCCTTAGCTCTGATATTTCATAAATGTCACCTGGCCTTCCAGGAAGGATTTTGCAGATAAAGGCATCACCCTAGTGTTCCTTACCTTATTGGGACAGAGAAGGCCTCCTTAGCACGGGAGACCTCACGGGAGTCCCCAGTGAGTCCTGGAACATCAATAGGAGAGGGCCAGTTGCGGGTGGGGGAGGAAGAAATATGCTTTTGCCTTTGTACTAATGGATCCCATCACCCTGCCTTCTGAAAGTCTTCAATCTTCAAAAATCATCAGAAAGCTCTTAGGACTTTAACTTGAAAACATTTGAGAATAGAAACAAGAATTACCCATGGTTTGTTAATCAGCGGTATTGCCATTTCTTTCCTTAGAAACAAAAGCAAAAATCCAAATATTGTTTACAATTCTTTAGTTACTTCCATTCATTGCCATTAAGTAGAAATATTTTCAACTCCTGTTTTCTTATTTATGTTTCACCCAAGTAATTAGTGCAGCAAGTTAATGACAGAAATAAGCTTCGGACAGAGAGTGGCTTGGATGCCCATGGGAGTTTTGTTCCCCATTGCACCCAACACCTGACCACGCACATACTGGGAGTTTCCTTATGGCATGAGAAATCAACTTACATAATAGGCATCAAAAATTATTCATGCACTTAATAGCCTCCTGGGTGTTGGATAAAATAAATCAAAATCATAGGTGGCCCATCTTCTGGAGATGGATTTAACAGGCACACACAGGCAGCAGAATCAGAGCATCACACAAGTATAAAAACAGGGTAAGTATTTATAGAAGATTATGGCTACATCCAGGACAAGGGTATATTTTAGGTGAAGCCTCAGAGACAGCTTGTGGGCATCATTTGCCTTGACAGGGTGGAGTGTGTCTGTCATCTTAGGGGGAAATCATAACCTGGTATTTGTTTGTGGTTCCTTTTTTCTTTATTGTGGAAAATATGGTTTCTGTCACCCACCACAGTTTGGTTCTTCTGCCATCCAGTTCCTAAGGCTGTATGCTTTTTAGAGACAGAGATCACTAACTTCCCACTTGGAAAGATATCCAACACTTAGAGAATAAAACCCCAAACCACAGTCTTTTGTATTTTTTAATTTTGTAAAAATTTTATTGATTTGAGAGAGAGGAAGAGGGGTGGAAGAGAGAGGTTTGTTGTTCCACTTATTTATGCATTCATTGGTTGATTCTTGTATGTGCCGTGACTGGGAGCGAACCCGAAACCTAGGCATAGCTGGTTGATGCTCTGACCACCTGAGCTACTGTCCAGGGCCAATCCTCTGTGTTGTATACAGCTAGAGTCTTCTTTTCTTCTTGTGGATAGAATTGATCACGTTCCTAGAGAACTGACAAAACCCAATGGAACAATTCCATAAACTGTAAGTTTTATACAGTGGTTTTTGGTTTGATAGTGGAAATAGAAAAAAGTTGTTATGTGAGCATATTTGCTTGTTGTAGGTAAGAAAGGTGCGAGCAAGGATGGTGAGTTACACAGCCGTCTCTGTAGCCCTGAAGGGGAGGATGAAACCAACACAAAGCATAATTCACCCCTTTTCATCAGACCCTCACTGGGGGAGTTTGCCAGTCAGATGGGCTTTGCAACAGCTGATTCTTTGGCTATTTATCAACTTTTCCTAAATATGATTCCCCAGAGGAGCCTCCCTCTGAGGTATACCAGAGTGAGCAAATGCTCTCCTGAGTTCCCCTTTGTTATTGGAGCTCCACCAATGGGTTTTGAATACTCCTGTTTCTCTTCCTCCTAGTGCTTAAAAATCATTGTCCCATGATAATGACTTATTTGCTGCATTACTAGAATTTAACTCTTCTGGCCTTTTACAATACATTTCTCTAATGCCTTGTTCATGTTGCCTTCCCAAATTCTTTTGGAGTGAGGTGTCCACTGCCACCATCATAGTTCAGGCCCCCCCCCTTTACCATCTCTCTCTCTCTCTCTCTCTCTCTCTCTCTCTCTCTCTCTCTCACACACACACACACACACACACACACACACACACACACACCGTTGCCTTTCTCAAGCACATTTGATCTTTTCTGGACATCAGCCTCTTGCAAATGCTTGTCCCTCCGATCCTTCTCTGCAAGATACCCCTGCTCATTCCGTAATTCCAACTGTCTGCTGCCTCTCCTGTTCCTCCAAGCAGAACAAGTCTTCCTCCTGTATTCTCCCAAAGCATCCTCAGATATCTGTTGCAATGATCTTTGTACATATATCTCTTCATAACTTTATTTTTTAAAAAATTTTTAAAAATTATTTATTGATTGTGTGTGTGTGTGTGTGTGTGTGTGTGTGTGTGTGTGTGAGAGAGAGAGAGAGAGAGAGAGAGAGAGAGAAGTATAGATTTGTTGTTCCACTTATTTATGCATTAGTTGTTTACTTCTTGTATATGCCCTGTCCAGGGATCGAACCTGAAACCTTGGAACATAACAGAACAACACTCTAACTGACAAAACTACCTGCCTGGGCTCTCCCCATACCTTTCTAAGGGAAGGACCGTGCCTTATTTATCTCTGAGTCACAGCACCTAATAGTATGCCTCTTGTTTGGTAGGTGCTCAAAATTGAGTAATAATTTCACGTATATTGTGTTTCTCAGTTTTTGTTTGCACATAGCTACAATGATTTTCTCCCTGCCTAGGCCTAGTGTTCTTACCTGTCCTTCCCTCCCTATTTTTCAGCTCAGACTACTCTCTCTGCACATTTCTTATCAAAGAGAAGAGAATAAAGATGCAGCACAGTTATCCTTTACATGGATATAGCCTTGCAAACCCCAGCTGGCAAAATAACAGAAAGTATCTGAACACCACAACTCATTCATTCATATGGTTAGTCAGTCAACACACACTTGGTATGCCTCTGTGTTTCAGGAATGTGTCAGTGAACAAAACTGACAAAAATTCTTTCCCTCAGGGAGATTGCATTCTAAGGGGAAGAGACAGGTGACAGACTTAAATAAGTAAATTATATAGTGTGTTAGAAGGTGGTAATTGCTGTGAAGAAAAATAAAGCAGAGAATGGGAAGTACAGCAAGGTTGCTGTTTTAGATACAGGAGTCAGATGAAATACTATGGAAAGATGATAATTGAGCAAAGCTTTAAAGGATGTGAACATGCCCTGGCCATTTGGCTCAGTGGATAGAGCATCGGCCTGTGGACTGAAGGGTCCCAGGTTCGATTCCGGTCAAGGGCATGTACCTTGGTTGCGGGCACATCCCCAGTAGGGAGTGTGCAAGAGGCAGCTGATCGATGTTTCTCTCTCATCGATGTTTCTAGCTCTCTATCCCTCTCCCTTCCTCTCTGTAAGAAAATCAATAAAATATATTAAAAAAAAATAAAGGGTGTGAACAGATGAGTAAGCAGTGTGAGTGTGTCTGGGGAGCACATTCCAGGCAGAGGAAAGAACTCATCAAAGGCCCAGAGTAGGGAACAGCAAGGAGATGAGTGTGGAAGAACACACCAAGCAAGGGAGCACAGAGGTAGGACTCCATGGGGCCTTGAAGACTCTGCACGGAGGCATGGGACCACTGCAGAGTGTGGGTCTGGGGAGCACCCTGATAGCACTTGGGCCACACAGGGATGGGAAGGGTGCTATGGGGGAACCAGACTACAAGGCAGGCAGAGGTAACAGCAGGGTGGCCAGGTGGGTGGCCATTGTAAGAATCCAGAAAGTGATGAAATGATGATGATGATGAAAAGTGTTCAGGGTATGGATATTTTAAGAGAACCAACAAGATTTTCTGGTGGGTTGTTGTAAGATATGAGATGAAGAGAGAAGTCCAACATTTTGGGGCCTAAAGAACAGTACATGGGGATAGAAGGTTGGTATTATGTAAGAGGTGAAAGCTGTGGCTGAGGTGGTTTGGGGAGAATACAAGTCAGGAATTCTGTTTAGGACAGAGAGTTTGGGATGTTGAGGGATATACAGATGGAGGTGCTGAGTGGGCAGTTTGTATGCACTCATACAAGCCTGGGAAAGGAGAAAGTCTGAGTGGAGATATAAAGTGGGTCTCAGCCATGTAGAGGTGATACTTAAAGTCTCCATGGCTCAGTCTTGAATTTGACACATCTGAGAAAAATTGTAATTACCAAACTTCAAATAAAAAGAACATACGATGTAAAAAAGGAGGTAATACCTGGAAATGTGAAGAACCCCAAGAGATGTGCTTTTGTGCAAATTGAAATCTCCTTGTCATCCTGGTGGTCTGTCTCTTTTTTAAAATTTAATTTAATTTTTTATTAATTTTAGAGAGGAGAAGGAAGAGAGAGAGTGGGGGGAGAAAGAAAGAGAGAGAGAAACATCGATTGGCTACCTCCCATATGTGCCCCAACCGTGGATCTAAACTGCCACCTAGATATGTGCCCTGACTGGGAATCGAACCATCACCTTCTGGTGTACAGGAAGATGC
This sequence comes from Myotis brandtii, assembly GCF_000412655.1. Classification (NCBI taxonomy): domain Eukaryota; kingdom Metazoa; phylum Chordata; class Mammalia; order Chiroptera; family Vespertilionidae; genus Myotis; species Myotis brandtii. The sequence continues at coordinate 1,371,047 of NW_005370156.1, forward strand.
TCCAACCAACTGAGCCACCAGGCCAGGGCAATGTCTCTTTTTTGATATGTGAAGGGAACATCTCTGACTCACATGTTTTAAATGAGTTTATTGATGTATCATCCTATATAATAAAGAGGTAATATGCAAATTGACCATCATGCCCTTGCACAAGATGGCCGTCCCATGTGGTCACAAGATGGCCGGCAGGGGAGGGCAGTTCGAGGTGACCAAGCCAGCAGGGGAGGGCAGTTAGGGGCAACCGGGCAAGCAGGGAAGGGCAGTTGGGGGTGACCAGGCTGGCAGGGGAGCAGTTAGGCGTCAATCAGGCTGGCAGGGGAGTAGTTAGGGGGTGATCAGGCTGGCAGGCAGAAGCAGTTAGGGCCAATCCGGCAGGCAGGCAGGCAAACAGTTGGGAGCCAGCAGTCCTGGATTGTGGGATCGGGCTTAAACTGGCAGTCGGACATCCCCTGAGGGGTTCCAGATTGGAGAGGGTGCAGGCTGGGCTGAGGGACACCCCCCCAGTGCATGAATTTCGTGCACCGGGCCTCTAGTTGATGTATAATAAACTGCACATATTGAAAGTACATATCCAGTTTGATAAATCTTGACAAATGTCTACACCTGTGAAACCATCTCTGCCATCAAGAATTATAACTTCATGCTTTCAATCAGTCATATTAACTAAGACTTTTGTGTTTAAAGCTCCATGCTAGACACTAAAGGATGTCAGATGCAATCACTACCCCTGCCTCATGGATTTTTACTGATTTAAAATTTTGGCTTTCCTTATCCAGTGATCTAATCACAAACTTATTTCCAGGGCTTTTCTGAAGCACATGCTGAAAATACACTCAAGTTTGGTTACCAAAGTGTTTGAAAATACACACGTACACCCTTAGACACTAGGAAAGAGGAAAGATTAGGAACCCTGCCATCTGTTAATCAGTTCGGATACAGGAAAAACATATTCCTCCTACCTTCTTTTGTGGAAACAGCCCAAACAGTAGGCTCAGTCTCATCCTTTTTCACTATGTGTAGTCAACACAGTAATTATCTCCTGCCAAAGCTTTGAGCAATTGTTCTGTGTCCAATTAGAATTTTTGATTTGCCTAATAGATACCACATAACATCTTTATTGCTGCAACTGCTCACTAATGACAAGCGCCCTGGATAGCCTTAGAACTCCCATTTGCAATGTCCATTGCATTAGAAGGCACTCCATGATTTCCTGTGACAGCATTTATATCAGAGAATGGGGTGAAAGGAAGGAACCTCCTTTGGTTCCAGAATCTTCTTTCTCCCCCTCTCACCCATCTCCATCTCCTTTCCTCTCCCAGCCTCATGCCCCACCCCCATTTTAACTGTTTTGGGGGAACAAATGCATCTGCTCTGGAAACTTGTCCTGTGCCTGGAGCTGGGGCAGCAGGAGCAGGTCCCTGGGAGGCGTCTGGGTGGTTCATGGGCAGCTGGCCAGTGTTGAAACCTCAGACAAGATGAATGGAGGGAAAAAACTGCCAGAGCGGCTTGAGTAAGCGGGAGAAGTCCCTGCCAGCGAGGCTCCAGCAGAGTCCTTCCCAGAGAACTCGGGATATAAACATGCAGGCTCCAGCCCAGATGGACTGCCCCATACAGACATCAAAGGTAGCTGTAAAAAACATTCCTAATGTAAGCACTGCAGGCTCCCAGACTCTCCCTGCACCTTTTATCAGGGTGTTGGGTCGGGGAGGGGCAAGGGTTTGCTGAACCTTCTGGAGCTGGGACCACCCTGCAGGACTGGTGGCTCTCCAGATCTGGAATACCCCTGTTCCTCGGATCTTCTCTGCTGTGATGACACTGGGAATTTGGTCCGAATTAAGCATGAGTTTCACGAGGGTCAGCAATCGTGAAGTGCTTCCTTGGAAGCCTGGAACACTTGACATCTGGGCACAGGGCCCCTGGATTTAGGGCACAAGTGGCTGCTTCCTGTCCCATGCAGGTTCTGTGAAAGCAGGTGGCCTGGAGGGCCGCCCCACTTTCATCGTGGCTGTTCTCCCACTATGTTTTAAGAGTCCCCGGAGACCTAGTGATGGAATTCCAGTGGCTTCCAGATGGTCTAGAATACTGTTTCAGTCCCCATCGGCTCTTCCCACCCCCAGCACATAGATCCCAGGGCTAATGGAGAGTTTGACTGTAGTGATACACAAAGAGAGTTGTTTATGGGAATGAAAACCCATTCCTAAATTCTTATCTCTGTGACAAGACCTCTAGCTCCTACTAATGGCAGATCAATGTCAATTCTGCTCATTCCGCATGTGGCCATGTGGATAATATAAACTACAGAGAATGTGCATGTTCCTGAGCCTGTATTTAGGGGTGTATTTCCATAGAATAGGCAAATTAAATCACATCTTGCTGAATGCAAATTAAGTTGATAGTACTATATTTTGGAATTGATATATAAGGATATGTTATTTTAATATATATTTATTAATTCATGTAAATATTATAGAGTGCCTATTATGTTTCATTTTGTTTCAATCACATATCTAGTATGTCATTTTAATGTCAACGAAATATTTACAATGGAAATGTGATAGGCCTGGCCAGTGTGGCTCAGTTGGTTGAGCATTGCCCCATGCACTGAGAGGTCTCTGGTTCCATCCTGGGTTGTGGGCTCGATCCCCAGTAGGGGGTGTGCAAGAGGCAGCCTATCCATGGTACCTTCTCACATCAATGTTTTACTCTCTCTCTCTTCCTCTGTCTCTAAAATCAATAATTTAAAAAAAACATATTTTTTAAATGTGATAACTTATTGCTTAGTAAGACCTATAGTTGTAAATAGTGTTTTCTCACCCTACTAATCAAACATAAGCAAAAAAATTACAAATTAATTTAAAATAACACATTGAATTTGATATTGGAGCCAAATATGTAAATTCATGTTACCAAGAAAATGTGATGGAGTTATTGGTTATCAAATACACAAATGCTAAACCAGCAGCAGATACACAGTCATTTCATACAACATTGCATTTAAATAGAGGACATTTGATTGTACATTTATACAAAGGAAATTGGTAGGAAAATAAGGTAGAAAATATGTTTGTGCCTACTGGTCTGTAGTGTGAAATTTAAAAAAAAAGTCTTCTGAAGCAGTAAATAGATGATGTGGATGTTTGTTTTATCAAACTACATGTAATAGTGTAACAGGAAACATTATAAGTAAATATCTGAGTTATTAGAATGAATGTATTTTCTTGGAATTCTTGTCTGTAGGTGTGCACATGTGTCCATGGCTTAGAGAATGTCTGGCCCACCTTCCCCCAGAGTTTAGAAATCCTTTCTACAAGAGCCCTGGCTAATGATCTTCTGTCCAGTCCTGATTATTAAAGTGATGATGGGGCAACCCTTTCCATTTTGAACAATGATGCCTGTTTGACAGTTCGTCCTTCTGTTGAATTCAGATGTGTCTTCTGGAACTTCTACTCATTGATTCCATTTCTGCCAACCAAAACAATGTTTTCCATCATCCAATTTAGTCATCAAATTAGCATAAAATCATCAAATTGGCAAGTCTCCACATCCAGGCATGCCCAGGACAGTCCAGTTTATACCTGTTATCTCCAAAGAATCAATAATAGCTCCCTTTCACTCACAAAAGCATGTTGGCATGGACAGTAAATTATAGGGCACCCTACCCAGGAGTCTTTGCTATTTAGGCTAGTAGGCACTTTTCCCATCAGTCCTGAGGGGACATGGCTTCCACAGCTTTGCCCAGTCTGATTACTCTACTTTGGCCTTGCTCCAGATTCTTTCATTTCCTACATAAAAGATGGTACCCAGAATTGAACACAGATTTCCAGAAATGGTTTAACCATATTCAAGTGGAGTCCACTTATTTTCATTATTCAAAATACTATGCTTCTGGCATATGAACTAAGAATAGGACACAAAACTATAAACAACGTGATCCCAATTGAAAAAAATTGAAACTACCATCTAAACCTCTTTGTCAACTGTAAACTAGATCAGCGTACTCTCCATGACTGTTTACAAATCGTTGGGGGATAATACACACTGAGAAAGACAGCTTATGTTTTAGTATCTCTTCACAGTTTTCCAAGTGCTTGTCTATCTTCTTAGGCACCGAGCCCTCTTTCCAAACACCCCTTTCTGCATCAGTTAGAATTAAGTTGATTGGAAACAATGGTCAGTGGCTACCTATTATTTCATCAGTGATTTTGTCATCCTCAGACCCTTAGATGTATGATTGCGCCTCCTTATTACTGTTACTGTAGATAAGGCTCTCCCAATCTATTCCTCATTGTTTGTCACCAACCCACCACTTTGCTCCAGCTCTACTGTGTGGCTCATGTTTCCAGAACATGCTATGTTCTCTTCCATTCCAGGCCTTCTTATATCAGGTTGCCTCTGCCAGACGTCCTGCTCTGCAGATACCATTTCTTCATCTGAGTATTGACCAATTCCCCAGGTGTGAGTTTGGGCCCCCTCCTTTGCCCCATAGCATCTTACACCCACATGAATTACACTGTAACCACCTGTTTATTTGGGTAGTTTCTCTAGTGTACATAGAAGTCCCTTACGTAGGGGAACAAAATTGCATCCATCATTATCTATAATAATAAAAGTGTAATATGCTAATTAGACCAGACAGCTGAACGACCTTCTGGACGTCCTTCTGGATGTAGGTGCCGTGGCGGGGGCCGAGGCAGAGGCGGTTAGGGGCGATCAGGCAGGCAGGCAGAGTGGTTAGAGGTTATCAGACAGGCAGGCAGGTGAGTGGTTAGGAGCCAGCAGTCCCAGATTGCGGGAGGGATGTCCAACTGCCGGTTTAGGCCCAATCTCGCTGCGGGATCGGACCTAAACCGGCAGTCAGACATCCCCTGAGGGGTCCCGGATTGTGAGAGGGTGCAGGCCGAGCTGAGGGACTCTCTCCTCCGCCCCTCCCCCCGCCGTGCACGAATTTCGTGCACTGGGCCTCTAGTGTTTAATAAGATGCCTGGCACATGATGAATGTATCATAAACACTTGCTCAATGAACACACTATAGTGGCCATTATTACATATAATTATTAACCCTTTTCTCCTAGTTTGTTAGCATAGATTACTCTCTTGATTACTAGAGAGATAGATCTCTTCTCTAGAAGAGATATTACTGAGTCAAAGAATATGAAAGTCATTTGCATTTTAGTTTTATTTCCTGTAGGGTACTAGTAGTCTTCCAATAAATTTGTAATTATACACGAATTAAAAAATTTTATCTTTAACATATTAACCCCTCCTTATAGTTGTTGTCATCCTCTCCCCAAAGTTACATTTGTTGTTGTTTTTTCCTTTTGCTTACTGTGCCTGTGGAGTAGAATTATTTTTAATGTAGTCAAATCCTTAATTTTTTTTCTATTGGCTCATCCATTGCTTTTATGCGTAGAAAGGTCTAATAAATAATAGCCTATGTATTTTTTAAAAAAATATTTTTATTGATTTCAGAGAGGAAGGGAGAAGGAGAGAGGTAGAAATATCAATGATAAGAGAGAATCATTGATGGGCTGCTTTCTGCACTCCCCCTACTGGGGATAGAGACTGCAGCCCGGTCATGTGCCCTGATGAGGAATCAAACCAGTGACCTCCTGGTTCATAGGTCAATGCTCAACCACTGAGCTACACTGGCTGGGCACCTGTGTATTTTTAATATATGACTTTATGAACCACCTGGAATTTATTTTGGGGAACGAGGTGCAGTTGGTTTATATTCTTTAGTAGTTAGTCCTACCATTTCCTGTCTTGGTTGAGAAGATTGAAACAAAACAACTGAATAGTTCAGTGGTTCATCTTTTAACAGAAATTCATTGGCTCCAAATAATGAAAACATTCTTTTCTTTCATCTTTTTGCTTTGAACATATCTTTAAAGGTTCTTTTATTGGCCTTAGACTTTCCTTGTTTTAAATTTCTGTTTGGTTTTCTACCTCTGTCCCTATAAGTTTCTGACACTCCTCATCTGTGGACATAATATATATAATATGCTGGGCCCTTGACACATCGTATCTGTAAGGCTGAAATCTAGTCTCCTTTGGGAGTTCTCCATGCAGATACTTTGTGTTCATTGAGCATATCAATCTTAACTTTTTCACTCAATTTTATTTTTACTGTTATCAAATTTTTACTTTCAATGTCTTCACCTCATACACATGATACTCTGTTAGGTGCATAAAGACAACCTTATCTTTTTATATGGAATTTTAAAAACTGTTTTCTTTGAGTCTGTGGTCCCCATCTGAATAACCCATCAGGTCTCCTTTTCAACTATAAAAATTCCAAGTGCAGTCATCAAAACCCCAAAAAGGGTACCTATTCTCCTTTTCCTTTGGAAAAACTCATCTTCGTTCCACCCCAAACAGTCTGTCACTAAGATAGTGAAGCTAGGACTCCAGAGACCAGGTATTTGCCCTCATCTTTCCTCACTCTAAGGAGAATGGTGGGTGTTAGAAGGGAGTATAGTTCTTGTTGCTCCTTTGCATGTTTTGTTTCTTTGGGGTTTATGCCTCACTCAGCCACCTTTAAAGGATGTCTGCATGGATGCTGTGCTGTGAACAGTGTGTGTGTAAGAAGAACGCCCTGAACCTGCCCAGGGGAACAGGCGCAGCCTCCACATTAGCAAGAGGTCTTCTTCTCCTTTGTTAGAGGGCAGTCTGTGGCCTGGCAGTCCTTGTTGTCCTTGGAGGTATTACCCCACATGTCACTCACTGACTCTCCTAAACCCCCATTCCTAGGCCAGCTCCAGCGATCCTTATATCAGCCCTCTGTCTTGATGATTGCCAGCTAGCCCACGATGACCCTGAGGAGAAAGTGGGACCTCCAGGAGCCCTGTTGGATGAGCTGCCCCTCTCTAGATAGGACCAGGGCCCCACAGAGCTCCGTCTGTGAAGGCCATGTGCTTGCTCAGCACTAGGAACATCCACCCAGAGGGAGCCTGTCCTGACCAGCCCCCTCTCCCTCCCTGCCACAGTAGCAGAAAATCTGGTGTGAGGGACAGAGAGCTGCAGCCTCACTCGCCATCCTGATGGAGGGTGTGAGGAGGGTCGGGGTACATTGGGATGAGTACACTTTCTGACACTCCTGCCCGAGGCACCTCGCACGCCCTGACTAGACTTCTGAAGGTGATACTGATTGAGAGCCCACTGTACTCCAAGCAGAGTTCCACACTCTTATGTGCATTAGTTATTCCTCACAGCTGCCCCTGAAGGTTGGCACTAGTATGGTCTCCATTTCCTAGACTAGGGATTGAGGCACAGTGGGTGCAGTGACTTATGGAGGGTCACATACCGCTCCCCCTGGTGAAGCCAGGATAAAAGAGACCCAGCATCAGAACCCACAGCCCGACCCCCATGCTCTGTGGGTCACAGTGCATGGCCTGGGAGGGGCCGCTGGGAGGGGCAGAGCCTGGCATCCGGTGCTATGGCGGGAAGCTGCCAGATGGGATGGAGACGCCCATGGAGAGGAGAAAGGGTGTGTCAGCACAGCTGAGTCTGCACAATGTGCTCCTCAAGCCAGTGCTTCTAAGAAGTGGGATGTGGTTTCTTTGATCACCCCTGTGTCTCCAGCACTTGGCTCAGCACGTGGTGTAGAGTAGACAGACAGGGGTGGTCCTTTAAGGACATGAGTGAAAAAAAGTGTTTTCCAGGCAAAGGAGACAGCATGGGCCAGGCCCTGATGCATGGGAGAGCATGGCCCTTGGGGAAAAGAATTATGAAGTCCAGGATGGCTGGCTCTTGGGACTGAGGGGACAGGGAAGGAGAGCATTTAAAAATAAACAGAGATGAGGTTAGGTGAGGCCAGATCTCGAAGGATGTGTTATTCAGTATGAAGATATCCGTCTCTCACAAATGGTAGGACAGTGCATAATGAGGGAAAGATGTTTTGCAACAACCTCAGAAATCTCCTCCTCAGGCCTTGAGGACTCTGCTCTCTACACTGTTTTCATCTTCTGTTACCCCTCACCCTCCATTCCGATTGCACAGGACTCCCTTTCCCTTGGGAGGAAATGCCCAACTCCCTTTCCCTTGCAAGGAGTAGGCACTCTTCCCATCTCTGACCCATCTCCGAAGGAGGAGGAGGAGGAGGAAGAGGAGGAGGAGAATTAAGTCTCTATATCTTCAGAAACTCCAGTCGCTCCAATCACAGAACCAAAGTTGTCTGGGATTCTAAGCCTGAGTAGAAAGCAAAAGCCTGCAGATTGTGTGAATAAGTGTTTATAAGTGGATTTAATGATATATTTGAACTGGAGGTAAAAGAAAATCCTGTCAGAAGATACTCTAGCAGTGGCAGAACCCAACTGTGACAGTCAAGTTACTGTTCTTTCGGTGCCCAGTTGGCTAAGTGCAGAAAGCGCCGACGCCTTCCTGGAGCCTTAACAGCACTTAACCCACGTGAGCTTACTGCTCTGTGCTCATCGAGTTGGTGCCGGTGATGTATAACCTGACTCCGGAGCCCGTGCACTCGGGTCTCTCAGTGTCCATTTTCTCCTGACCATTTCCTCAGAGGGTTGTCTCTCACACAGAGGAGCGTGATTGTCTGTAACACTCGACCTGAAATGCACCAGCCGGACTTTGGCCTTCCATATCTGAGACCCATCTGTCCAACCTCCATGTCAACAGCTTGTCCTCAAATATTGTGCAATGTCCCATTGGAAGGTGAAAAGAGTGCCCTTGCTTCCCACATCCCGCAGCTTAGCTTTGGGTTGGAGTTCCTCTTCCCTGGGATCACAGAAGACCATCACTGGAGCTCCTGGGTGTCCTTGCCCTGTTGTACCATCTGAGAGGATTGAGATGGATTGTCCTGTAGGATTTGTGGCTCCAGCTCACAGCAGTGGTCTTCAGGGCCGCAGAGTCATGATCTAAATCCAGACACAGCAGCCCTACCCTGTCCCCAATCCCTTAGTGACTTTTCTTCCTTTATTATCAGCAAAAGCCCCATTTCTTTTTGCTATAGGGAGTGAGGGAAAGGGAAGAAGAGAAGGAGAGGGGGAAGAAGAGGGGGAGCAGCAGCAACACTAAAATATGCTTTACAAAGATCCTCCAGTAAAACACTGGCCCCACTTATGACCTCATCAAATGCAAACTTGCAGAGGGATGAGCTTTGAGGAATGCAAGGCTATTTGAAGTTTTATATTACAGTACATTGGCATGTGAATTTGTTTCTAACAGAGGCACTCACTTAAATCACTTTCATCTGGGTTTTATAAGTTACAACTGTATTGAGGAGCAAAGAGCTTCAAGGACAGGCCTGGAGCCTTCTTTTAAATCCAGGAGACTCATGGGAAAGACAGAGGTGGGATAATTTGCCAGAGGTCATGGAGCAAAGTAGGGGCAAGGTCTTTCTCTCTGCATTGGATTTCTGGTGTCTAGCATCTTGTGTCTCCTTTCCTTCCATTATCATCTTATATGTCACTTAAAGACAAAAAAAGATAAGCTTGAGATAAATCAGAGAGAGGGAAAAATCAAAATAAAAATGGACACTATATCTTTAACCTTTAACGGTTATGAGCAGAGACCCCTTATGTTCTGTTATCACATTACAATATGATATTACATTATAATAACTGTGATTATATCTGGTATTTTCATGGTACGGGATAAGTGTGGGCAGCAAATGGGTGAATATTTTTCACAAATTTTTATTTGCCTGAAATCCTTTCTACATATGTATTTGCTGTTTGAGTTTCTTGAGGCCACTGTGATCGTATCACATTCATTCCTTTTCTGGATGTGACAGGTTTTGGATTACTGAGAATTTGTGATCTTGCGACGTTTTGGGACCCAGATGGGTGGTAGGGCCTCATTTGTCTGCAGAGGAAACTGAAGTGGAACAAGGGAGGGTTCATGGTGAGTTGACCCCGAGAGCAGATGCTCCCACAGAGAGTTGCACTGGGAAGTTGTAGTCATGTGTCTGGAATTTCCTTCTGAGCCTCGAAATGGTCTGGGTCAAAGGGCGCCTGTGAGGTGCTGCTGTAATACATCCGGATTCCTTGAAGTTCCCTGCCTTAAGGAACGTAATTGGGGAGGGCGTGCTGGAAGACTCGTCGCTGTTTGGGCCTTGGCTAGCATGCTCTTGAAATCTGAAGTCATACTTAACTGCACTTAAGTAAACCAAAGTTTGAAAGTCATACTTTCAAACACATGATGATAAAACTTTAAAGATAGGATTTCAGGTTGTTTGGGGGAACATGGATAGTTTTCCTAAATGAAGCATGTTTGGGAAATGTTAATTCTTCCTTTTTTACAACTCTAGTGGAGTCTTTAATAATTTTTATCTTATTATCTCATAAAGGTATTGTCTCTAAAATGAATGTGAATCATAACTTGGAAATTTACTGTGCACAGGGATGTAAACAAATAGGCATGTGGTAACGAGGTGAAAAGTGCTTTTGCAGGGCTGGGAACACTGCCTACCCAGGTCTCCTCCTGCCCACCCACCTCTTCTCCCCCCACTGCCCTGCATCTTAGAGATAATAATTTCAGTACAAATTAGCATTAGGAAATGCAATGATAATGTGTTAATTGAATAATTTTAGTTTTTGTTTTTATAAACCATTTGTTTTTTCTTCTAAGTTCAGGATCTCTTACCCTATAGTCATTCACACAGCTGCATTAGATTTCTAGGATGACGTTCTAAACAGTGGAGCTAGGGTTGTTTCTTCAGAGCACTTCCTCCACAGATATGTACCACAGTGTATAAATTATTTGGCAGGGGGAAAGAAAAAATGAGGAAGAAGACATCCAAGAAGTGGCAGAAAGAGAAAGGGAAAGAGGTGATACACAGGGTGTCCCCAAAAATGTATACACACTTTGAATAATTATAAAGGCAGTGTTTATTAAAGTACATTTCATTTTCAAAATTAATAGAAACTACAGACATTGTGTGTTTATATTTTTTGGGGACATTGTAGAGAAAAAAGTGGTAGTAAGAGGCATAGTATAATGGGTTTTACTTAATTTTGAATTTGAAGACAAAATATTCTTAATAAAGCATATTTTCACATGCTGAGCTTTCCATGTAAAGTAACCCCAAATGGCCATTTGGGAGTTGTCGTTGCTGGTTAGTTAGTTATTATTTGTTTCTTAGTTGATGCCCTGATGAGGGGGACTCCCCTGCCACATTTGGACAGCAGTGCTTCCCACCATCAGTAATAAATTAAGCTACTGTAGACGGATGCTCTCAAATGGAGATATTTATAATTCCCCCTTTGAGATGCTGGGTTTCCTGAACTGCTTCTGGTCACAGTTGGCTTCCTATTAATTCTGCCTGCAGGGAGAGAATGTGTCAGACTTTCAATCTTCAGATTTCTGACCTATGTGACAGTTGTAGTTCTCATTGGTAAATTAATTAATTTGATTTAATATGTTAAAAACACAGGCCATCTAAAACAAATTTGCCCAGAAAGAAGCTTCTCAGGCTCCATTTCCGATGGCTGGACTCACACACTCTCATTCATTTTTCTAGATCAGGTTTCTTCATTACATTATTCTAACTGGGGAAAAAAACACACCAAAACACAACCTTTTGAGTGATATTTGGATGGGGGGAAGCACCCGTAAGCCTACTACCTTAGCACATCAGCTGTTTTATTTATGCCTCCTAATTCCTGTCCATCTGCCCAACAATTTTATTGCCTGACCTTAGAGTTCACATATCATTATATTCTGCTGTGCTTACTGAAGCTAGTATCCCAAATCCATGTTTCTGCATAGTCTTCATGATTTAGTGTACATCTTAACAGAAAAGTTGGATAAATGGGGTAGACACCCTACCTTCAAAATAATAATTTTCTTTACATTCTTTACATCACAGCACACTTGGCAAGCCTTTGCTTGGCATAGAAGTGTATGTAGCCAGACGATTTATGGTTGGAGTGGTAGCCAGCTAGCTGACATCTATGAGAAGCCTTGTTCTCAAAAGGATTTCCTTGGAGGGTGATGCCAGTGCCCCAATTGTGCCTGCACAGCTGAAAAGGAAAACAAGGAAAGCAATATTGCTTCACAATTGTTAGTATTCAAAAGGAAATTTCAGTGTCCCTGGTGAGCCAGACAAAGCTACAGATGTCCACTCTTTGTCTGTACACACCCAGAATGGTAAGCCTTTTCTGAACTGATAACAGGATACTCCCATCTCACTTCAGTATGAAAAAAACACAGGTACTCCTTTTGAGGAAAAACTACTGCAGTCCTCTCAAAAGATAGTTGTACTTTCAAACACATGATGATTCCAAGTTGAGTTTCTGTTTAGATTCACATTTCTGGGCTGACTTTTCAGCAACATATTGTCTTCCAAAAGGGAGGTGGCTTACAAATTCCCAATTCAAATGGGAGCGTGCTTATAAATCACCAGACTGAGCTATGGGACTTTGTTGAAGAGATGAATGAACTGGGAAGACCTTGGGTGGATCTCAAAATCTCAATAAATCTCAATGCATATTACTTCCTTAAAGTGTTGAGCAGATAAGGTGAGATTAATGTAATTAAAATTTTATGTTTCCGATGAAAATGAGAACCTCAGGGCAAACTTCTAGACATGGGTGTGAACTCAGTGTCATGTCACACTTGGCATGTTTTGAAGTATTTTGAGGAAAGTAAGTACTATCTCTTAATACTGTGATTAAAACTTTATTTGAGGCCTGGTCAGGTGGATTGGTTGGTTGGAGTGTCCCATACGCTGAAAGGTTGCAGGTTCTGTTATAGGCAGCAGGAACAGCATCAGGTACTAGACCAGGGGTGGGCAAACTTTTTGACTCGAGGGCCACAATGGGTTCTTAAACTGGACCGGAGGGCCGGAACAAAAGCATGGATGGAGTGTTTGTGTGAACTAATATAAATTCAAAGTAAACATCATTACATAAAAGGGTACGGTCTTTTTTTTTTTTTTTAGTTTTATTCATTTCAAATGGGCCGGATCCGGCCCGTGGGCCGTAGTTTGCCCACGGCTCTACTAGACCCTTGAGGTCAGACCAAACCTGGGTTTAGCAACATTGGTACTTGGATTTTAGATAGGAAAGAATTCAAAGCCAAGACACAAACTATAAGAGAACATCTATATATATAAAAGCCTATGTGACTGTCTGACCATCTGACCAGTAGCTATGACATGCACTGACCACCAGGGGGCAGACACTCAACGCAGGAATGGAAACCACAGGCATGGGAACATGGAACAGACTGATGAATCTCAGAGGGAAAGGGGGAGGGGGAGGGTGGGAAGAGATTAACCAAAGATCTGATATGCATACCAGAGACCCAATGCATGAATTGGTGCATGGATGGGGGCTGGCTGGCGGTGGGGAGGGGCCCGGTGCATGGATTCATGTACTGGTGGGGTCCCTCGGCCTGGCCTGTGCCCTCTCACAACCCAGGACCCCTCAGGGGATGTTGGGAGAGCCAGTTTCAGCCCAATCCCCACCGGCCAGGGTGAGGGACCCCGTCCTAGTTTATTTATAAAATCACAGAGGTAGAAGAAGTAATTTGTAGAAGAAATGGACTTAGGAAATAAGTTATAGAGGTAAAGGAAGGGCCCTAGGAGCTTGGGAGTGAGGAAGCTAACGGTAATGTGCCAAGGGTGAGGGGAGAAGGAAGGGGGAAAGGAAAGGCACAGGTGTGCTCCTGGGAGGGAGAGTGCACTGGGTCCCCAGTCCTAAGGGTTTTAAGGGTGGAGACTTTAGGGGAGGTCCCTGGGGAAGATCTCAATAGACTCTTCAACAGCTTTCCATAGGTCTTCACTGATTGGTTGGCGCCAGTGCAGGGGGTCATTATCCAATGCACTGGTCCTGAGGTCAGCCTTGGTGTTGCTTGTCTGGTTTTGCTGCTTTTCTAGACCTGGAAATACAATTGAGGCATAGATGTTATCTCTAGGGAGGAAAGGTCAGGGGGTCTGTACCACGTGACCAGTGATATGCTAGGGGAAGAAAATTCACCCTGAGGGCTAGGCCCCACCCTACAATTGTCCTTTGCTAGGCATCCAGAGCTTTCCACCCTGGTGACCTTCTGTACCTGGCCCATCATCCTTGCTCTGCTCCTATCTAACTGCCTACCACAGTTCGATTCCTGGTCAGGGTACATACCTAGGTTTCGGGTTTGATTCTCAGTCAGGGTGCTTACTAGAGGCAGCCGATCCATGTGTCTGTCTGTCTATCTCTCTCTTCCTTTCTCTAAAATTAGTGAACATATCTTTGGGTAAGGATAACAAAACAAAAACAACAAAAACTTTATTTGATACAGTAATGTCTTTCAGATACCAATATTTTGTTTTCATAAAAATGTATTAGAATGTGAATAAGGAACACAAGAACGTGTTTATATCCTTAACCTTTTACACTACAATGGGGTGATAGCTCCTTGTGGTTTTCATTTGTATTTCCCTGATGATTAGTGATGTTGGGCACCTTTTCATGTATTTGTGGGCCATCCATATACTCTCGTTGGAAAAATGTCTATTCAGATTCTCTGCCTATTTATTATTATTATTATTATTATTTTAAATATATTTTTATTGATTTCAGAGAGGCAGGGAGAGGGAAAGAAAGAAACATCAATGATGATGCCTCCTACACGCCCCCTACTAGTAATTGAACTGTGACCTCCTAGTCATAGGTCAATGCTCAACCACTGAGGCTCACTAGCCAGGCCTCTCCCTATTTTTAATCGGATATTTTTGTTTGCTATTGAGTTATATGATTATTTTTCTGTATTTTAAATATTAACCCCTTTTTAGGTATATGATTTGCAAATATTTTCTCCTATTTGGTGGGTTTCCTTTTCATTTTGTTGATGGCTTCCTTTGCTGTGCAGAAGCTTTTTAGTTTGATGTAGTCTCACTTGTTTATTTTTTGAAGCTGATGAATTTTTAAATTAAGTCATTTGGCTAGGGTGATTACTGTTTGTAAGGTTGTGGCTAAGACAATTAACACCTGAAGTTAAGACTTCAGAGAGTGAATAAAGACATTGCATGGGCCCATCTCATATCCACAGCTGCCTGCTTTGGCTTAGATGTGCCAAATAGCAAGTCTTTGGACTGAAGTTTTTCCTCTATTTCAACCTCTGTTAGAGTGCTTATGAGCATGTGAAACTTTTCTTGATGACTTGTCTTAGAGCTGGGGACTGCTGAGTCACTAGAACTCAGATTCCGGAGACTGTTTTCGCCCCTCCCACGCAGGACGTGCTGCTTTGGTGTAGATCCCATCAGTAGGGAAGTCTGACTCCGTGGGAGGATGATGGGTTGGCTTCTTTTGAGGAAGAACTCAGAGAATTTTCTTATGGGAGTGCATGCCAGCTTTGCACATGCTGATGGTTAGAGAATAAGCCCTGTTAAACAAGAAGAGAAGAATATATCATTTCTATGTTTCATGGAGAAAGTACTCGGGAGAAGGGACTGACCCCGATGGCCGTAAAATTAGGTGAGACCAGGATCTGCTGTGTGCATCCTTCCCTTTGATCTGCTCGGAGCTGGTGCAAAAGGTAGCTTCAGTGAGGGTTACAGAGTCATATAAAAATTCAAAGGCTGGAGGAACCTGATGTGGCTTCAGGTCCAGACAGTGGTTTTGGAGCCAGCTCATATTAGTAGTAGTTGTTACATTTTCAGGAATTGTGCATGTCAGTTGTAAAATATAGCCATTATTAAAATTATATAAAATAGCATTAAATAAATTACATTAAAAACAAAGATAATAAATACTAAGATCCATCACTTTCAAATTAGTTTACTATACTTTACTATCACCTACATTCTTGAGGTTACTTATGTCTATTGCATCTGGTGGAAATACTGTTGGTGTTGTTGTGACAGTAGCTTGAAGGCAGACATGGTGAAGACATGTGGAGCACAGTGAGACAGTGCTTGGTGAGTGCTGGCCAGCAGACATGTGTGGGAAGGCTTGTTCTTCATGGGATTTCCTTTGAGGGTGATGTCAGGGCTCCAGCAAGTGCTACAAACAAATGCCTTTTTTTAAATTCCGAAAGACAGTTACTAAATATTCACTAGCACCCACTGGGCCCAGCCCACTCATTTGTATGTGTGAGACTGGGGCAGGGAGAGGAACAGGGGCTTGTCCAAAGTCCTGCAGCCAAGTACATTGTGGGACCAAGACTCAACTTGGGTCTCCTGGTGCCTGTCAAGGGGCACTTTCTGTTACATCGCACAGAGGTGTTAGTAGTGAAAAGCACCTGAGTTAGGGTCAGCTTAGCACCCTCTCCTGGGGTCCTCTCTCACAGGTGAAAGCACTGTGGGACTAGGGTCATAAACGAGCAGAGGGGAGGATTGACACAGATCAAATGCAGCTGCCAGAGGGGTGGTCATCTGCTCTGGTGATCATAAGTGGGACAAGTTTTGAGGTGGGAGGTGACAGAGACTGGATACTGAACTCTGTCTTTAGTTTGTGGTGATAAAGTTATTGAATGGAAGAATGACTAAAGAATGAGCAACTTTTATCACCACCTGATATTGTGTTATGTATGTATTTGCTATTTTATTATAAATTTCCCCATAGGATTGTAAGTTCCATGAGGGCAGGAACCTTGTCTTGCACGCCGCTGTACACCCTGCTCCCAGAATAGTGCCTGGCACATAGAAAGTGCTCATAAATATTTTTGAATGAATGAACAATGCTGCTCATGGTTGGCATTACATAGCCCAAATCCCCGGGGGAAGTTTTGCCTAGAGCAGTGGTTCTCAACCTTGGCTGCACATTAGAATCACCTGGGAATCTTTTTAAAATCCTGATTTCTGGGCCTCATCCTCTGGACATTCTGTTTCTTTGTTATGGGGTGATTCTGTTTCGTTATGGGGTGGGGCCACAACATTAGTAACAAAGAAACAGAATTTCTGGAGGATGAGGCCCAGAAATCAGGATTTTTAAAAGATTCCCAGGTGATTCTAATGTGCAGCCAAGGTTGAGAACCACTGGCCTAGAGGAATGTGCCCAGTGGAGGCCAGCACAGGGACCCTCTCACTGTTTGCCAGACTGCTAGACTCTAGGTGACCATCATTTCTCTTTCTTCTCAGATGACGGAGGGCCGTCGATGTCAAGTACATCTTCTTGATGACAGGAAGCTGGAACTCCTAGTACAGGTAAATGACTTTGGGTCCACTTTCTAAGTTTCTTCTGTGACTGATGTGGTTGGCCCACACTTGGATTCAGCTGAGGGGTGGGCAACAGTGTAAACTATTTTTCAGCCTAAATCAGTACAAATCTCTGAGAGAAGATTAGGACACACCCTAGTATTTTTGTGTGTGATTGCTATTTTTGTTCATTCTGTTTCTTTGCACACCACGCCTGAGGCATTCAAGGTCAGATGTATATCTAACTTATTGTTGCAAATCTCTAGAAAAGGAAATCCCACAACTGCCATTAGCTATTCTTTATGCTTGGAAGAAGTTAATTATAATATAACCTAAATAACTCTTGCTGCAGCCAAAACTGGTTTAATTGTCTAAAACACAGTTCATTATTTCAAGTTAAGCTTTCATAGCGATGAAGAAAGGGAAGCAATCTCTTGGCTCTGTCTCCCCTTTAAGAGCTGAGTAAGCACCTGACGCCATCCTGTGCGTCAACATTGCCATCTCCCTTGAACATCTGGAGAAAATGACAGAGGAAATCAATCAGTGTGTCTCCGAGCTAAGAACACATCAGTGTCAGGGAAGTCCAAAAAGTAATTAGGCTCAAAGACCCTGGTCTTGCTCAACTTACTCTTGAAAAAAAACATTGTTTTACCCAGAGCCCTGGGTAAAACAGTGGCGAAGTTTCCAAATTTGATTTAAATAACTTAATTCCAAATCTGTTGCTCAACTCCAACTTTTGTAACTGTATTTGCTTGATATTCTCAGATGACTATCAAATTCATAGGGCACTGCTCCTTATCCATGACAGTTTGCTGGGAAGAAGCTACAGTTCATCAGTCAGTTGCAATGACACCCGCATGCTCCCTCCCTGGGGAACCACACTGCGCCATTGTGGAGAGTCACATAGAAGTACTCTCCTGTCATGTTCCCTTGTACATGCCACGTGGATTTCAAAATGTTCCAGCTGCTAATTTAAAAAGTTAATACTTTTAATAGGAAATAAGTTATAAAGACATTATAAACACAATATAGGAAACAGAGAAAATAGGAAACAGCTCATAATCACAGCACACTAATTCAACTACTTTTCTCATTTTGGCATATCTTATATTTATATTTATATTCCTTACATGGTTGTGATCATAATGTATGTATAATTCTATATATTTTTTCCACTTAACATTGTCCTTCACTAGCATTTTTCAAGTTATTATCAATTGTCATCTTTGTTAATGGCTGCATAAATTCTAGAAAAGGTTATACCATTATTAGCTAATCATTCACCCTTTTGAGTACATTTAAGGATCTTTTGTTGTTTTGTAATTTTTTCCGCTATGACAAGGAAATGCTGTGATTAATTTGTCCACGTATATAGAGTTCTCCCACATTTTGGATTATGTCTTTATTAGGCTAGATTGCAAGGTCTCCAGTCTTATGAAGAGTCAAACTTGTGATCTGGGTTGGGGTGTGAGTGGGTAGAGGGGACTATAAAGGAGCAAGATCTCTTCAGTAAGCAGGATCAGGACTAACAAAGTGCTTGGAGCTTTAAGTTGTTAAGAATCAGTGTGAGCCCTTCACAGGTGAGTGGTCTGCAGTGCCCTAGATGCTTTTTTTGTAGCAAGGCTTGGAGGTTTAGATAGCAGCCCGCCTCTGAAACAGGAAGTGAGGCCTCCGTGACAGTGAAGGCACCTTCTCTTGGCCAGCCTGCCCTGGGAAGACTGAATGGAGGCATCTGAAATGGACTCGAGTCACAGAAAAGATATTTTATTACTGGATGGGCACACTTTTAGAAAGGCCATCTTCAGTCCTTAACTATCAAGAAAATGTTGAATTAGACCAAGCAAGAGTTCATACTTCTCCCATCCCTTTTTAGAACATACTTCATGTGATTCCCTCTTCCTAGAACACTCTTTCCCACCCGTCCCTGTACCTGGCTGGTTTCTGTTAAGCTTTCAGACCACAGCTTAGAAAATGCATTCCCGCCCCCCCCCCCCAACGCTTTCCCTGGCCCTACCCTCTGCCCCTCCATAGCTGGGTCTTAGCTGCCCCCTGCCCCTTCCCTCTTACCGCATTTTCATAACTCATTGTCACAGTCACTGTCATTGCCTGTTTACTTGTCAGCATTTCCCAGAGCCACCAACAAATTAAGGACTGGGTCTGTTTTTTGACCACTGTATCCTCAGTACCCAGCGCATGCCTGGCACACATGTCAGTAAATAAATACTTCCTGAGTAAAAAAAAAAAAAAAAAAGAAAAGAGTGAATCTTAAGGTTCCCTGGTGTTACTTCCCCAAATGACTTACTTCTTGCCATAGAACCATTGCTTGGCAGGGGATTTACTTAGGTTAGTGAAAAATAAATAACAAACAAACAAACAAAGCATGGCTCAGTGGTTGAGCATCAAGCTAAGAATTCAATTCCCAGGTCGGGGCATTTGCCCAGATTGCAGGCTCACCTCAGTGTGGGGAGTGCAGGCGGCATCCGATCAATGATTCTCTCATATTATTGCTGTTTCTATCTCTTGCTCCCTCTCCCTTCCTCTCCGAAATCAATAAAAAATGTAAAAATAAGTAAGTAAATAAATAAATAAGGAACTATTCTAAACTCCTTTCTACATTATTGCAGGGTGGGCTTCTGCAAAACTTTGGGAAACAGGGTTAAAGTTATTTGACAAAAGCCAACTTAAAAATATAACTTTTCTTTCTCATCTACAAAGTGTTATTGTTCAGGATTATGTTCTTTTGACAAAATCATTTCTAAAGGGAATCCCTATTCTCCAGCTCTTTGAGTCATCTCAGGGTTTTTAGCAGCATAAAGCATTATGACTTCATACCCTTCTTTTTTATATTTTAAATTCACAAAGTGATGAGATCCATTATTGCTAAAGGTTTTGTTGTTATTGTTGAACGATTTCAGCATATTTGTAAGAAGCCTTAGACTAAGCAATGCCTTTCAATGTTTCCGTGTTTACCTGACAAGGTTTATAAGACAGAAAGTGGGGTTTGGGGATTGTAGGAAATGGTTATTTCCCATGGAGAAGCACAGGGGTGTACACCAGGGTGACTGACTGACAAACATTCTTAAGTAGCACAGAGGTGGGAGGTCTAGTTTTTCGATCATTAATTATTAGGTAAGAGACACATCAAAGGCTACACCTCAGACCTTCAGAAGCAGGAAAAGACTGAGCTGACAGAGTCAGCAACTAACAATTGCTTCCCACCAGGAGGATGCTGTTAAGCAGTCTACCACAGGGACAGTTTTCTGCAGTGGTGTAGACCTGGTCACTGTACTGGTAGCATTTCCCTTCTCTGGATTACAGAGTAAAATGGCCATAATCCCCAAATGTAATGCTTTTTCTAAAGCCCTTTGAGATTTCCGAGTGAAATCTGCTTCCAGACTCCTGACTACCCTGAGTAATTTTGCATCACTCATATGGAGGGAAGGGAAGGTTAAGAGTGCACATACTGGGATTTCATATTCGAAAGGCTCATCCCTAAATCCACAGGCAGGCCCTTGTCACCAGGACATTACCATGTGACGTTTTCACTCATTGGATTCCTCTTGAGGACAGCTGCAATGGTGATGTGAGCATTCAGTAACAAGTCAACCTCAGTCATACATGTGGGGCAGGTGGTCCAGCCAGATCACCCTCCCATCCAATCCAGAGACAGTGTCTTTTGCTTTGTCATCCAAAATTGTTTCAGCCAACTAGAAACATACTCGAAAAGCCTGTGTCAGAACGAGAGAGGCCACCATCACTGGTGTCTCTCAGTCAGCCTCTTCCTGAAGCTTCCGTAGCCAGACCAGAGGGTGCCTGCAAGTTTTGCATTGAGCTTTACAAGTCTTGGCTTCATATGGTTATTCCTTTAAAATGACTTTCTTCATTTTTCTCTGATCTGAATGCAGATCTGGGGGAGCATTTTGAAAGCGGAGAAAAGGAAACGTGGTTCAGCCTTAGTTAGAAAAGGTAACTAAGACAGAGAAGAGTTTCCTGACAGTGAGGGTTTTAAGGTAGAAGCATGAACAGGGAAGGTTCAGGCTCTTTCTCCTGGGAATCTTAAAAAAGGGATAGGTTTTCATTAGTTTGGAATGGCCGAGGGGTAGCCAGCCCTTCCTTATTAGGCTCTCTGAGGCTGTGCTACTGTGTGGTCCCCTGTCCTACAGGAAGACAGGCCAGGGCAGGAAACAGCCCTGGGCCTTCTGCTCCAGAGGCACCTGGTGTCAGGGCGTTCCCCGTACTCCAGGTGAGTCCTTGCCATCCCCCAACTCGGCGGCAATGAACTCCGCTTCTTTATTATTAAATTTATTTTTAGTTACAATTGACATAAAATATATTATTGTCAGGTGTACAGCTAGTGGCTAGACACTGGTATACCTTAGGAAGTGATCATCCTGTTAAGTCTAGTATCCGTCTGGTACCTTACACAGTTTTACAATATTATTGATGATAGAGGCCCGGTGCACAGATTCGTGCACCGGTGGGGTCCCTCAGCCTGGCCTGCGGGGATTGGCTGAAACTGACATCCCCTGAGGGGTCCTGGATTGTGAGAGGGCGCAGGCCAGGCTGAGAGACCCCACCAGTGCACGATCGGGGCCGGGGAGGGGTCAGGGGAGGGCTCCAGGGCGTGTCTGGCCCATCTCGCCCAGTCCTGATCAGCCGGACCCCAGCAGCAAGCTAACCTACCGGTCGGAGCATCTACCCCCTGGTGGTCAGTGCGTGTCATAGCGACTGATCGAATGGTCGAACAGTTGGACACTTAGCATATTAGGCTTTTATGTATATAGACAGTCCTTATGCTGAACTTGACATCCCCATGACTATTTTTATAACTGGCTATTTTACTTCTTAATCCCTTTCATCTTTTATGTCCACCCCCCACCTCCCTCTGGTGACCATCAGTTTTTGTTCTCTGTATTTACAAGTTTGTTTCTGTTTTGTTTGTTTGTTTAGATTTTTTTTAGATTCCACATGTAAGTATAATCATATGGTATTTGTCTTTCTCTGTCTTACTTACTTTGCTCAGCACAGTAACCTCTAGGTCCATCCATGTTGTCATAAATGACAAGATTTCATTATTTTTTATAGTTGAGTAATATTCCATTGTATATATGTATACAAATATTTATTCATTTGTCTATTGATGGACACTTAGGTTGCTTCCATATCTTGGCTACTGTACATAATGCTGGAATCAACATAGGGGTGTATATGTCTTTTCGAATTAGTTGAACCCCACTTCTTGTTTTGTTGAGGAAGCTGCCCTGTTGAGGAGGCAGTTTTCTAGGATTACAGTGTCGCCCCTCTGACCCCCTCTCTCATGGCTATTGTCAGCACAAGTAAAAACACCTACTTCTGTTAAAATAGAGGAACCAAGTGTCCGGGGATTCGGAGACGTGGAACCAACTTCAGTGTTTTTCAAGAAAATTAAAGATAGTAGCTGGATTTTTCTGTACATGACATGGTGTCCCTGATCCTGAGAAAACCAGTGAGACAGAAACATCAGGGAAGATTTAGAGCTGCTCTGGGTAGGATGGTTGGAGCACTTGAAATGTGGCCATTGCAAACTGCGGTGCTGTCTGTATAAAATATGCACCAGAGTTTGAAGACTTCATATGAAAAAAAACAATTAAAATAGTCTTGATGATTCCATGAAATGATGTTTTGGGTATATTAGGTTAAAATATATATGTAATTAAAATTAATCTCACTGATGTCTTTTCCCTTATTTAATATGGCAACTAAAAATTTTTAATTTCATGTTGGGCTCACATTTGTGGCTCACATTACATCTCTGTTGGAAAGCTATCTCTGAAGAATAGAGAGAAGATCATATAAACAAGAGAAACGATTATGGACATAATAGAATTGTTTAGGGTTACCCAAATGTAATCCTGGATATCTTCCACAGTAATGACTACACTTTACGGTTCTTTATAGAGTTTCTATGAAGTTTATCTTATTTAATCATCACATTAACTGTGTCAATATGTAGGTGCTCTCTCAGGTAAGCAAACAAATGGAGATAGAATAAGTAACATGCTCAAGGCCACATAGCAGCACACACAGCTTGAACATAGGTCTTGTCTGTTTTTCCTGCACCATAAAACGTATGTACCGTGAAACCTAGGATATGATGTGGTTCACCTGTAATGTGGCAGCTGTGCTAGCCTCTAACCAGCATTGTAAGTGACTGGAATTAAAGACTTTAAACCTCATCTCAGGTTGAGAACTGAAGATGGGCTTACCCAGGTCATTCTGTTTCTTCAAACTCAGTTTCTAATCTACTCAGTGAAAATTTAAACATGTGCCACATGATTTTGAAGGATTTTCACATCATATAGACAAGCCTGAGGGTATCAGGTGTGGAAGAAGATTAAATAAGCAGATGTTGCCTTCTCATCACTGTCTGACAACGGTGCCAGTGACACTTTCTTAAAGGTTAATAAGTATGTTAATATGGGCTTTGAGTAAAGCAGTGTTGAAGGCAAAGTAAATATTCTGGCCTATGAAGGGCTAAAAAAACACAGACCATGCATATGACTTTAAAAAAAATCTGGAACCCTAATCATGCCGCATAGAATAAATGAACAGGCCTGGGTTCTCTACATGTGTGCACACACCCCTCTCATACCCCATCCTCAGCTACTTCCGTGGCTTATAATGTTCTTCTGAAAAAATATAAGGGATTTACTTGGATGCAAATCCAAGTAAAACAGGAATTCCCCACAAAGTACATATTGCCAAGGGGAAAAAAAAATAAGTTGATTCCCTATCTTCCTAACTGAGAAGGGTGGCTCAATTTGCTTGCTGGCCTGTCTGCTGATGAGTGAGCCAGGTCTGCCATCTGCTCCTGTCTGTTCTAAATTCACCAGGAGGCCCAGTGTCAGCCAGGGGTGGGGAGCCATGTGCAGGAGCTGGGCGAGGACCAAGGGCCTCGGTGTTGCGACCCTTCTGTCCGGGACCTCCCAGGCCGTCAGGCCACCTCATAAAGGAAGAGCCAAGCGGTGTCAGGCAGCACTGCTTTGGGCTGACCTCAAACTTCACCGCAATTGCCATCATCATTTATTAGGCTTCTTGCTGCAAAGCTACACCAATGAGCCAAACAGATGTCTTTCTAGCCCCTGGGGATGGCTGACAATATTTACATTTTAAAGGCACATGGTGAAGCTAATAGATGTTAAGGTATAGATTAGAGACAGATAAACATAATGACAACCCTAATCAAAAGTTCGTTTAGTGCCTTGGAGGAATCAGAAATAGTCCATAAAGTATACCCTTGGGTGACACAAGCAGCTAAGGAGTTTCCCCTTTGGCAAGGAGGGAGGGACCCGTACATCTTATTTCTGCAGCAAGGGCCTTGATGGAAAAGAAGTGAGCGCTGCGCTGGTTGGGAACAAAAGACAATCCCTGTCTCCCTGTGGGGCTGTGATAGAGGGAGGAGTGTCAGGATGTAGCAGACTGATTCAGTCATTTAGGGGACCACCAACATACACGCACACGCACACACACACGCACACGCACATGCACTCACACTCACACTCACACTCACACTCACACTCAGTTATACATGCATCTCGGACAAGACAGCTCAGCCTGGCAGAGGCTGAGGAGAGGAGACCATCTCTCTGGGCTCTCAGGTCCAAGCTCTGGTTGCTTAGCAATAATCCCATTTTTGCTCCCCTCCCCCACCTTACCCTGCTTTCTCACCCCCTCCCCACCCCATTCTCCCTGAGGCTAATTTTAACCTGTTTTAAAATGGATTCCTTGGAACCATTTAAAATGGCCAATATTTGGCTGACTTTTCCTACTGAAAGGACAGTTTCATTTGGTTCCCACTGAATGTGAAGGGAGAGAAAGGGAAGGGGGAAAGAGGTCCTTCCAGAAGGACCCCCGGAAAGTGGATTTTATGGTTTTGCTTTTAGTTTTGTTACTGCTGCGTTTCTTTAAACCCTTTACAAAATCATTTCCACATGTTCTCTAAGGTAGACCGATGGGAATGTTTGCAGGTAAGGAACCTCAGGCGATGCCTGTAAACTGTGGGCTCCTAATTTTTGTTTCCCTGATCAAGAGGATAAGAGGGGGGATTAAACAAATTTAACACACAATGCAGTTCAGCGAAATGTGAATAATTATGCTTATAGGGGAAAGACACATAAAACACACATGCATAGACACACACACACACATACATGTGCACACACCCCCAAGAAGAGGGTGGAAAATTAAGAGGAAGCTGGCCGTCTAGAAAGGATGGTGTCACACGAATCTGGAAGTTAATCTGGGTGTTTTTGTTTTTTATCCATAATTAACAGATTGATTTTTGTCACATTGCTCAATTCAAACACTTGCTCATTTGGTAAATCTTTATTGTTTGTCTGCCACTGTGCTATGCAGATCTAAGTGTGCTCCCCGTGGGGGCAAGAGGTCATGTCTAGAGACGAGAAATGATTGTTCAGGTTTTTAGTATGACTTGTACAAATCCAGGGATGAGTATTCTTTTGTTCCTTCAATGACCTCCCTTCTCCCACTGCACTCTGTCCTTCCCTGTAAGGATGGGGTTCAGGAGGATTTGGGGGAGTGGAGATCTATTCATCTGGCAGCTTCTGCTGCTGCTTGTCTCGCTCTTGGGAAAGAAGGAAGGAAGAGAGGGAGGGAGAGCAGGGACGGAGGAAGGGAATAAAGGGAAAGAAGGGAGGGAGATCCTCTCCTGAGAAATAAGTTGTCCAATATCAGGTGGAGGAGGAAGGAATCGAAAGGTCTGAGGGAATCTTGGCTGCTCGATATTTTTCCTGGACTCTCACCCACATGGGCCTTCCTAACCCTTGAATCTCTCTGCTTTCCTCTTTCCTCCCTCGCCTAGCATTGAACTAACAATTTAGCTGTTAAAGCAACTCAGAAGATTCCAGATTTGGCTAAGCCCCAGTCCCACATGTAGGGTGCCTGCTAGGTATTTGTGACTGCTGAGGTGGCAGCTTTTAACTCCACATACCCAACTCAAGCCTGTTGTCCCCACTTCTCATCAAACCCAGGGCATGTTTTTCTTGCACCTGCTTTGAAGGTGAGCCCACCAAGGCAACCAAGCTTAAGAACACAGACTCCTTTTTGACTGATTCCTCAGTTCTATCTCCATCTTCAAGTCTTGCCAGTTTTTCCCCTCATAAGGAAAATAGTCTCCCTTCTCCAGTCCCGCCATCACCTTGTGTAGACATTTGCCACCTGGGCTTGGCATTCTCAGCACCCTCAGCACCCCTGCTCTGTTTGCTTGGTGTCCTGTAATGGCCTCGTCGCCGACCTCGACCTTTCCACACTCTGAACAGCTCAGTCCGTCCTACACAACACAAGTGGGTTCTTCTTCCTTCACTGCTGCTTTATGACATGTCTCTGCTCTGCGCCTTTAGTAGTTCATCCTGTTTGGATTCCTCTGTTGGACTGTCATGTCCCTGCGTAATGTGACCCTGTCCTTGTTATAAGAGCAGAATATTAAAGAGGTGAAGAAGGCAGTTCTGCCCCTAACTGCCTCCTCTCTGGATGTGCCCCAGGTGTCATAGCTGGGTCCTGAACTTTATGATTACAGGGAATTGTATTGATAGTGACGGACAGGTTAGCCATGTGACCCTGACTCTCAGACTTCTTTCACTTCCAGAATCCTTTGTTCAATTTCACATAAATGAGGAATTCTAAACCCCACCAGCTTGTCCCACCCACGAACAGGGACTTGCCCGAGGGGCCACAGCGGACCCCACAGGGTTTGGAAATCACTATTCGAAGTAGAAACCAGACGATAGAAAAGCACATATCCTTCACTTTATGCAAACCAACACATTCCTGAACAGTTCAATGTAAATTGAGTTTTAATTATATAAACCATCTTTTAAATGCGTTGGGAAATTTTATAACTTAGTGATTAATCATCACGTTAGTACCAGACTGTTCTAAGGGCTTTGTGTGTGCTAAATCTCAGCTGGTGATCAGCTGCACAATGCTACGAGGTAGGTGACTGTTATTGTCCTCATTTTTCAAACGAGGAAATTCAGACACAGAGGAGTCAGTAGCTTGTTCAGAGTTGCACGGCTGGTAAATGTGGAGGCCTGATTCAAACTCAGGCTGTCTGGCTCCAGAGTGAGAGCAGCTTGTGAGCCGTGTGCTGAGAGCACAGGCTTTGGGGCCAGACGGCCTGGCTTCAACACCTGGCCCAAGTTCAAAACTGGCCAAGGTCACAGAGCTTCCAACTCCCGCACTTAGTAGCTCCATGACCTTGGCCAATTGCACAGCCTCTTTAAGCTTCAGTTTCTTTATCTGTAACCTTGGAATGATAACTGCCTCCAGTCTGCCTGATGTAATTTTATCTGTAAGTTGATACTAGTACCTGCCTTATAGAGTTGTGATCAGGATTCAATGAGTTAGAACATGTGAAGTGCTCAGAAGACTTCCTGGCACCTCATGTCACTCTCTTAGCTAGAATCAGATGCCCAGGTTGGACCACTTGATAGCTATGGGAACCTGGGCAAGCCTTGTGCCTTTGCTACCTATCTATAAAATGGGAATAACTACCTTAGCCTTTTGGAGAAATGCTACAAAACTTGCTGAGTTATTATTCCTAGTAATTTGGTTTTTATTATGACTCTGTACAAGACTTTATGGAGTATTTTTAGAGTTCAGTGTAAGCTCACTTGACAAGTGATGGGTTGACTGTCTGTCAAAAATGTCTTAATTGTTGAATCTTCTGGGTTTCCCAGCACATCATCTCCTCATCTTTTAATGAACTGCTGATCCTTCCAGTGTCATATACAACTCCTATGGCAAGGTCATACAAGGACATGTATTGATGCAGAGTACTGATAACCATCCAGATAAGTGAATTTAGTTTGACCTCCAATTATGTCAAAGCATGCTAATCACTCCTTGTCATTCTTGGGGATGAAATAGAAAAAAAAATGACTTTGATGGATTCAGCCCAGTATCTTAAAAATAACCCTGTTCATTATGCTTTACATTAAAATGATTTTGTAGTACAGTTATATACAAATGGGTCATATTAGTGGGACAGAAGGGAGGGTAAAAACTGAGGACAAACACCATCCCTTATACCTGGCAAACAATGGTTCCCCAGCCCATTCCTCACAAACTCAAGTTCTCACAACTTCACATGGTAGCTTGTTTCCCATTCAGGGCTGTATCCAGGACAGAGGGGTTGAGGTGCGCTAGCCAGATCTTGTAGCACCGAGTGGGATGGATGTTTTGGGGCATTCGGGTGTGTTTTATGTGACTCTGCAAGGCTCAGAGGAACACCTGCCTGCTGGATCTCAGCAATCTGAAGATTCCTGGGAGAATCCCATGGCTCTGAAAATGCCTAACTGCTGGTTCAAAACTGGCCAGTTCTTTTTTTGTGTGTGTTTTTGAAGGAAGAAGATTTTAAAATCTGATGCAAGTCCTCTGAGGGTGGCAGTAGATCAGTACAATGATGCTTACATTTTAAATTGTTGATAGATCTTAAGATATTTTTAATAGTTTAAAGTGAGCCATCTGTTAATATTATAAAAAGCCTTTATTAGCCTTCCTTACTCTTATAATAGTGTCAGTGATTTAAAAAAACAAAGTGTAACTAGACTCATACAAAGGTATGTTAGAACTATAATAATCCTCCAAATTACCTTAGTTCTCCATCTCATTTCATCACATATCCTTAACAGAGTCAGAGAGGTGGGTAAATGCCTTCTCACCCACCTTTCAGAGATTAAGTGGATTCGGTTCCATATCATTGCAATAAAGCAAGTATTACAAGAATGTGAGTCCCATGAATTTTTTGGTTTCCCAGTGCATATACAAATTATGTTTACACTATATTGTTGTCTATTAAGTATGCAATAGCATTATAACTAAAAAAAAAAACCCCATACATACCTTCTTTTAAAATTGTTGATGCTGAGAGACTTGCTCAATGCCGGGTTGTCATAAACCTTCAATTTGTAAAAAAAAGGCAATAAAGTGAAGCACAATGAAACAAGGTATGCCTGTATAAACTAATGATACTGTGATAGCCAAATGCCTTCCACATTAAGTTGGTTCAGTCAGAAGCACACATGCATAAATCTTAGGGGGTAGCGCTGGCATGTAACCTTTAGTTCAACAACAGTGTTCTCACCAGATTGCATTTACAAGCATGAAAAAATAGTAGGCTTTTCGTTCATCTTCACTTTGAGCACAGGGAGACTGGTCACATGCAGGTGGCAGCGGCCCCAAGCACCACATCTTCCACAGTGTCACACACAGGAAAGGGAGTTTCTCCACTTGTTAACTCTTTTGTCCTGGAGGAAGCACCTTCCCACCCTCACTTCCCTGCGGCACCCCAGACTGTACCAGGTTCCTATTCCCATATCTGAGCCAACTGCCAAGGAGACAGGATTAATGTGATGGGCTTCACCCGGTGGTTCTCAAAGTGTGGTCCTGGGTTGGCAGCATCACTGTCATTCGGGAACATGTGAGAAATGTGAGTTCTCAGGCTCCATCCGGCCAGAGACAGAGTCTGCCCCAGGGCAGTGTGCCCTGGAGCTTGTGTGCTTCCCAGGCACGTCATCTGGAGGCAGGAATGACGGAAGGCAGAGGAGAGCACTGGGCCGCAGGCCTTTCTGCTCAGTGTGATGCAGGCATTCCCAGACTTCTGGATTTAAGGGACCAGAACAATTAACGATAAAAGTAGGGCTGGAATGTTTGCCTTTTTTTGCCAAGTAAAGGTATTAAAAATATTGCTGACTACTGTAACTTGCACTTATGTAATAAAAAAGTAAACACATCGAACAGGATATGAAAACAGAGTAAAGAACAGTCTCTTAAATAGAATACATTTAGCTTTATGAAGAAGTTGACACTCATTAAACTTATTTTTCTTGTTTCAACACTGGCCCATGGAAAAATGTACCAAGGCTCAGGAAGCATTGATGTGAAAAGCTCACATTTTGGATAAGTCAGACCTGAGTTTGAATCCTGGTTCTCTCTTCCTGTGTAGATGGTGTGTATCCTTGGGAAATATTTGCCTTCATGACCCTTAGCTTTGTTGTTGCTAAAATGGGAAATATAACAACTACCTTGCAGGATTGTGATGGGCATTAGAGATAATGATAATGTGTAAAATACTCTTGTTACTGCGGAAATTCCAAGGATTCAGTCTTCCTCCCAGGAACCAGTGCCAAAAGCCAATCAAATTCTTTACTATACAATATTAGCCAATGATGCAGGCATTTGAAATCTTAAGGCATGACCTGCGATT
Organism: Myotis brandtii; assembly: GCF_000412655.1. Classification (NCBI taxonomy): domain Eukaryota; kingdom Metazoa; phylum Chordata; class Mammalia; order Chiroptera; family Vespertilionidae; genus Myotis; species Myotis brandtii. The sequence goes on from NW_005370156.1 coordinate 1,401,391, forward strand.
GTTGAAACAAGACCAAAGTTAATGTAAGAAGTCTCTACTGCCCCAAGCATGAACTTTGACATCATAACATTTTTTAACTGTGACTCTGTTAGCTCGGCTGTCATAATGAAATACCACAGACTGGGAGGCTAACAGAACAGAAATTTATTTTCTCACAGTTCTGGGATCTAGAAGTCCAAAATCAAGGTGTCAGCAGGTTCTGTTTCTTTGTTTCTTGTGATGTCTCCCTCCTTGGCTTGCAGATGGCCACCTTCTCACTGTCTTCACATGGCCTTTTCCTATGCAGGCATTCCCCCTTGCCAACGTCTCTTCCTCTTCTTGTGAGGGCACTAGTCCTTTTGGATTGGGGTCCCACCCTATGTAACCTTCATCATTACCTCTCCAAACACAGTCACATTGGACTTTAACACAGAATTTAGGGTGGGGAACATATAATTCAGACTATCACAGTAATCTTGAGCAAATGACCACTTTAAGCCTTAGAATCTAAATCTTTTTTTTTAAAGAAACTAAGTAAAAGAACATAAATGTGGACAACAGTGCGTTCTCTGAAGGGTAGTTGTGAGGCATAAGTGTAGCAGTGTGTGTAAAGCTGCCCATCATTGACATCCTGAGGGCAGCCGGCGGGCTTCATGCCATGAGCTCTACAGGGACACCTGCTGTGCTGCCAGGGTCAGCCTCAGGTTTCTCACCTGGGAAGTGGGTGTTTCATGGGGCTGGTTCTCAGATGTGGGGTTTCACAGAGGGGGTCCGAGCTGGGTCAGCACATGCCAGCTCAGATCTGAGTCATCACTGGGGCTATAGGTGTCCACTACTCCCTAACCTTCATCACTGTAAAATATGGGTGATGGCCCTGTCTGGTGTGGCTAAGTTGTTTGAAAGTCCTCCCATATACTAAAAGGTCACTGGTTCCATTCCCAGTCAGGGCACATGCCCAAGTTGTGGGTTTGGTCCCCAGTTTAGGCAACTGATTGATGTTTTTCTGTCTGTCTGTCTGTCTCAAAATAAATAAGTGCATAAATAAAATTCTATATAATAAAAGCTCAGAGACCGAATGGCAGAATGACCAGAAAGACTGGTTGACCAGTCGCTATGACACACACTGACCACCAGGGGGCAGACACTCAGTGCAGGAGGCGCAGGTCCACAGCCGCTCGGCTGACCAGGCTGAGCAGCACTTCTATAGCAGGTGATCCCTGCAGGCCACACCCCCCACCAGTGCATAAATCCTGTGCACTGGGCCTCTAGTAAAATAATAAAATATGGGTGAGAGCTTGTAAGGCTCCTTTCTCCTCCAGAGCCAGGAGACTGTGTGCAGTGAGCTGTGATGCAGGCCTGGGCTTGATGACCATCGAGCCTCTATGTTGACAGGACCACGCGGCAGTTAGGAAAAACACATGAGTCTGAATCTTAAGCTCTTGGTGTTCAATAAACTTAAAGGAGAAAGAAAAGAGAGAAGAATGCAATCATGCCCAAAGACAAATTAACTGGGACCTCACCGAAAACCTTAGAACTTTACATCTACATCCACAGACTTCCTCAGAGTATATTAGGAATCCTGTTGGCTGAGATTACCACTGCAGAGGGTCATTTAAAAAGTATTTTCTCATAAGTATAATTTCCTTAGTCTTTAGTCCAGATGGATGACTGAATAAATGGTGACCACCTCAAATGTCTAGAAATGGTGATTCTTCCAGCCAAGCCCTAAAATTATGTTAATCACTGTGTTTTTCTTTCTTTCTTCTTTTTTTTTTTTGGTTAATCCTCACTGGAGGATATTTTTTCCATTGATTTTAGAGAGAGTAGAAGGGAAGGGGGAGGGGGAGAGAGGAGAAAGAGAGAAACTTCAATATGAGAGAGCCACATCAATTGGTTTGCCTTCCACACATGCCCCAACTGGGGCAGGACACCTACAGCCCAGGTACGTGCTCTTGACTGTAGTTGAACCCGTGACCCTTCAGTTCCCCAGCCAATGCTCTCACCACTGAGCGACCACCGACCAGGGCCATTGTGTTTATCTTGATCATCATCAGATGGATTTTATTCCATCTCATGGTCCTGGTCAGTATGTTAGACTGTACAATAAAGGAAAACAGGCATGTCTCCATGCCCCAGAAATTTATCATCTAAAGAATATAATGTCAGTACAGTGAGAAATACAGAAAAAAAATCCAGACGGGAAACAAGGCAACAGACCAAGAGCGTAGTCATGAAAGATGGGTTGATGAAAGTAGACGGTAAATGGTGTGATGGAAAAAGATTCTTTCCCATGATGTTTCTGAATAGGGGAGTAACTGGAGGAGAAAAGCCCTGTCTTTCGTGGAAAGATGATTTCTGGTGGAGTTAAGCCTATTTTCCCCTGTATCTTCGTTAAGATGCTCCCTGTGTAGGGAGGGTACAATAGAGGCCAAAGACAGAAACCTGATGGCACTGGTGTGGTCAGAACGTGAAGCGGAAGGAAGAGTGTGAGAAAGCGAACAGAAGATGCCCAGTAGTTCTGTGTAACCACAGCCGTATGGATCGATAGGGCACCTTGCTGGGCAGGAGTGGAATTGGGATTTGATGGGAAGAAAGCAGGAAGTCATGAGGGCACCACACCATTCATTTCTTAATGGCGAGGGCAGGGTTAGACTCTCAGAGTCGAGCACTATGTGCACATAAATACTATGCAAACCAAGAGGTGAGATTGACTTTGAAGAATAATATTGCCCAAGAGGATAAAAAATCAGAAGCTGCCCATTCTGACCGACTGTTGGGAAAAGCACGGTGGCTGAAAACATGGCCCTCTGATCCTTTGTAATGGCCGTACGTTCCCTGCTGCTGAGTTCCTGACCCACTGGAAAGCTCTGAACAGTTTGGTGAAACAGGTCGGGAATCTTGGCTGGAGTTCTTGGCTTCTCGATGCTTTTCACAGGAGAAGCAGTGATTCAGAACCCAGTTGGGACTGTGGAACACGAGTGCCAGGGCCCTTGAGCCTTGCCCGGCTCAGCCCAGTGTGCTTTGGGAGAAGTTTCATTCCAACTCAGTGACCATATTAAGGGAGAGAGAAAGGAGGTATTTCAGTTGGTTTAAACTTGTATTTCTAACTTCGGACAGTCATCTCAAAGGGTCATCTTCTGAGGAAACCATTTCCTGAACCAGCATCCCCAAAATGTGCTCCGTGGAACACGAGGCCCAGAAGGGGCTCCATGAGGGGAGGGTCCTGTGCTAAGTGAGTTTGGAAAATGCCTCACAGTATGTTCCCATCAGAGATATGTGCACATTTGCCTGTTAAAACCATTGAGGAGGCCTGTAAGGAAGGTACCTGCTTAGTCAGTCTTCCCAGGCCTCCCTAACCAAGAAAATGCCAAACATTCCTTTCGGGTGGTCCAGCTTATTAAGGTCCCGTGGGACCAGGGCTCTATGTCACAACGCTCTGGGAAATGCTACCTTTGACTCGGTGCCAAGGCACATGTCCTGTGTTAGCTCCCCCAGAGGCTAATGGGATGGCTCTGGGGGAGCAAGCCATTTGACCTTTCTGTGCCTCAGTTTTCCCAACAAAATATGTTGCTTTCTATAGAGGTGGTTGTTTTTTTTTTCCTTCCCAGGAAAGCTACCAACATCAAGGAAATAACAAAAAATGTTCTGAGCTCTTTAGGAAGATGGTACCACCAAGATTAGATGAATGTGATAAGAGTTCCTTCCAAGAAAGTCTGATGGTCGTTCCTTAAAGAAAATTCTGAACTGAGCTGCCTAGTACCAAGCCCATCACAGACACTCTCTGGATATTTATTGAATCAATGAATTAAAATAACAGTAGATAAAGAGTATATGATTATGTAAAAAGTATATAACAACATAAAAAATTACTACTGAAATAGATTAGTATGTTTTCTTTTTTTAATTGCAATAACATTTATTATAAGGTTTAAAAATGTTATACATTTTTTCTATTTTATTCCCATTCCCCTACCTCTCTAACCCCTACCCTTTGGACACCATCAGCTTCTTCTCTGTCTTTATGGGTCTGTTTATTTTTTGTTTCGTTTATGGATTTGTTTTGTGTTCTAGATTTCACATATTCAGTGAAATTGTGCGGTATTTGTCTTTCTCTGACTTATTTCACTTAGCATAGTACCTTCAAGGTTCATTGTATTTTTCATTGGTTCTTCATTAGAACTCTGGGGGAAACTTCTTATCTCCATTCTACTGTTGATGGTACTGTGTCACAAAGAGTTAAGTAAATGCTGAAGGTCACCTAGCTCCAGGAGTGAAGGAACTGCGCTCACTCTTAACTATCATGTTTGTTGCTGTGCTGAATGAATGCATTTTGAAAAGGAAAAGAAAGTATATTTCTTTCTAGTCCATTTTAATGACCGCTGTCTCAGGCCTTCCCTTGGCAACCTGATTCTTTGGTCTTAGACCGATGATGCTGTGCTAATAGGTGCTGTGTGCACATGGCCACCACGGGGAATTATCTGATTGTCTGAGAGTCCATTTGCCGACGTGGGACTAAAGAAAAAAGCTGAACAGAGAAGAACTTCAGAGGAAAGAGTGAGGTCTGTTTAGTCGAGAGGAGAAACGTTACCCTGTTGGCTTAAAAAGCCATTTGGCGCTCGCTCTCTCAAACTCATTTAAATCATCCCTCTTAATAGCCTTCCTAGAAGTATGTCATATGTTACCGTGGGCCTGCCTCTGTTCCCTGTTCACCTCCTGCAGACCCCATTCCTTTTTCTATTGATGTTCTCTGTAACCCTGCAGACTACTCTCAGAAATTTCAGCCACATCAATTTAGTCTTCCCTATGCCCTGGGGGATGGAGTCAGTCTCTTCAAAAGTTTTCTTTCTAACATCAGGCTTTCAAATTCTGGTAACCTTTGATTATTCAAAAATTAATACTTGGGGAGCTAAAAGGAGCCTCAGGGGTAAGGGGGTTGATTCCTCCCCATTTTTCTTCTTCCAGGAAAAGAGAAGAGGGGATTGAGCTCAGTCTGCATGCAGAGTTATATTTTAGGGAAGACTGAACTAATTTGTGTCCAGAGACTGATTCCTTAAGAGAACCAACTGCCTCTGCTGCCTCGTTATTCGGTATTTTTCAAACTGACTTACACATCCTCAGGGGAGAGAACTTCTTCCTAATGTGCCCACTTTGGGCATGACTTGTAAATACCGAGAGCCGCTTCTGTGTGTGACCAGAGCATCTGTCTGGTGGGGGCTTGGGGCCGGGTGATTTTCTGTACTTTTCACTGTGGATACCTTTACTGTTTATATTGTTATGGGTGAAAGTGAGGTATCCCCTTCCCCACCTGGTACTGGGGGTGGGGTCCCCACAATATCTCGAGAAAAATAATTTTCTGAGACTAGAATGAGAGGATGAGTGAATTTTACTTGTGTGGAATTACATCTCTGTCTTTCTAAAGTCCCATTTCCCTTCATCCAGTCCTGGAAGATGCGCAGCTGGGGATTCAGTAGTGCTAAGAGCAAAGCCAGAGTCTGGAGTTTTCGTTCCGTGGTGGACCTGGGTCCAGTTTAGCATCAGGCTAGTTGCGTGGGGTCCACATGGCCATGAGCCATGTGGGCGAATGTAGGGGAACCAAGAGAGCGTGTCCCAGGAACAAGAGTCCCAAGAGCACAAGGGAGCAAACTCCTTTGTTTAGAAGATTAAAAACCTCAAATCTTCCTGTGCTTGCAGTGGCCTCACCTACTTTGGCCAATGACCTGTTCCCAGGTGTGACTGACAGACAAGTACCCTCCCTGCGTCACCCAGACTTGACTGGGCATGTGTCTATTCTCCCAGCAATCTGTGGGGAATAGACCTGGGGAGTGTTAAACTTCAGCTTCCTGGCAAAGCTGCACAAATGACATACTTTATACTATTTAGCCTTCTCTCTGCTCCTTTCCAGTTATTCATAGCTATGTTTATTACAGCAGAATCATTATGTGTCATCTTTATGTTTTTTTGTTTTTTTCTTTTAAGTTTCTAAGTATCTTTAACAGCTCATTGGGGCATTATTGTCATATGTCAAACTGCACATATTTAAAGTGTACAATGGGATTGTTTTGTTGTGTGTCTACAGCTGTGAAATCATCAAGAAGTCTAGCTACTTCAGTAACCATAGCCAAAAAAGTGTATTTCCACCGAGCCCACCAGAGACCCCCAGACACTCAGTATTCCTTTTTTTTTAAATCCTCACCTACCTGAGGATATTTTTCCATTGATTTTTAGAGAATGTGGAAGGGAGGGAGGAAAGGAAAGGGGGGGGGAGAGAGAGAACGAGAGAGAGAAAAAAACATTGATGTGAGAGAGATACATTGATTGGTTTCCTTTTGCATGAGCCCTGATCCGGGCCTGGGATTGAGCCTGCAACCGAAGTATATGCCCTTGAGTGGGAATCAACCATGACCCTTCAGTCTGAGGGCCGATGCTCTAACCACTGAGCAAACCCAGGTAGGGCCAGGATTCCTTTTTGATGAAGCTGTTGGTCATGAGACCCCACAATGCGGTCCCTGGATGGCCTGGCTGGCAGGTTGTCGCAGGGTGCCCGTGAGCTCTCTGGAAACCACATTAGGAGTTTTTAGGGGCCCTGTGAAGTGAAGGCAAGCATTTTTCCTTCTCCACGGTTCTACCCCCAGACTCTCTGCTGGGGTGGTCAGGGTCATGAACATAGCCTGGGACTCTGTCTGGCCTTGAAAAGCTTACGGGGTGGCGAGGTGAGAAGTGAAGTGTGGTTCCCTGTGTACTGGTTCTGGGCACAGTCAGCATGGGTGGAGGGTTTCACTTCTGCATCGGCACCAAGACAGGAAGCTGGGCAGAAAGAGTCCCAGAAGCGGGGCATTTGGACAGGAAAGAACCTAAAATAAACGCTAAAGGAGGGCACAGGCGGCATGGGGCGGGGTGGGCATTGGTGGACACCAGAGCAAATGTCAGTGCAGGAATCGGCCTGCTGTGCTTGCCAGGTTGTTCTGTGGACCCTCCACCTTTCCTCTCTTTCTCTTAGTTTGTTAAATGCTTCACAGTCAGACTTTCAACTCATGAGCAAGCTCCTTGTTGCCATCCTAGCTGTATACTCAAGAACCCAAAATAAATAAAGATTGCCAGGGTTCTGTTACTTTTAAAGTGTTGAGTTCTAGAAGTTTTTAAGCATACCCATCTGATTTATGCCTCTGACTCCCATACAGAGGCAGTTAGCTTAGATCAGTGGTTCTCAACCTTCTGGCCCTTTAAATACAGTTCCTCATGTTGTGACCCAACCATAAAATTATTTTCGTTGCTACTTCATAACTGTAATGTTGCTACTGTTATGAATCGTAATGTAAATATCTGATATGCAGGATGGTCTTAGGCGACCCCTGTGAAAGGGTCGTTCGACCGCCAAAGGGGTCTCGACCCACAGGTTGAGAACCGCTGCCTTAGATCCAAGTGCATTGAGCCAGCCCCGCACTGGCCAGCATGGACCCGTTTCTTGGTGGTTTGTGCACTGTGCGTGAACTGTCTGTACAGCTTCATTTGCATTCTGTGACTTTGTAAGCCAGCTTAACCCCAATCCTGTGTCTCACCCGTTGAAATGAGTATCGCGCCGGGTGCCCTTCCTGTGCCGGTCACGGTAGGTCCTCACTCTGCACATTCTAAACGTGACTCTTCCTGAGGCGCGCTGGTCAGTGCCAGGGCTGTGACTGATTCAGAAAGCAAGGGGCAGAGATGAATTGACAGACCTCTTGCGCAGTCCTGTGCCAATTCAAATTGACAAACAAACAACGCCTGGTGAGCACGAAGAGCCGGGCATGCCACTTCCAGTGACGCGAGTAGGACTCTTACCCCAGGTCAGGCCGGGAGAGAAGGTGACTAGTGTCCCGGTTCACTAAGATTTCTTAAAAATCCAGTTTTCAGATGCACTTTAAACAGCATAAAATGTGACAATTGTTCTTAAAGTGTTGGTGGGCTACAAACAAAGAAGGTGATATCAAGGTCAGTTTCTTGAGGAGTTAGTGTGTTTTCTGCACAACTGGACCTTCATATTTATTGAGAATCTTTATTTCTTACATTTTTTAACATGTTGTATTCATGAAGCACTGGGGTGAAAGATCAGCAATAGATCTGGAATAGATGATGGAATTCTGAATGAATGGTGTTGAAAGACCTGTATGTCTGTGCACTTTACCTCCTCCGTCCTTGAGGGTACACCCTCTCAATTTTGAAAATAGCACCAATTTAACCATTTCTTCACAGTATACTTGATATCTTGTTTAATGAGTATAGAATCCCAGTTTTTCAAAATGAAGAAAGTTCTGGAGATCAGTTGCACGACAACATGAATGTATGCAATGCTACTTAAAATGGTTAAGATGGTTAATTTCATGTAACGTATATTTTAGTACAGTTTTCAAAAATGTCCTTGATACCTTGCAGCCTTAGAAAGCATTTTGGTAGGAAATTTTTAACTTCTATGTTAAGTCTGTCCTCATATAATTTCACACCATAGCCTCTTTAGGGGGAAGAAATAAAAAAGCGCTTAATCCCACCTGTAAAATGCACTCTCATAAGCACAGTCAGGCTTAACATGTAACCCTGCCTCCTGCTCCCCGCCCCACTTGAAACTCAGAAAGAGAAGAGATGATGGCTCCTCACGGCCCTGAGACCCCATGGTTAGAGTGCAGACCATCGTTCCTCTAGACTTGGCCCCTTCCCCGAGGGAGCTCCTTGGAGAATGACGGGAAATCCCAATGAGGGCAGAGTCATGCCTGCTGCTGCCCAGCTCTTGGGGAAGGAGAGTTGCCAGGAGGAGCTTCCAGAAAGGTGGGGGTCCACGGAGGTCCATGCGTGCTCAGAGGCTGCTCCCTCCTCTGCCTCCTCTGTCCAGGCTCCAGGGTCGCATCTCTGGCTTTCTGGAATGTTCTACTCCTAGCTAAAAGCATAGATCTTGGCTGTGGGGTACCTCCCAGCCGACCAGTCACCCAGAAGCATGCTAGGACATCTGGGGTACCTGAAGGGCATTACATGGCACCTTCTCTTTGGAATGGAAGTGGAGGTGTCTTAAACATGTCCCATGAACAGGAAGTGGTAGGGCACGTGCTTGAGGAGATGCAGCAGTCGGTTGGCCAGGTTGGAATGTGGAATCTACCCGTTGCAAGTTCTGTGATCTGGGGTGGGGTGCTCTGTCTAGTCTTGGTGCCTCAGTCTCTCTAGACAGAAAATAGGTGTATTTATATTTTTATTGAGTCTCTGATCATTGTAATGGTTACATCTGGTCATACCCCCTCCCAAACCTTAGAATCAGGTCCCAACTTTGGACAGGGCTCAGAGATCTGATATTTTCCTTTATGGGTCTATGCCCACATTATCATTTATCCACCCAGATTTTATTGAGTCACTGAGTCATGCAGGCCTGCTTATATAACAGTTCTCACCCGTTGTGCTGAATTTGGTGGTTTTTTGTTGGTATTTTGTTGTTGTTAATTCTCACTCAAGGATATTTTTCCCATTGATTTTTAGAAGAAGTGGAAGGGAGGGAGAGAGGGAAGGAGGGAGAGTGGAAGGGAGGGAAAGAGAGAGAGAGAATCATCGATGTGAGAAAGACACATGTACTGGTTGCCTCCTGCATACACCCAGGCCTAGGACTGGGGATCGAACCTACAACCCAGGTACATGCCCTTGACTAGGAATCGAACCTTCAGTGCGTGGGTTAGTGCTCTAACCACCAGCAGGGCTTTGTTGTTTTTTAATTCTCTCTTCCCCACAAGCAGCAGCAGAAGCAGGAGTGTGGCTTCCTCATGGTCATGTGCACAGGATTGGAGTCAGACTCCCCGGGTTTGAAGCCCAGCTCTACCACATCCTTGGAGCAGAATCTCAATCCAACTGAACATTAGAATCCACTGATCCCTGGGCCCCTCGTAGACTAAGCCAGACCCTCTCTAGGTGGGCCTCGGGCAGCTTCCCAGGTGACCCTCCTGTGCAGCCAAGGCTGGGACTCACTAATTTAGAACATCCCGGTGACACTCTGCCCAGACTCCTGCCTGCCGTCTGGAACCTCCAGCTCTGCACTGAGCACCAGGCACATTTGGAGAAACAGCTTTTAGAGGACAGTGTACAGTCCTGGACTTCGTTACTGCTGTTGGTGCACCAGGAGGGCACTTTATTCAAGTAGTTGAAAGCACAGCCTTGGATGTATCTTTTTGAAAAATTTATTGATTTTTAGGGGGAGAGAGGGGAGAGAGGGGAGAGAGAGAGAGAGAGAGAGGTGAGGTGAATTTGTTGTTTCACTTATTTATGCATTCATTGGTAGATTCTTGTATGTGTCCTGGCCAGGATCGAACCCACAACTTGGCATATCGGGACAACGTTCTAACCTACTGAACAACCCAGCCAGGGCTTAGGATGTACCTGTGAAGAGATGCTGCAAGAGTCAGATCATTGCCCTAACCAGTTTGGCTTGATGGATAGAGTGTCGGCCTGCAGACTCAAGGGTCCCAGGTTCGATTCCGGTCAAGGGCATGTACCTTGGTTGCGGGCACATACCCAGTGGGGAGTGTGTAGGAGGCAGCTCATCGGTGTTTCTCTCTCATCGATGTTTCTGACTCTCTCTATCTCTCTCCCTTCCTGTCTGTAAAAAAATCAATAATATATTAAAAAAAAAAGAGTCAGAGCATCAGGAAGTGCATTAGGGACCCAAATGGGGAGAACCGATTCTCCTGGTCAAATTTTATCACCAAAGCCCACCTCACATGCATTAGAATGCAAGTCAGGGCAGGGTTTGGGTTTTGTTTTCTGTCTGTTTATTTTTTCTTCTACTCTCTAAGAAAGTGAAAGTCTTAAAGATGATGTGCCAGGAGGAGATGTTTTTCTGGCTCAGCTATATAGGTCCTGAGCTTCTGGGTTTGATGAATTCTAATAGAGGCATGAGCCCATCAATGCCTGAGCACCATGGCACAGTAACTCGGCCTCTCCCCAGTGAACGCCAGGACCTGATGACAACTGGGGGAACTGCTACCCGAAGAAAGCAACGTGGAATGAGGATGTGGGTTGGGTGTAGACCTAAGTCCATAGAGACAGTGTAGGTGGAATTAACAAGCATTCAGTAATAAGCACGTGTTGAGAACTGGATTCCGTTTTGTATGTAGTCTTATTTCATCTTCACAACATGCATAAGGTTGGTAGCATTATATGCATTTGGAAAAGAAACTGAGCTCTGAAGAATTAAACTGCTGGGCCATGAGTCATGATTCCAGTTCAGGTCTCTGACTCCAAAACGCTCTTGTGTTCTAACAGTGATCCGTGATTTGGTGCCCAGGTCTCCAGGTCGCAGCTCGTGGGATCAGTATTATCCAGGGGAGCTCTACTGGGAGATCAGAGGTCACATTTGGTCTAAAAACCCAGTAGGGACTGTGGTAGTGAGGGGCCCACTTTTCTTTGTGCTTCCTTGTCCAGCTGAGAGTGTCCTGTGCAAAGATGTAGGTCGGGAATAATTTTAAAAATTACAAGTTACAGTATTAAGTGGACATGTGTTTATGTATATTCTCATTCTCTCTCTCTCTCTCTCTCTCTCTCTCTCTCTCAACAAGAACTTACAGGATCAAGCTTCCCTTTCAGCCTCTTATAAAGTGTTAGCCAGCAGTACTGGGGTTCAATGCAGCTTCGTGCTGGTTCTGCAGGGGTGGGACTAGGCGAAATGAAGCAGTTAGAAGTTGACTGTGTATTACAGCCTCTCTGCTCCTGGTACCACAGAATGCTGTGGCCAGCACGTCAGGACAGCACCTGCATCTCCGATCTTGGCCCAGGGTTCTCTCTCCTGCATCATGAGTTTGGAGAAGCTCTGGGAGGAAGAGATGTCATATTTTCATTATTTCTTCACTGTCTCATTCTGATGCTGGTGCTGTCTCAAATCCCTGACTTCTTTGATAGGAGCCTTTCAGAGAGGTTTTGAAAGGCAGCAGCACAGACAACAGAATCTCTTTTATGCTTGCGACCTGGGCTGTAGGCTGACCCTTCCTTGTGGAAGTGAAGGAAAAGGGGGCGAGGAGTCACAGCTTCCTGCCCAGAGGTCAGTCTGCCTAGCAACCAGTGACACTTGCTGCCACGGGGTCACAGCCTGTGGTGATTTCTCTCTCTGCAGATTGACACACTATTATGAATGTAAAGAGTATTGCTGCTACTCTGGAAAGGAAAATGTAAGGCCTTAAAGAGAGTGAGCGAGGGCAGGATGGGGAAGTTCACGGTCTGACCCCCCATGGGCCGTCGCTGGGCGCTAACACGGGACAGGAGGGGTCAGGGGGTGGATCTTCTCACTGACAGCCTTCCAGCTAATGTTGCAGATGGCCCTGCCAGGCCCTGATGTATTTTGATGAAACTGTTTTGACACAAAGAGACAGGCAGGGGACAAGAGCACAGACGGGGATGTGCACCTTCATCTTGGATTTCTTTATTCCCACTGACAGACTCCCCTCCCCACTTCCTCAGCTCCACTTATTAAGGGTGGTTGGGGTTCACTGGGGAATCCACGGAGAGAAGCATTGGCCCCAAGGTGGCCCTTTTCCAGGAGAGTCCTGGTGAACAGACAGGGATCCCAGCAGTTGAAGATGTCTGCCTGGTGCTTACTGAGGAGGAAGTCTCTGCCGGCTTTGGGAGGCATTGTAATTTGGCAGAGTTAGAACCAGGAGAAGAGATGAGCTCCCCCAAGGCCCATGTGAAGATTGAGAAGGGCCTTGACCTGCGAATGGAACTCAGGGGACACTGGTTTTTATCAGTATGAAGGCTTCTCTTGCTCAAATCCTATCTTTACCTCTTCATCCATTCAGCCACCCACCCATCATGCAGTCTTATAACAGTGAACATTTGGGCCAGGCTTTGTGGAAACAAAAGATACATAGGACACCATTTCTGCTCCCACGACGGGGTCATTCTTGGAAAGAAATAGACTGTGACTAAGATGAAACTGCTGTGGGCCGAGTGCATCAGGAAAGGCTGACGGTCCTCTCTGAGCGGGGAGTCAGCCATCCAGCCGCTAGGTCGGCCAGGGTGGAAGCCGGAGAGAGGGTGTGAGATCAGACAGCTCTCCCTGCAGACGCTTACCTCATAGACTTTTGAATAAGAGGTAGTTTGGGCAGTAGAGAGAGAGGGACATGGTGGTGATGGGAGCAGACATGCAGTGGTGGAGCCCCAGTAAAGAGCAGGGCTCCTCAAGAAGCAAATAGGAGCAGAGGGACCCACCCCCTTCTCCCTCCTGCTGTCTCACACACCCTTGAGCGTGCGAGCTGCCCCCTGCCCGTCTCCTAGGGGGGACTTGCAGACCTACCCAGGAGGAAATGCGGGTCTGACTGTGCCACACCTCTGATCCATTCCACTCAGATCCAAGAGTCCTTGGCCTAGTTCACCTGCTTTCACTTTCTTGAATGTGATTTTTTGGATGTGATTCCTTCTTCTCGTCTTATCAGGCCGCAGAGGGCTGTTTTGCTTTGGCTGAATTGGGGCTGACTTCATATTCCTTATGTGACTTGGCTTCGGAACCAAGACAGAATATCAATGCCAAGCTGCCTAATGGCCGCCTTTAGCATGTGTTAAAAACCTAATAAAATATTGCCTCCAAAATTCCTGGTCGAATTCACTTACATAAATATCTAACATAGGGTCTCTCCCACAACATCCCCTCAGAGTTCAGGAGACCATTTTACCATCTGCCCTGTGAGGAGGGGTGCACAGAGCTTGTGTACCGGGCGCCACTGGGGCTGACCTCAGACAGTGCCTGCGAGCTGCATTTCCCTTGTTCCCGGGGATAGGTGGATGGGCTGTCTGCTGTCCCTTACTTATGTGTGGAAGCACACCACACATTCCTTCTTGGGTGCACTTCCAGGAAAAGGCTGTGTGTGTGTGTGTGTGTGTGTGTGTGTGTGTGTGAAAGCCCAGCCTGTTCTTCCGTCTGCCTGTGCACGCTAGCAAACTCTGCCAGTGGCAGCACCGGTCTATCCCGTAACCCGATTGTCTTCAGTGGGCTCTGTCTCATTTATGCTCTTCATCCCTGTTTCATACCATTTAAAATGGTGTAAGCCTCCTCCAAACCTTCTGGAAGTGGGGGCTGGCGACTGCAGGTAAGTAGTAAAATAGTATTTCTGATCTGAAAATGAGGGTATTATAAGCTCACCATTTCTCTTTGGACCCCCGCGGCACAGCATCTGCTCGCATCCACTTAATTAGCACGGTACAAGGGAGGGGCTGCCCTGCCTTTGGCATTGTTGCTTGTCTGACTTTAATGAAACTGCTCTTCAGGAATAAATATTTTGCAGCCATGAGTTAATCTTCTCTCCTTCCCCTCCTGGGAAACCAGTACCTGTGCGTGTTTTCATCCCCCTCCCAGTGACGGTGCCTTTTTAATTATATTGAAGATGACATCACCCGGCGGAGCATGGTGCATCTCTCCAGCAAGTACCTGCCAGCAATTTGCAAGAGCCATGGGGAAGGGACCCACAGGGAGGAGATGTGGGGAACTTCCAAGTGAAAATGCTGACAAACATGGGAAAGCCAGTGCCGTGTCTCCACGTATCACTGAAGCGGGAGACTTCTTTCTCTTCTTTCTTTAGCCAGTAAAGGCCATTTTAACCCCAAAGAAGCAGAAGGCAGGGACCGGTGTGTGTGGGACACTGGGAGTGGGGAAGGTGTGCCACTCGGGGTGAGTCTGCCTCAGTAGAACGTTCCGAGGGAAGTGTCTGCTTTCTGTTCTCCTTACTGTGCAGTGACGCGTTACTCATGCTTCCTGAGGTAAAGGATAGGACAGTTCACTCAAAAGAGGATTTAGGTTCTGGTCAGAGTAGGTCCTTATCACGTGATGAGGGGATAAGTAATTTCTATGGGGATTCAGTTACCGATTGAAGGAGAAGGGAACCTGCCTTTACTGAGCACCTTCCTTGTACCAGGCACTTTATAAATGATCATTTTTGGAATCCATGCAACAACCCTGTGAGGCAGATATTATCCTTCTGCTGTTTCAAAGTGAAAAGAAATGCTGACCACTTTACACATCGAATAGAATTGGGTTTTCAAGCCCTGTGGTCTGACCACAAATCCACTGCTTAGATTGCATGAAAAGGGCACTTACATTTAAAAACCAATCACAGCAGTGCTAGTATGTATGTACACACACACACACACACACACACACACACACACACTCTTACTGGGTGTGTAAATGTATGTGTGTGTATATTTTTATTTCACCCCCTTGCACCTCCCCACTCTCACCGCCATCACACTAGAAGGCAAGCCACGTTGTTTGAACACTCTAGGCCAGTGGTTCCCAAACTTATTTGGCCTACCGCCCCCTTTCCAGAAAAAATATTACTCAGCGCCCCCTGGAAATTAATTTTTTAAAAATTTTAAGTGTTGGATGTCAGGATTTGGAGTTTGTTGCCATGGAAACTGTTTCAGCTACTTGCCCACAGGAGGGAGCCCTCTACCTGTTAAAAGGTAGGCTGGCAGCAGCAATATTTTTGTTTAGGAAGAAGACAGTGGAGAAGGGGTCAGTTAATAATAGAGACACACTTGGTTTATTTTCACATAGGGGGCATCTCCTACTGGTGACAGTGTGGCGTCTGGCACATTCTCTAGACCAGTGGTTCCCAAACTTATTTGGCCTACCGCCCCTTTCCAGAAAAAATATTACTCAGCGCCCCCTGGAAATTAATTTTTTTTAAATTTTAATAGCAATTAAACAGAAAGATATATGTATTAATGTTTCTACCTTTTTCGTAAAATATAGTAAAGAAAGGTGTAAATTAGAAACATTGAAGTTTGAAATTATGAAACTATTTATTGAACTCAGAATAGAAAGGTAATACAAAAAAAGTTAAAACAAATGCACCTGTGGCCATCACCGCCCCCCTGGATCGCTGCAGCGCCCACCAGGGGGCGGTAGCGCCCACTTTGGGAATCACTGCTCTAGGCAAAGGACGGCAGGTGTCATGAGCCACACCCTTACGTACATTGGAAACATAGCAGCAACCAGCTTACCTGTCCCTGAAAATGGCCCTGCTGTACTCTTCCTTCGCCCTATCACCTTACACACCTTTACTGATGAAACTCCTAAGAGCGCCCAGCTCCTGCTGCTGCAGAACTGCCAATTGGAAGGATGAAACTGGCCTGAGGCTTCAGGGCCTCTGTGTGAACCGCACAGAGCCTGTTTCAGAGCTCCAATTCCTGTGCTCCTGGACCACGCCCTGCTCCGCTCTCCCCTGAGCGTCCAGTGACGGGAGTGCTTCTGTATGCAATGTCATGAAGACCTCGAGTTCAAATTGCCCCCCTGGAAAGGTAGCCAGGCTGCCAGTTTGGTCCTGGAGAACTCACTTCACCTCGTAAATATACAGACAGTTTACATGCAGAATAGTCAGTTGTTACTCACTGTAGGACAAGGTAGGGTCACAGCAGGGTGTGCAGAGCAGGGTTCTTTTTAAAGGAAAAAAGAAAGGACGTGGTAGGCATGACTGAAAGATGCAGCTTGCATCCCAGGAACCTTTGCATCCCCATATTTACTAGAAACATCTCTGAATTCGGGCTGCAGACCTGCCGCTCTGCATGAGAGAGGCACATTGAGTCCTGTGTGTCTTTTGTGTTTTCGCCTCACTGACACAGCTATCATGTCATTAATGCAGAGACGCTGCGAGGGGGCCGCATGGATGCGCTGTCCTTATGACATTGCCCCGAGCAGGCCAGGCTGGAGTGGGGATTTCTATGCTAATCAGCAGGCTCTCCCTAATGAACACCTGCCCGCTGCCCAGAGTCCCGAGGGGCGGGTCCTGAATGCAGGGGCTCCCCAGCGGGCTGGCAGAGGTACTTTGCATTTCTGGAGGAGCAATAATTATGTACGCCTGTCAGAGCCTTCCCCTCGGGCATCATTCAAATGCGTGGAGGAGACTGGCTTCCCAGGCTGATAGCAACCCAACTTCTCTGAACCCAAGACAGCGTGTATCTTAGCAAAATGAGAAAGAAACAATGTGTAAATAAGAGGGCAAGAACCAGGGAATAAACTAGCCTAAAGAATAGTATCTAGGAATAGTATAAAGGGGGAGTGGGGTGAGGGGAGACAACTGGGAAACCAAAAGGTTGTTTCCTGGGAGCCCCCATCCTGGGTTAAGGGCAGAGATCAGTGAAAGGAGAGAGAATGGGGAGCAGCTGGCGGAAAGTGACTAAAGGAGCCGACTGTGACTGGAGGTGGCGTCAGGAGGCGGGTTAGGAGGAAGAGGCGCACTGAGACAGGGTTAGGGATGGGGACCCCGCACCTCCTTTCCTGGGTTTACAAATAACGTTGCCTAAGTTTGCATCACGGCCTCCTTCCTGGGCGCCAGGAGGCACATGATGGGTTTGAGACCTGGCCGCTCACTCTGAGCATATGGCATCTGGTCCCATCCAGCTCCCTGCGGCACCGCTGCCTCTGCCTGGCAGTTCTGTGCTTCAAACCAGCCTGGAGAGAGTGCAGGTGCCACCCTCTCCTGTGCCGGCTTCCCTGCCAGGCGGGTGCATGGATCAAACAATGGCCTTTGGTCTATCCCACTGTACCAACACACAGCCTTTATTCGGGGTCTACAGTGTGGCAGGCACTGTGCTAGGGTGCGGGCTACAGCATTGCTAAAACCTCCCTGCCCACTGGGAACTTACTGTCTGCAAACCCTTGCTGCTTGGGCTGTGTGTTCCTTGCTGGATCTGTACCCCAGTGCATAAAACCAAAGCTTCGGAGGCGGCCCTAGACTCAAGCCCCTCAGTGTCCTTCGGGGGATTGTGACCTTGAGCACTAACATTTCTAAGCCCCAGGGTCTCTGTCAGTAAATGTTGCAGGGCTGCTTTGATGGTTAAATGAGGTGGTATAAGGGAAGCTTGCAGCCCAGAACCAGCGGAGGAGGAGTGTGTGTGTGTGTGGGGAGGCGGGGGCGGGGGGTGTTGTGGCCTCTACAGGATGACTGTGCTGGCGGGAGGGGGCGGCGGCAGCCAGAGGGGCCAGGAAACCTAGACCTCCATCGAGGGTGTGCCACTGACTGTTTTTTTGCCTGCGAGGACCCCCTTGTCATTGATGCACTTTGTTTTGTTTTGTTTTGTTTTCTTCCTGCTTCAGAGCTTTGCAGCCTTTCCTGGTGTGACCTGCTCAGTCCCCACTTCAGTGGAATAGCAGGAAGGCTGGGCAGGCACTTGGGTCCTGGTCCCACCTGTGCTGGCAGCTGAGCTGACCTCCCTGGTCCCTGGACAGGCTCAGACCCCTGAGACTTAGTTTCCTCCCCTGAAGTGAAGTGGGTTGGGTAGCTGGTCTGTCTGGCTCTTCACGTAATCCAGCATTTGTGGGTGACCTCCCCCCGCCCTACTGTGGGGTTAAGGTCTTCCAGTTGGCAGCTGTGTGCCTTGGGCAAGTTACTTCTCTCTGTGCTTCTGCTTCTTCTCTGTCAAATGGGGTAATCCTGGCATCTACTTCTTGGGTGAGGATTGACCCCATCAGTTCCTGGAAAGCACCCCTAGGGCAGCACTGGAATCCAGGCCGAACCCAGTAAGCAGAACTTTAGTATTGACCGTGCTTAGACCAGCCTTGCTGAGACAGTCTGCTGCTGGTCACTCCTAAGCTGGGTGGAGATAAAGCATTCGTCTCATATGTTGGGGTTCAGGTTGATGGGGGCCTTCAAGATAGAGAGATGCTCCCGGTGGCAGGCAGGACCCCTGCAGCGTTAGGACCCGCCCCGCCTCCCCAACCTCCCCAGAAGAGCACAGGCCCCGTGGTCCTCCACATCTGCCTGCCTAAAGGAAGTAGCCTCCCAGAGGCCAGGAGCTGCCCAGAGAGGCAGGAAGGGAGCAGCCTCTCAGCTAATCAGCCTGAGCATCAGGGAGGGATGGTGGCGGG